>NW_025423858.1:607024-910536 GCF_020740605.2 Lemur catta | reverse complement strand
AAAGAAGAGTGAAAAATCACTCAAGGACTTCACCTTCTCTTCTGAGGAAGGGACTGGTGCATTTTTTCTTGTACTCAGGATAGTTATATTACTTGGTCATGCCATATAATTTTTTTACTTGCTGCTGAAATTAATTGCTAGTATTTTCTTGAGGATTTTTGCATTAATGTTCATAAGGGATATTAGTTTGTAGTTTTCTTGTAGTGTCTTTCTCTATGAGGTGTAATGCTGTTCCTTTCTCTTCAAGTTTTTGAAAAGTCTAAAAAGGATTGCTGGATCATATGGTAGTTCTATTTTAGTTTTGTGGAGAACCACCACACTGTTTTCCATAACACGTGTACTAATTTATATTAACACCAACTGTGTGTAAGAGTTCCCAAACATCCTTGCCAGAACTGTTACTTATTGTCCTTTTGATAAAACTCATTCTATGGGGTGAGATCGTAGCTCATTGTGGTTTTGATTTGCATCACTCTGATGATTAGTGACATTGACCTAATGATTAGTGATATTGAGAATTTTATTAAATACTTGCTGGACATTTGTATGTCTTCTTTTGACAACTGTCTATTCAGATCCTTTGCCCATTTTAAAATCAGGTTTTGTTTCAGATCTTATGTGTAAGTCTTTAATCTATTTTGATTTTATTTTTATATATGGTGGAGTACAGGGGTCAAGTTTCATTCTTCTGCATATGAATATACAGTTTTCTTGGCATCATTTATTAAAGAGCATATTCTTTCTCTAATGTGCATTCATGGCAACTTTGTTGAAAATCAGTTGGCTGTAAATATGTGGGTTTATTTCTGAGTTCTCTGTGATGTTCCTTTGGTCTATGTGTCTGTTTTTATACCAATAACATGCTATTTTGTTTACTATAGATTTTTAGTATACTTTGAAGTCATCTAGTGTGATGCCTCCAGCTTTGCTCTTTTTGCTCAATATTGCTTTGGCTATTTGGGGTCTTTTATGGTTTCATACAAATTTTAGGATTGTTTTTTCTATTTCTGTGAAGCGTGTCATTGGTATTTTGATAGAGATGGCATTTAATCTATTGATTGCTTGGGTGATATGGTCATTTTACCAATATTAAATCCTCTAATCTCATTAGCATGGGATACATTTCCATATTTTTTTTTTTGTGACCACATCAATTTCTTTCACAGAATTTTTTAGTTTTTATTCTAGAGATACTTCATCCCTTTGGTTAAATTTATTTCTGGATTTTTTTTTTTTGTAAATGAAATTGATTTCTTGATTTCTTTTTCAGCTAGTTCACTATTAGCATTGATTTTTGTTGTTGATTTTGTATTATGTGACTTTACTGAATTTTTTATTAGTTCTAAGTTTTTTCATGGAGTTTTTAGGTTTATTTTCATTTCATTTTATTTTTTATTTTTTTGAGACAGAGTATTGCTCTGTTGCCTGGGCTAGAGTGCTGTGGCATCAGCCTAGTTCACAGCAACCTCAAACTCCTGGGTTCAAGCAATCCTTCTTCTGCCTCAGTCTCCCGAGTAGCTGGGACTATAGGCATGTGCCACCATGCCCGGCTAATTTTTTTCTATATATATTTTTAGCTGTCCAGATCATTTCTTTCTATTTTTAGTAGAGAAGAGATCTCGCTCTTGCTCAGGCTGGTCTCAAGCTCCTGACCTCGAGCGATCCTCCTGCCTCGGCCTCCTAAAGTGCTAGGATTACAGGCATGAGCCACCATACCCAGCCATTTTTAGGATTTTATATGTAAAATTATGTCTTCTACAAAGAGGGACAATTTGACTTCCTCTTTTTCAATTTGGGTGCCCTTTATTTTCTATCTCTTGCCTAATTGCCCTGGCTGAGACACTGAGTTCTACCTTGAATAGGAGTGGTAAAAGTGGGCTACCTTGTTTTGCTCTAGTTGTGAAAGGAAAGGCTTTCAGCTTTTCCCCATTTAGTATGATGCTGGCTGTGGGTTTGCCATATATGACCTTTACTGTGTTTAGATATGTTCTTTCTATACCTAATTTGTTGAGAGTTTTAATCATGAAGAGATGTTGAATTTTATCACATGCTTTTTCTGCATCTATTGATATGACCATATGTATTTTGTCCTTGATTCTGTTAATATGATGTATCATTTATTAATTTGAATCCTCGCATTCCTGGGATAAATACTACTTCATCTTGGTGTATTGTTTGTTTTTTATGTGCTGTTGGATTCAATTTGCTAGTATTTTGATGAGGATTTTTTTCATCTGCTCATCAGGGATATTGCCTGTAGGTTTCTTTTCTGTTGTGTGTGTGTGTTTTTTCCCCTGATTTTGGTATCAAGGTAAAGCTGGCTTCATAGAATGTGTCAAGCAGAATTCCCTTCTCTTCAATTTTTAAGAATAGTTTGAGAAGAATTGGTATTAGTTTTTGTTTAAAAGTTTTATAGAATTCAGCAGTAAAGCTATTAAGTCCTGGGCTTTTCTCTGTTGGGAGAATTTTTATTACTGATTCAATCTTGCTACTTATTTTTGGTCTGTTCAGATTTTCTATTTTTCCTGGTTCAATCTTGGTATGTTATATATGTCCAGGAATTTATACACTTTCTCTAAGTTTCCCAATGTTTTGGAATATAGTTGTTCATAATAGTCTCTAATGATCCTTTGTATTGCTGTGATCTCAGTTGTATTGGTTCCTTTTTCATGTATGATTCTCTCTTTTTTACTAGTCTACCTAATGATTTGTTAATTTTGTTTATCTTTAAAATAACCAACTTTCTGTTCTCTTGATCTTTTGCTTTGCTTTTTAAATCTCTATTTCGTTTAGTTCTGCTCTGATCTTTAGTATTTTTTTCTTCTACTAATTTGGATTGTTTTGTTCTTGCTTTTCTAGCTCCTTGAGATGTGTTATTACCTTTTTTTCTCTTTGAAATATTTCTACTTTTTGATGTAGGTGTTTATTACTATAAACTTTCCTCTTACTTTTGTTTTGCTGTGTTCCATAAGTTTTGGTATGTTACGCTTTCCATTTCCATTTGTTTTCAGAAAAGAGAAGGACATTTGGCTCACAGTTCTAGAGGCTGGAATGTCCAAGATCATGGTGCTAGCATCTGCTGAGGGCTTTCAGGCCACATTATCCCATCCAGAAGGTGGAAGGACAAAAGCGGGCAACCTTGGCATTAAGAAAAATCTAGTGATTATAACTATTTCACAAAAATATGTCTAGATCATGAAGTGTACAAATAATTTTGTGTAGGTTTTTCTTTCTTTCTTTCTTTCTTTCTTTCTTTCTTTCTTTCTTTCTTTCTTTCTTTCTTTCTTTCTTTCTTTTTTTTTTTTTGAGACAGAGTCTCGCTCTGTCACCAGGTAAGTGTGCTGTGGTGTCATCCTAGCTCACAGTGACCTCAAACTCCTGAGTTCAAGCAATTCTCTTTCCTCAGCCTCCCAAGTATCTGGGATTACAGGCATGCACCACTATGCTTGGCTAATTTTTTTCTGTTAGTAGAGATGGGGTCTTGCTCTTGCTCAGGCTGGTCTTAAACTCCTGACTTCAAGCGATCTTCACACCCCAGCCTCCCAGAGTGCTAGGATTACAGGTGTGACCACAGTGCCTTCCTGGTTTATATTTCTTTTGCATGCAAGTCACACCCACCAAATATAGGAAACACAACCTGCTGGACAATATAATGCTGCTCTCTCAGTCAAAAATCAAATCATAGAATATATTTTGGTAACAACATTAGACAACATTTTCTGTGGCCTTGAAAGTAGCAGCATACTGCCCCCTCCTTATAAGTGTTTGGGACCCTACAAGTTCATTGATAGCAGTGCTAGGATCTAGCACTTTTCATTAAGAGACCTCTCTTCACTTGGTTAACTTCTACTTTTTATTCGGCCAGTTCTATTGACATGTTAATAATTGTGATAAACATTGTTACTCATTCTTTATTATGCGTAAGCTGCTGTCTTATGGGTTTTATATGCATAGTTTTATTTATTCCTCAAAAGACCCATTTTAAAGTTGAGAAAACAAACTCAGAGAAGATAAATGACTTACCCAGGGTTGTACATACTCGGTAAGAGCTAAAACATGTTTATTGGATTCCAAACTGCTTACATAGAGCAGCTGTGAGAAACTACCCTTAGTTGCTATAAGAAGTAATAACAATTAACACTTACATGGTTGCTACACATAAGAGTTAATCTTAACATCACAGATATTAACTCATTTAATCCTTAAAACTATCTTATAATATGATATAGTTTCTATTATTATACTAATTTTACAGATTATACAATGGAGGTACAGATAGGTCATATACTTGGTACGTGGCAGAGCTGGAATCTGAGCTCCAAAACTCTGTTTTTGGAGTTCATGATCTTAACCTCTAATTTATACTGACCATCATGTGCTACCACATGACCTGCTGGTTTTCATTCTAGCTTTTATTTGCCTTCTCTGTTTTTTTTCCTAATTACGCTGCCACACCAGTAACTGGCCAGGGAGACAGAGTTTTTATATTTTTGTATCCTGTTATCTCATGTCCTATTGACGTGCCTGGGAAATGGCAGATGGCTACAAGGTCATCTCAGTTAAGGTTACCTCTGACTCACTTTAGCTTTGCACTGTTGGAAAAACCAGGATGTTCTTTCCCACGTGTATCTGTTTCATTAGCCCTCAATTACTGCTAACATGCTGGCACGTGTTTTCCAAATGAAGTACCCATGCACCACACACATACACATGCACGCACGCGCACTCCCTACCAACAAACCACAGTGGGGTATATTAATACGCAATCCCTACCAACAAACCACAGTGGGGTATATTAATAAAGAATACAGATTATAAATGTATATGAATGTGTCTGTGTGTGTGCATCTGTGTGGGGACCTTTTTTCTCTTATTAGATGAGTGTAGTAGCTCTTTCCATGATCATTACATTTATTTAGTCTTTCCTTGTCTCTCTCATTAGACTCTAAGCCTCTGAAGACAAGGGGCTTTTAAACTAGTGCAATAATACAAGTTAAATGCAATCTTATATATAATTCACTTGCTAAAGTCTAGGGAACTTTAATGTTTGTGGGACTATGACTTTGAATTTAGTTCAAATAAATTTCTGACAACTCTTTCTCCCCCATACATGATCTCCCCACTCCCAATTCTGCCACAGTTCTGTCCTGTAAATTTCCTCCTTGTCCACCACTTTATTTTCTCTTATTGATGTGGTTGGGGTTTATGGGCATCTATTATTTTAAGTTAGATGCTCCATCTGTGTCCTAAGCCTTTCAACCTAAAAATGCTGTAGAAATCCAGAAATTATTCCTAAAATCAAGTTTAAAAGTAAAGATAATTCAGGCTGGTCCAAACATTCACAGTGTGGGGTTCCAATTAGTTCTTGGCCTTCACAGTTGTGTTTAGGATCATCCATCAATTTCTTTATAATATGGAGATTCCACTTACTCAGCTTCTGTTAGCAGAAGAGAATGGGAGTTTGGGACTGTAGAGCTGAAAGAGAATTTGAGGCCTCTCTTAAACTCCTTTTTTCCAGGCAGAAAGAGTCCTAATCCTCACTAGACAGCTGGGTGTGTGTTCTGTTTTTTAAGAAAAGAAGATAACTCTTGCAATACATACTAACATTTACTGAATATTCAACTGTAAGTTTTATAGTGGAGAAAGATGACAAACACTACCACAGCCAGGTAATCAAAGTCAACATCAGTAGTGATCAGTCGTAGCGATTGCATGTATTCTCGCATATGATATGTTAAGAATGGCATTCTATCTGTTTGGTCATCCCCTCCCAAACTCATAGCCTTGCTCTTACCATGGGAAAAACATCACACAAACACAGATTGAGGGATATTTTAGAAATTACCTAAAATTTTGAAACTAGCATTCACCAAAACTGTCAAAGTCATCAAAAATAAGAAAAGTCTGAGAAACTGTCACAGGCCAAAGAAGACTGAGGAGACATGACAACTAAATATAACGCACTGCCCCAAATGGGATACTGTAACAGAAAATCATCATGAGAAAGAAAGTATTAAAGTCTGAATAAATTGTAGATTTTAGTTAATGACAATGTATCAATATTGGATTATTAGTTGTGACAAATGCACCCTACTAATATGTTCATAATAGGAGAAACTCAGCACAGGGCATATGAGAACCCTCTACTATCCTCAAAACTTTTCCTTAGAAAACAATTCTAAAATTAAAAATTCAGTTAGATATGAAAAAAATCATGGAAAGTTTCTTTTTCATTTAGACACAAGAATACTTTGATGAAAGCAAAGATGAACATTTGTCATGTTTTACTATAATGACCAAAGCTGTCATAGAATTATAGGTTATGAAAATGTTAGTATTGGAGTTGGTTATTTTTACAGACCTTTGAAAATCCAAGAGGTTTAATTAACATCTCAGCCTTTTAAAACTAATTCAATGGTTCCTTATTTTTTGGCAATTTCTATTAAAGTGAGAGTCCATTTATAGTGAAATATTTCTTGTTTATGTTCAATTTGTTTCAGAGAGATTTAATATCTGTAGGAAGGATAATTACTTTCAAAATTTGGGGGAAACAATATGGGTATGGTCATTTAACATAGGCCAGGAATCTTGACACTTCTTGAAGTGGTGTTCTAAAAATAGCACACTAATTTTTTGTATAATCAGAGACATTGTCATATCTTATTTTATATTTTAAGCTCTCTCTGTAGAAATCATGCCATTGTATTTTTAAAGTCTTATATAGAGGAAACACTTCCTACTTTGATCATGTCTTGTTCCAAGAATACATATAGTTTATGCCATCCTGAGTCATCGTTCTTTCTTTGAAAAAATAATGTAAAAGATAGTAATTGCACATGTTATGGTTTATGTCTCTATGCCTATTTCATTTAACTTTTAGGACTGTCTTTTAAAATTGTGTGTCTAACAAATGATTTAGTAGCACTTTCAACACTTTATATAAAATTTTCTCCTACTCAAATACATAAATCCATTTATTTGACCTTCATAATGAGGCAGAGTTGATACTGTAAGGTTAATGAGGCAATTATTCTTATAGAGAACATCAGTCATAAAGGCATAGTTTCTTCCTCACTTTAATATGCACATTAATTAAAATAATTTTTCTTTGCTATTTGCATTGATAAGTAATCATCAATGAGGGAAGGAATAATTAAGTTTCTGAGTATCTCCTATGTAATTTGGGGCCTTAAATTCCATGGTATAAAATTTTTTCTGGTATAATAGGTACTTTCAGATTTTCCTTGTGTAATTTTCTGTATTTTTCTTTCTGTTTATTACAGAGGCAAAAACAATGAGTGTTGCTATGACTATCTATCAAATATTTGGGGAAAACATATATTGAAAGTGTATTTCCAGAATTTGTCCTTGACTAGTACCTGAAATACAGCTCTGCTGGTTAACCATGACATTTAATCATAAACTAATAGCTCAAAATTATTCATTGAGTTTTCTTCCAAGTTGACCTATAGAATCTATCTTAGGGCACAGTAAAAATTATTATCTATTAATAGAAAAATATCATTTATAGATACACATCAAAGCACAGATTCTTTTTGTTTTGTTTTGTTCTGTTTTTTCTTCATCTGGAAAGACTAGCAATACAAGAACACAGATTCTTAATAATTTTGCTACTCACACAAGAGGAATCTACCATAGCAATGAGCCAGCCAAATCGATGGGTATGTAAAATATGAATAAGTTTAATTATTATTTGGCTCATGTACAGTAACTTTTCAAATTAAACCTAATCCAAAATTAATTATTATGGTTTAAATATACATATCTGTCTTTATATTTGTATTTAGAAATAGATACTTGGTCAGACATATTGAAGAGAAAATATGGTTGCATTTTGTAAAACTCTAACAATGTATCTGCTTCTATAACTTAGAGAAATGGAATGGTTTTTTCAGGTTGACGTTTTTTTCTTTAGCAAAATGCTTTTGTCAGGTTTTGGTCTGATCACTTCTTGGCACCCTTGTGGCCAAAGAATAACTAGATGTACCAAAGTTAGGCAAGCACAAAAATGAAGTTTATTGAGGAGAGAAAGATGGGCTTATAGAACAAGAGCAAGATACACGTTTACAGAGCATGGTGCATACGACACAGATGACAACCGGACCCACTGTCACAGCATAGGGAGAGCCAAAGGAAGGGGCCAAAAAAAGGGGGCTTGGTTATGGTCTGCATCTTGTTTTATAGTGCCCAGATTGGGACCTCCCTGTGGCTCAGACGTCACCATGGAACTACTTTGATTGGACAGCCGGGAGTTGCATGACCTGAGTTTTACTGTGCATGCAGAACTCCCATGAGCCTCTCTGAAAGCCCATGTGCAGGGGTGTGAATCACTGAAGCACCCACTTTTGTCCCTACAAGACCTGGAATCCCTCACCATCTACCTAATACTTTCACGAGACATTTGCATGTGGAAAATGTGGTTTACACATAGAAGGGCTGAGGAGAGAGAGACAAACAAATGTCAGGTTGCTCCTCATAATAAAATAAGACTTTTTGAATTTCCTGACCACAAGAGGGAGAAATGGAAGGAGAGAGTCACTGAGGAAGAGAAAGGAGGCCAATAACCCGAGGAAAGCCAGAATGCTGGACTGTGTGATGGCAAATGAGAATGACTGAAGGACAGTTTATAAACAGAGTGTCTGATTTCCCATAATAAATCCTTAGTTGGTCCTGCAGATCTATGCTGCCACACCTTTGTAACTCCTTAAACTTCAATGACTGTCTGAGTGAAGACAAATCTACTTGGGGAATGGATATGTAAGGGTGCTTTTCAGAACTCAGAAGGCCCAAAGAAGAGTATGAAGGACATTAGAAATATTTTACATCCACAATCCTAGCACTTTGGGAGGCTGAGGCAGGAGGATTAAGCTCAAGTGATCCCAGGAGTTTGACACTTCAGTGAGCTATGATGACTCTCCTTAACTCTAGCCTGGGCAACAGAGTGAGACCATGCCTCAAAAAAATATATATTATTTTACCCTAAAATATGGCATTTTGCTATGCAGGACTGACTGAAGAAGCCTCACGGTCACTCCGGCACCACCATACGCACTCTCCAAAAATGTTTAAGTTTCTTTATCTGCCCAAGGTCCAGACCCACCTAGGAGAACAATTATTGTTTTCTTCCCTCCTTGGAAGACCAGCAATGTGACCACATCTGAACAGACACTAAGATAATCTCTCTTCTCTCAGACTCATTTAAATTCCAAAGAGAACTGTTTTCCAGTTTATCTCTGTTCCCCCTCCATTCATCCTCCCTAGCAATCCTTTATTGCCCTTCAACAGAATTTCTCTTCTCCCCCCTCCCATAACCCATTTTATCAGAAAGGCATAAAAGCTTCTAAACCCTGTTCGGGAGTTGAATCTCTATTCTGAGGGTTCCCCTGTATACAGGTTAAATAAATTTGTATCCTTTTCCTCCTATTAATCAATCTGCAATCTGTTGGTAATTTTTCAGCAAACCTTTATGGGGTCTTTGGTCCCTACAAGTAGCAGTAGCTTATCTTGGTTAAAGAGAGAATCCACAGACTGATACACCTGGGCAAAGCAGGAACTCGAAGCTAGCAGGTTTCAGAAACCAGTGGAATAGATTCTCTCTTATATTAAATTTGAATGTTAAAGTTCCCAGTGCCTCAGCTATATGTGTGTTATATACATAATGCATTTAATACTTTGTATACATGACCTGCTAGATTTGGATCACTAGTAGCATTACCATATTATCAAAGAATATTATCTAAGGATTTATTAGTGAATACTCTGATACCCAAAATGAAAGGAAGTCTGATTTTGAGGGGAAAAAACGTGCCCCACATAGTAAAACCTCAAGCCAGCTCCCTCATATACTATTATAATGTCAGATTGTTACCAAAAGTTTGGTACGGCTGAATGAAGAATGAGGACATGTGGTTTGAAGAAAAGGAAAAGAGAAGTTTATTAATTTGCAGGCAAGAGAGGAGGATGGCAGACTCTTTTCTTAAAGTACCGTTGTCCTCCCTTTAAGTAGAAATACAGAGCTTTTAAAGGGAATCTTCAGCTTTGGGCTATTCCTGTTTACAGAATCTCCAGTGAAGACAATCTCATGCATGACCTCTGTCTGGACAATTCCGTTGAGCCATCTCCTCTGGTACAGAAAACAAAGAACACTCCTTAGCCCCTCTGATTGCTGGCCTCAGGCAGGAATGCATGTTTTAATTCCCAAAAAGGGGGTGGGTGGTGGTTGAAAGAGAAAACTTGTAACACATTTTGCCCTTTTCCAGGCCCTTACTTCTGTTACAAGATTAAAGGCTCGTATTTCTCTAACATCATCACACAGCCAACTTGACAGAAATCTGGGAGGTAGGTTGAGTTATCGTTCATAGCCTCCCAGACTGAATGGATGGAATTTGGGTTCAATTTTGATTTTCCATTTATGGACTAGTATAAGTAGCCTAAAATTTAGTACTTATTAAGAGATAAAATGTAAGAAATGATTCAGGGTCATGATTAGAAGTTAATGATGGTTAAAATGATGTTTAGTCCTTGGCCCATGTGGCTGACAATCAACCCAAAACACTGTCAATACTGTTAATTGATATATTTTCTTGTTTATATATTTTGAACAAAAAATAAGTCTTGCACAAGTTGTTACACTGATTATGGCTGAGTAATTTTTCCCAAAGAAAATTGCATTTTAGTCTCTCCCGCCCAGATTAATTTCACAATTTAGCAACTTATTTGGTTAAGTGACTTCTTTTAAGGTGGAAATGTATGGGGGCCATTAGTCATTTATTGTTTGGTCTGGCTTCTCGGCAGACTGCCATCCTGGTTCTTTGGCTGCTTGCTTGGAAAATTTACAAGCAGGATGGGTATGACAGAGTGACCACAGACAGGAAGCAATTCTACACAAACAGCTTTTATTGCAGAAAAGGAGGGAGCTATACAAAGCGAAAGTATGTTTCAGAGAGGAACCCGCAGTCTCCAGGAGTGGGGAAAGACGTTGAGGATGGCCAGGTAGTTTCCTTTTATCGACCTGGTCTGGGGAGGGCTTAGGGGAGGTGTGGAATGTTACCAGATAATTGATATACAAGATTGACAGGTGTTCTTTTAACAAAGTTGCAGCTCCACAGGTGTGTTTACCTCAAAACCTCAAGTTCCCTCTTTGCTATTGTTGGCTGTGTTTTCCTGCATTTCCCTCCCTCCACTTCTCTGCCCCTAGGAAACCGCCCTCCTGGCCTGTATCTGCCACCTGCAGATTTGGTCCCTGCCTAACATTTATACTTTAGTATGAATTGTTTATTAGACACCCTTTCTTCTAACATAATGTAAAATCATCCCCAATGAATAACAGAATGTTAATAGAGCCACAGAGGGAGGTGTAATTTTGAGTAAGGATCAATGGCAATAGCAACCCTGACAGTGACCCTGCAGGTTGTTAAGGCAATGGAAAAAGGAAAGTGAAATAAGAAAGTATCAAAGTAAATTGTCTTTTTCACAATTTTCCTGCAGTAACACATATAATATTCAAGTATTAAGATAAACATATAGATTTAAGATAACCAGAGAAAATGCATTCTTTTTTCCTAGGAAAAGTAATGGGACAAAAATTTTAAAATCTATTTATGTCCTACATTAAAAAACAATTGCTCTATTTCTGTGTATCTCCCCTCGAGGCTCCTGCATCTGCCAACAGTAAATCATTAGCAACCTTATGAAATGCCACAGAGAATGGGCTTTTGTGGTAGAAAGATGAACATAAAAGGAGAAGCTGAGAGCAATCAATCCTCCACTTAGGAAGCAGTTTTACCTATGGGAATCTTCACTGGGTGCCTTTATTTCATTTTGATTACTAGCTTTACTGTTTCCTGGAGAACAAAGCTCTGATTTCTAGAAGTATGCTTTCTCTCTTGAGCGCATAATTCCTGAGCCTACGGGTATCTTATAGACACTAACTACACTTATTCAATGGACTTAGACAATTTCACATTTCCTGATTTTTTTCCTGTGTGGATTCCAAAGATTTAGGATAGCTTTTTTTTTCCCCCAGAAATACACACAACACAGCATAAAAATAAATTTGGATTTCTATGACTATTTTGTAGGGTATCTTTCTTTCAAGAAGCTCAACAGTCTTTTTGGTGTGAGTCAAATTCACTAGGGCCTCAGTTACATGAATAGAGACCGTATGTAAATTGAATTTCATTCTGCTACTCCTAAACTGTGCCTACTGTCCATAGGACTGGAGGAAAAAAATCACTTGAGTTTATAAGATTTTTAAAAATAACATAAACTACAAAGTGCATATAATTGCTATTATCCTTGTAATCTATTCTTATCACTTAATATAACACACTCAGCCTTATACTATCATAGCAGAATACTCTAAGGTATGGGAAACATGTTAACATAAAGAAAGCATGTAAATGTGATGGTATATAAGGTAGAAACTATTTCTGGCAGTAAATCAGGTAACTAATTTATCCTTTAATTAGCTGATATTAATTCTATTTGAAAACCTGGACTTGAGAGTAGGCTGTCATTTAAGTTTTCTGAATTTCACTTACTTTTTCTGTTATACAAGGACAAAGGGTGCAGGAAGAGCAATTAGATCATATAACCTGTGAGATTCCTTTTCGCCCCACGATTTTATCATTTGAGGAATAGCACGTTTCATAATAAGTAGTGAGCTTCCAAAGTAGAGTGCAGTTAGATTTGAAGAAAATTTCCCTTATTATTTTAAATATCTTGACATTTTTGTTAGATAGTATGGCAAACTATTTTTAGTCTAAGACACGTCTATTTACAGAAACAAAGTGCACAATGTGCTCATGGTTACAAAGGAATGAATCACAGATGAAATTTCTGACTTTGAACATTTCCTTAACATATTTGTGTGTTCTGTTGGGTCAGGATTTATTACAGGAAACAGAAACCAAGCTGGATGTTTTATGCAGGATAATTAGGTGCTTATGAGATTATCTGAAAGGCTGGAAGCAGCAGAGATTATGCTGGGCTTCCAAGTAAGAATCCCCAAACACCACAGAACTGACCAACCAGAGATGACAGCACCCCTGCCACAGTCAAAAGAGGACTCTGGAGGCCACTGTGAGAATCTGGTTGCTGAAGCTGTGCCCCAGGGAACAGGAAACTGAAGTCAGGCCACCTCTACTGCTACTGCTGCTGCCACTGCCACCACAGAGGCCTCTCAGTCTCCCTGGAGCTTGCATTTGAAAAGACAATGCCAAGTCCAGCCACCACCTTTGCTGGAAACTGGACACAGGAGTGCTACTGTGGAAAACCCTCTGTTCTCTGTGCCCTTGTTTGCCACGGAAAATAGCCAAAAGGAGCATGGAATTAGCTCTCGCCTTTCATTCATCCTCCAAATTACAGGAGAGGACATGTAATCGATGAAACCTAACTCACATCTAGATCCCTAGCTACAAGGGAATCTGGAAAATGTAGTTTTTGCTTTCTAGTCTCTGCAGTATGACAAAGCAGTGATGCTCAAAGTGTGATCATCGGTGCAGTAGTATCAGCATCCCCTCCGAACCTGTGAGAAATGTAAATTTTTGGCCCAACCCACACCTATTGAATCAAAAACTCTGGGGATGTGGTCCACCAGCCTGCGTTTTAACAAGACCTCCAGGTGATTCTGATGCATGCTGAGGTTTGAAACCACGCTAATAAGGCAAACTAGAAACAGCTGAGAAAGGATGCCAAATACTCTTCAACCGCAGTCGAGAAATATGTCAAGCAACTCATACCATAACATGCAGATGACCCAAATAGGGCAAAAGAAACATAATTAATTATTGAAAATATAAATCATAAGCCTGTTTATGTTAGCTTTTCAGTATTGTTATTATTTGTCATATTATTTATTTATTATTATTATTAGAGGTATAAGGATTTAAATTCTTACTGATAAATTGGATAAGTGACTCATGATTTTTATAGTAGTTCAAGAAAAGTGATTTTTATGCTTTGTTTTTGTCTTTCAATTACTGCAATATAGTCCTTAATATGCCACTAGGTGGCACATGCTGGCGTGAACTTCTAAGAGGTTAGCTCCCAAAAGCTGGCAGAAAAAGAATTAACGAAGCTTATCAGCTTTTCTGTTTTTTTCTAGAATTAAAACAAAAATTACAAAAATCTTGGCAGTTAATGTTTCTTTTCAATCCAAATCAGTAAACTTTCTTGAAAAATAGATAGTTTTGTTCATACTGAGAGGGCATAAATTTGATGTAAGATTTTTTTCCAAAGAAAATGAGCTTACGTTGCTAGAGACTCATATATTTGTCTCCAGAATGTAAAAATTAGTAAAAAAAAAAAAGTGAAAATCTCCTCAAAAGCTTACTACTTCAAGATAATATAAAGTGAATCTTCCTTCCCATCCTTTTCTTCTAATCCTGTTTCAGAGGAATCAAATAATAAATGTTTTCAGAATATTGACACTTATATAGATACACACACATATATAAGGCAATAGTTATATATGTCTTATATAAGACATATATAAGACACTATAAGACAATAGTTAAACTGTTAAATATTCATTCATTTGAAAAAAGCATTTTTATGTATGAACCCCTTTTTTTCAATGATCAATTCTATCATGAATTTCTTTATGAATCAGTACATTATCTATGATGATTGCATGATATTTTAATTGAATGAATGTACCCAATTTACTTCACTATTCTCCTATCACTATATATTTCTGTTTTTTTCAATCATTTCATATTGTAAATAATAATGCATGGAATATCCTTGTACACACATCCTGTGTATTGCTCTTTCTGTTTTTTAGGCTAGATCTTAAAAGTGTATTTACTGAGCATCACATTTAAAAAATATTAATAGATATTGCTAAGTATCTTCCAAAGTGGGTGCTCCAATTTAAATTTTCAGTAACAGTGCAACTTTTGAAGCTTTATTAGTGGAAAAGATTTCAAATGAAATTTATATGATGCTTCCATTTTCACTTCTTTAATTAGATTAAAGGTGAACAACTGTTTAAAAGTCTCCTGATTATTACTATGTCTTACTCTGTGAATTATTTATTCTTATCCATGACTCATTTTTTCTTCTATTGCACTGTTTTCCTTTTCTTCTTTGTGACTAGGAGCTTTTTGTATATTTGAGGTAATAACTGATTTTTTTAAATGTATTGAAAATATTTTCCTCAGTGAATTGCTTTAAAATTGTTTTTTTATTTGTTTTATTTTTTACCAGGAGTTAGTTTTAAATTTTAGAAAGTCTAATTTGTCAAAATAATTTAATGACTTTGGGCTTCATGCCTGGCTTAGAAAAGTGTTCCCACCTCAGGCTTACTTTTTAAATGACTTAATATTTAATTAATTATAATTATACTTAGTTTCATTTTATACATTGTATCTTTACTATTCCAGTAATATATTTTATAATGTACATTTCCTTATATAAAGTGATAGACAGCATCACTTACTGGGTAATCTATCTCTTTCCCATTACTTAGTAAAGTCACCTTTAGGATATATTAAATTCTCATATACTATTGGCCCTGTACCTTATCTTTGTAGTCTATTCTACTCATCTTATGTTTATTCTGTCAACCTCATTGCTTTAATGACAGTGATATTTTAAATGTTGAATTTTATCCTCTTGTGATGACTTTTAAACTGCCATACTAGAACAGCCAATTCATTTTCCTTATCTTATAACAATCTTTAAAAATGTTATGTGTATGGAAATTTCTAAGGCATCTGAATTGTCATTTTTTTCAATCACTTGTCTAATCACTGCGTTTTAAGGGTTCAATATAAATATGAATTAACCTTTAATCAAATATAGCATAAAAACCCTGTATAAATGCCTGTTTATAAATTTCTGGGAGTGTTTCTATTATAACATCTTCAATTTAACATTCCTTACATACAAAGAATATTTTTAGTAATGTATCTTTTCAAGGAAAACATAAAAAATCAATTACATTTCAACTGCCTAAGAAAATGGAGTTGTCCTTGTTAAGACTCTAAGTTGTATTTAGTCATGTTCAGTCTTATTAAGAGCTAGTCAATAATGGTAACTTTTAGCAAATGTATATTGAACACCCAAATGATATGTGTACACTGTGGGAATTCTCTGGAGGACAAAGTAATTCTCTAAAGAATTATCTGGCTTCTTAAGTATTCACTGAGATCATCACTTACCTCTGAGAACCTCAGAGTAAAATGGTATTAACATAGATTTTTCAGGAAAAGAGCTTAAGGGGGTGGAAATCAGGGATTCTAGGACTTGCAGTCCTTTCTTGAGGTAAAGATTTTCCTAACTACTGAAATATGACAGGCCTTTCTTCTTAAATGTGGCCCATACCGAAATTTATAAAGAAACGTTAGCATAGATCTGCTCATGAAATAACTAACATTTTATGTTTCAATTCTATGGGCATGCTCAGTGAGTCAATGCTATGGGTTAGCAATCAATCTATTAGGTTGCATTCACCTTTCTAATTAATTTATATTCAAAACCCCTAATTTTCTAACACTCACATATTTAGTGCTGCTGACTTTTGCATAATTATTTGCAGTGAATTATTTCTTTCTAGTATTTTATGTATATCATCAATTAGATTGACAGTGTCATAATTAGAAATGATGACAGAGATACTAATACTGCCTGCTTTTGAAAAAGCCAGAATATGGGATAAATTATTTCATTCAATGGTTAACTGTAGCTCTCTCACTTTTAAGGAAGATTTAGTAGTTTTTCATAACAATATGCTATAAAATAAGATCATTCATTAACTTTTTACCTGGAAAAAAATCCAAGTGGTCAAATTTTAATACATCAGAGAAAAAAACCATTTCTGTTATTTATTAATCAGAAAGGCTGATTTATAAACACTAATAGATGAACAAGTTAATTCCAACCATGGTTTGTTCAATATACATGAACTTTCTTTGATTTGCATGTCTGAAGATGCTGGTATGACTCACAGTATTTTTTAAGTTCTATTTTTATTCAACTCAGATTTATAGTAACTTATATAACCACACTTTCTTGCCCCTTGTTTATATATGTCTTTCTCTATACTTTCCACAAAGTATAAAACCTCATTAAAATCGTGTTTTACAAAATCAGATATACTGCAACTCAAATCATGTCTCCTAAAACATAACTACATCAAGTGAAAACTTGATATAAGACAGTTTAAACAAATGGATGTTTTTACTGTTCTCTGACAGCATCATAAAGAATTTCTGTGAATACCTATGTGTAATCCAAGGTGGGGGAGACAGGATAGATGAATATTTTGTAAACAACAAAAATGCTTTAAAAATCAACTCTTTTTTTTCAGTGAGTAGCCTGAGTAACCCTTGGTGGGATCAGGACCTGAAGTAGGTACTTTTGAACAGAGATTAAGGAAGACTTTCTTCTCCTCCTTGCCCTGCTAAAATTAATTATTTTGTAAACTTTTCTAAGTCATGATTGAGAATTCAAAGAGATAAAACAGTGCTTCTCAGATTTTAATGTGCATAGTAATCACCTGGGGATCTTTTAAAATGAAGATTTTGATGCAGTAGGTTTAGGGCAGACCTGAGGTTGTACATTTCTAACATGTAAGACTAGTAAGGATCTAAAGGGTGTTTCATCAAATTTTTAAAATTTTCTACGCAAAATAATACTAGGCAACAATCGTGTGTTGTCTCCACCGGTGTCTCAGCCCTCTGCTGGTGAGGTTATGCTTTGTATAAAAGTAGTTCTAGTGCATACCCCCCTCCTCACACCGGCTGTTTAGGAAGGGTGGCTAAAAAGAGTTTTGGGAATGACCTGGTCACTACTTTCACAGCTGTCCAGAATATAGGGGAAATATAAAAACAAACACACAGAAGTAATCACTCTACTTGAGGAATTTTCAATTTAGCTTTTTTTTGTTTTTAAATCTTAGCTATACAATAAAATATGTTTATGTAAGCTGCAAATGTCTGAATGAAAGATAGAGCATGACATACCTCTTCATGTTTGAATGCGTAGAAAATTAGTCTAATCATTTCTAAAATGAGACTTTAAATTTATCTTGAGTTTTGTTTGTGATTTGCTTAAAAATTAAAAAGAAATTTGTCATTTTGTCAAATCCAACAAAGGCTAAAATTTCTCAGTCATTTGGTGAAAAAAAAAACGACATTCATGAATAGTATATTTATTACCCACATTTTTTTTTCTGTCATAGCTCTTAACCTTTCCCTGTTAATCACATGAATAAATTTCTTTCTAATGCCTCCTGTTCTGTGCCTTCATCAGGCTTAGCACTGATTTTCCTTCTAATCTACCTTAGTCATAATAATTACCCTCCTCCGTAGAGTATCCATCAGCCACGTTCCCTCCATCTCACAATTACCCTACTCTCCCCTCCCTTTATTGTAGCTCTCCTTTGCATCCAATTTTATTATTTCACCAATAAAATGAGCTCGGGCTCCTGATGTTTTTCCTCAGGCATTCAGCTTTTTTCCAGAAGTAAACAGCATTTTGCTTCATATGTATTTTTACTTGTATTTTTATTGTGTCTCTTTTACCTTTTGGATTTTATTTATTTATTTGGTGGGAGTTTCCTTTTGTTTCTGTAATATCTCATTCTAGCATCACATTAAATGTTGTGAATATTATTTCCTGATAATTTAGTATTAGTGAATAGACCTTTTGGGAAATACCATACCCAGGGGTTTTATCAGATGCCTCCTAGAGGAATTATCAGGTTTTCAGCTCGGTTTTCTTTGCCAGTTTTGTAGGTAAAATCAAACTCTGTAAAACCAGGGTCTGGCAGAAAAACCTGCACCAACTTCTCCGATCCAGAGGAACTGAATTCTCCTCCTTGGTAAAGCCCTTGGTCATTCTTATCAATAATGGACAGGTTATAAAATTGGCTTCATTTTATTGGAAAGATTTCTTCACTTTCAATCCTTCCATATGTGGAACTTCCTTGAGAATCAGAATTTGTGTAACGTGTGTATGTATAATAACAATCATACCTCATCTTTTTCCTAAAAGATTTTGAGTCAGATTTTAATAAATAAGAGTATTAAAATCTACAGTAAAAGTCAAGGAAACAAGTAAAGAAAATATAAAGGATTTAAATCAAATCTAATATTCCATTCATTTATTCATTAAACACTCTCTAATACCCATTATGTGACAGCTATTAATTAGGTATTGGATATGAGAACAAAACAAAACTAAGGATATGATGTCGTTCCCAATTTTCAGAAGATCACAATCTAATAAAAAGAGGCAGACAAGTGAAAATTAATTAAATGTCCATATGTTGAACGCTATGTTAGATATATGTGATAATTGCAATTCATGGGGCCAGAGGATTTGACTTATGCTTCCACTGAAACACAAGTCAATTTACCTTGGTTCTCCTACGATACCATGGCTATCTTAGCTATATGAAAAGATGAGGTTCATGTGGATATTTTAATGATAAAAGGAAGAATACTTTTCTGCATCTTATGAAAAATAACCTTATTCTTTTATGAGTCTCTTTGTTACAGTCTATTAATACATACATCCCACAGGGTCAATTTAAAGCATGCAAAGCAAGATTCAGGCTTCCGGTGCTCTTAGATACTGGGATACTGGTGAAAACTGCTATGAGTCACAGTCAGAAATAATCCATCACAATTGTACATCCTGAAGAAATCAGGTATTATGGAATTACATCAGATTTGAAGATAGCTTATGATAACCCTTATTCTACAATGGGATTGATTTGTGAGTAGGATGATTCTCTGTAAAGTGATTCCTGAATTAAGTCAAAAGAACATAAATAGCAATAATGTTGGCAACAAAATTGCCAAATTATTTATACTGGGGGAAAAGTAGGGGTTGAAGGATGTGACTATGGAATGTCATGGGGTATTGAATCAGCTGGACAGTGTATACTCACCTGTGGACACCAGCTTTGTCTAATCCTGCGGTTAGTCTATAGTCCTAGTAGAGTTTTCTTCCCATCACAGATGAATAAGACTTCAGGCAGATGCACAGAATTTACAAATTCAACTACTTACTTATCCTTTTCCCTGACACCAACTTAGCAAAAGCTATCTAACTTGCCTTTCATTTTTGCTTTTCTTTTTTCCATTCCACCTCATAGTTCCAACTGATGTTATTATTATGTTCTCCAAGCCCGTCTCTGGATAGCAGCACAATGTTTTCCTTCTAAAAGCCCAAACCCTATAGTCAGTCATTGATGACTCTCTATTAGCTGAATCAGCCTGTCTTTCCAAATTTGACTCCTATTATTTCTCAACACCCACCAGATATTCAAATGTACCCACTCACCGTTTGCCATTGCCACCCAGCGTGTTCACACTTTCACATTTATGTCTTTGCTCATGTAGGGGAGAAGGGAAAACTTCTCCTTTATCCTTGGAAGTTTTGCTGGAAAATCAACTCACAAAAGGCAGATTAATAAGAGAAAAGGTATACAAACTTATTAGTGTGTATGGGGGAAAATTGCAGAGTGATTACTTCAACCCCTCAATGGAGTGTAGTATAGAAACTCATATACAATCTTGAAGTTACCCAAAGGCTACGGTGGTAAATCAGGTAATAGTTGCAAAGCAGGTTATGAGAGGAAAAGGCCTGGCTAGTAAAGGTCATCTTGTTATGTAGATGAACCCTCGCAGGTAGTAGCCCTCAGAGAGAATAGATGGTAAATGTTTATTTCAGACCTTTAAATGTGTCAGACAGTCAGTTAATCTTTCCTAGACTGGACAAGCCAAGGCCTGGAGAAAGCCTGGCTGCATCAATGCAGATTCTTTATAGATGCAAATCTCTCCCACAAAGGACAGCTCTGCAGGGCTACTGCTGTTTGCAGGCCCTCTGAACAGCCATCTCAAAAGATGTCAAAGATGTATATTTTAGGATGAAATATTTTGATTTCTTTCACTCACATGATTCCCTCTGTACTTCTATATGTATATCCAAATCCTACATATCTTTCAAACTCCAGCCCAAACTCCTTCCCCTGTTCAGGCTTCCTTGGTAGCTCAAGCTGGAAATAAATTTTCTGTTCTCTATTAACAAACAAGAAAAGCACATCTGTATCTCTTTATATACATGTACTACTTTCTGAATAATGTTATAATGGAGTATGTTAATGAAAAAAAACCCAAACAGTGTAACATAATTTAAAGAGGTTTATTCTGTGTGTGACTGCTGACCTGGAGCACATGGCCTCAAGGGGTCCTCAGAAAATGTGCCAAAGGCCACCAGGTTACAGTTAGGTTTTACACATTCATGGAGACAGGAATTATATGTAAAATCATAAATCATTACATGGAAGGTGTACATTGGTTTGTCCTGAGAAGGTGGGACATCTTGAAGTGGGGGATTGACAGGCTATAGGTGGGTTCAAAGATTCTTTGATTTGTAATTGATTAAAGAAATAAGCCTTTGTCATGTTGTTTTTTTTTTTCTTTTGAGACACAGTCTTGCTCTGTTGCTTGGGCTAGAGTGCCTTGGCATCAGCCTAGCTCACAGCAACCTCAGACTCCTGGGCTCAAGCGATATTCCTGCCTCAGCCTCCCAAGTAGCTGGGACTACAGGCTTGTGCCACCATGCCCAGCTAATTTTTTCTATATATATTTTTAGTTGTCCAGATACTTTCTTTCTATTTTTTTAGTAGAGATGGGGTCTCGATCTTGCTCAGGCTGGTCTTGAACTCCTGAGCTCAAATGATCCTCCCCCCTCAGCCTCCCAGAGTGCTAGGATTACAGGCATGAGCCACTGCTTCTGGCCTGGCTTTGTCATGTTTTAAGGTAGGATAAGGAAATCTGTTAATCAGAGATAAGTCACCAGGCATAAGCCAACTCATTTGATCTCTTAAGCAAATTGATGGCCTGCAGGTGATTTAAACTTTGCCTTGTATGGGCTTGTGTCCTATTAATAATTTAGTGTCTTATTGTCTGAGGCATGTCCAACCTCCCTTCCTTTCATGGCCCAGAACTCCATTTTAAGGTTTTTCTGGTGATCCTCTTGGCTAAGGGGGGCCTGTTCAATTGCTGGGGGCTTGGGGTTTTATTTTAGTTCACAGATATAAGTACTGTTCCCTTTAAAATCCTTGAGAAAAGAGTCTGTGTCTTACTCATAATTGAAATAGTAATAACAATGGCTAACATTTATGGAGCACTCTCTTATTTTCATGTTTAATACAACTGGGCAGTAAAGATTACTGAATAAAAAGAGAGAAATGCCGGCTGGGGACGTAGCCCTGGTGGATGCCACCGCCATCTCTCAGCCCCCGCTGCCACCCACCCCCTCCACCCTCACCCACCCACCCACAAGGTGGCTGATGCCCCAGCGCTCGGGGCCATGCCACATGTGGCATCAAATCCAAACCCTTGCCAGGCCCACATCCTCGGCTGGGTGCCCGCTCCAGCCCCCCTCACTGCCCGCTCCTGGGCCCACCGGGACACGAAGAGTTACCGGAAGTGATTCGAGCCCCTCTCCCTCTTAGCGTGGCCCTGTCAGCCCGTTCCCAGGAGGGGGACACACATGACAGGGTTCAAGAATGGAGGGCACGATGTCTGCAACTCACCCTGAAACAGCTCGGGAAAAAGTATACGTGTCTCTGCGTGTGTGTGTGCGTGAGAGAGAGAGAGAGAGAGAGAGAGAGAGAGAGAGAGAGAGAGAGAGAGAGAGAGAGACAGGGACACAAAGAGACAGAGAGAGAGAGAGAGAGAGAGACAGGGACACAAAGAGACAGAGACAGAGAGAGAGAGAGAGACAGGGACACAAAGAGACAGAGAGAGACAGAGAGAGAGAGAGACAGGGACACAAAGAGACAGAGAGAGAGAGACAGGGACACAAAGAGACAGAGAGACAGAGAGAGAGACAGGGACACAAAGAGACAGAGAGAGAGAGAGAGACAGGGACACAAAGAGACAGAGAGAGAGAGAGAGAGAGAGACAGGGACACAAAGAGACAGAGAGAGAGACAGACAGAGAGGCAAGCGGGAAGAGAGACAAGAGACACAGGGAGACGCAGGGAGAAGGAGGGGAGAGAGACGGAGACAGAGGGAGACAGAGAAGGACACAGCAGATGTGATAGAAGGTGCACATTTGGGCCCTGCGAGGAAGGTGGCATTCTTTGGCACTTTCACAACTTTTCTGTAACTGTAATTATTGGGCCTCACAATAAAGAGCTCAGGACAGGCGGCAGGAGGGGCACCTCGGAGGGAGACGCGGTGAGAGGGGCCGGGAGCCTCACCCGTGCAGGGCAGGGGAGACCGGGGCCACCTCTGTGCCAGGGCGACCACGCAGCCGGCAGGGCCCGCCCACAGCGCCCAGCGGGGTTGGGCCCGAGGGGCCTGCAGAGCAGGCTGGAGCAGTAACAGGGTCCCTTTGGCAGGAGCCCCTGGGGAGGCACCGGGAGGGAGCGGGGAGACGCGCAGGGCTGGCCGAGAGGCGCCAAAGGCTCCAGAAATAAGTAAAGCATGAGGCCGGGTCCCCAGCCGAGCAAGCAAGCAGTCGGGAGAAGATTCTAGGAGGCCACTGCGGAGCAGGAGGGGCCACACCAGGGATGCACAGGGCTGCCTGCGAGACCGGTGGCCGTCAAGGTCAAGCGATGCCAGCGAGACTCTTGCAAGGTCCAGTCCCTGGGGTGAGAGAAGACGAAGTTGCTGTGCAGGTTCCCCAGGTGTTTGCAGATGATCAGGATGGGCAGAGGGAGAGAGAAGGGAGAGCTGGAGGAGGAGGAGGAAGAGAGGACAGATTTGCAAGAACTGCTTGAAGAAGGGAGGATGAGCTGCCCAGGGAGGGAGAGAAGCCCGCTGAGGACGGACGGCTGGACAAAGTGGAGGCCCAGGCCTGGCATCTCCAGGAAGTGAAAGGACCAGAATCGTTGCAGAGGGACACGGAGCAGGACAGTGGAGGGACAAAACACAGTAATGGGGAGCGCCGAGACCATTCAAAGTGGAAAGAGCTGTCTTTTCACCAAGCAGTGCTGGGACCACAGGAGTTCCACATGCAAATAAATGAAGTTCCAGTTACCTGAGACTCCAGGAAGTTGCCCAGCCTTACACCATGCACAGATATTAACTCAGAATGGCTCTTAGCCCTAAATGTATGAGCTAAATTTATAAATCTCTCAGAAAAAATCGTAGGATTAAATCTTTGTGACTTTGGGTTGGGCAAAGCCTTCTTAGATATGACATCAAAAGTGCAAGCAACAAAAGAAAAACTAGATAAACTGTACTCCATCAAAATTAAGCTTTTGTGCTTCAAAGGCTACCAGCAGAATGGGAGAAAATGTTGCAATTCATATGTTTGTGTCTTAGTCCATTTGTGTTGCTGTAAGGAACATGCCTGAAACTGGATAATTTATAAAGAGAAGAGGTTTATTTGGCCCACAGTTCTGCAGGCTGCACACGAAGCGTCTCACCAGCATCTGCTGCTGGTGAGGGTGACAGGGCGCTCCCAGTCCAGGCAGAAGTGGAGGGGGCGTGAGAGGGAGCGACATAGGGAGGAGGGGGTGCCAGGCTCCTTCAAACAACCAGCTCTTGTGTGAACCAGTAGAGCAAGAACTCACTCACTGAGGGGAGGGCACTAAGCCACTTCTGGGGCTCCACCCCTGTGACCCAAACACCTCCCACCAGGCCCCACCTTCAACACTGGGGATCAAATTTCAACATGAGATTTGGTGGGGACAGACATCCAAACCGTATCAATTTGTTTAGGGGCTTTGATCCAGAATATATAAAGAACTCTTACAGCGCAATAATAAAAAGACAAGTAACCCAATTTAAACAGGCAAAGGATCCGAATAGACATCTCTCCCAGACAGACGTGCAAGTGGCCAGTCAACAGGGGAAGGACACTCATCTTCACTAGCCATTAGGGAAATGCAAATCAAAACCACGAGACACCTCCTCATATCCACAAGGATGGCTAGAATAATAGTTTATTTTAATGGAAAACACCAAGAGACAGCCCGAGTGTAGACAAATCAGACCCTCATGTGTTGCAAAATGGTTTGGCCATTTTGGAAAATAGCCTGTCAGCTCCTCAAATGGTTAAACACTGAGTGACCGCATGACCCAGCAGTTCCACTCCTAGGTGTGTGCTCAAGAGAGTTGAGAACCTAATGTTCACATGAACACTTGTATTATGAATAGCAACGTTATTCATAATAGCCAAAAAGTGGAAACAGCCCCAGAGTTCATTAATGGATGAGTGGATGAACAAAACATGCTCTATCCGTTTTGGACCAATGCAATGTTATTCAGCCACAGAAAGGAATGAAGGGCTGACACCTGCTACCGCATGGATGAAACTCCAAGACATTACTCTAAGTGAAAGAAGCCGGACACACAATGACCACATGTAAGATTCCATTTATATGCAAAGTTTGTTACAGGCAAATCCACAGAGACAGAAGAAAGTAGATTAGTGGCCCCTGGGCTGGAGGAGGGGAACAGGCAGTAGACATGGAGCTGATAACGGCTGTGGAATTTCTTTCTGGAGTGATGGAAATGTTTTAAAGCTAATTGTAGTGATGGTTGCATTTATCTGTCGATGTACTAAAAACTAATGAACGATACACATAAAAGGATGAATTATGTGGTATATGAACTTTGTCTCAAAAGAACTGTTGTATTTTTAAAACTCGGGAGGGGGATTGTGTTGGAAACGGGGATTGGGGGTTGGGGCAGCTCCTGGCAAGCTGGAGCTGGGCCCGGGAGCCCAGGGAGGAGGAAGTCCCTGCAGGGGGGACCCGGAACAGCCTCTTCTGGGGGTCAGTAAGGTGAGGGTGGGGCTGACTCCCAGGGCTTGGGAGGGCTTTGAGGGCTGGGGCAGGGAAGTGGGTGACAGAAGCGTGCAGGGCTGTGTGTTTAAGAAAGAGGCCACAGTCCACGGGGATGTGAGCTGAGGGCGTTTCACCCTGAGGGGCCTAGGGTGTGGTATTTGGGGCTGAGAGGCGTTGGGGGGGCCCCGGCTCTTCACGTCCTGGTCAGCAGTTGCCTGGTGGCAGCTGAGACAGACGCGGTGCACGGCAGGGCAGGGGCTGCATGGGCCAATTTTGAGGAGGAGGAAACTGAGGGTCCCGGTGGTGAATGGGCACCGACAACATCACACAGCTGGACATGGCTGAGGCTGACCCCTCGGGGTTTGGAGCCGGCTGCACCGTGAAGCTGGCAGAACTGGGACTCCCAACTCAGGGCCTGGTGTGCAGCAGAGCCCGTCACACCGCGTGTTCCCCCCAAAGCAGGCCTCAGCCACGGCGGGGCCTCTGCAGGGACACCCAGTGCCCCCCAGAGGCCTCCCGACACATGCTGCCCAGAGAACGCCAGGGGGCTGGCCAGGCTGGCAGCGCAGAGTGGGCTCCCCAGTAAGGTGGGAGATGGGGGAGCTCCCCCTCGAAGCCGACCCAGTCCCCAGAGTGCCCTGTGGCCTCCCCAGTTCTGGCTGTCTTGGGTGGCAGGGTCTGGGCTGCAGGGCACATGCAGCAGGTGTGTGGCCTTCAGCGAGTCACTTCACTCTTCTTAGTCTCAGTGAGCTCACCTGTAAAATGGTGACATTCACATAGGTGTACAGTGACAGTTCCCAGGGCGTAGCAGGCACTCTACAAGCAGCAGGTGCCCCTCAAAACTCCCGGCCGAGTCTTCCTCATGAATCTATGTTTATTGTCAGGGTTTGGCCGGGCACAGTGCCCCTGTATGCAGTCTAAATTTCAGGTAGCCACAGGAAATCCAACTCAAGCTGACTTCGACATTATAGGGGATTTACAGGGTCAATCAAGGAATAATAGCTTCAGGCACAGCATGATCCAGGCTCAAGACCTGGCTGCTTTCTCTTTTCACTTCCGCTCTTCAGGTGGCTCCACACCCAGGCAAACTCTCCCCTCAAGGTCATCAGATGACTTCCGGTCTCAGCTGTTCCTGGTTCTCATGCTGAGGGAAAGAGTCTGTCTGGGCAGGAGAAGGAAACATCTCTCTAGACAATGCCAACAAATGTCTCCTTAGGTGGAATTGGCTCCCATTCCTTAAAGGAGCCATCCCTGTGGAAGGAGAGCAGGGTATGCTGACAGATCAGCAGAGTCCACCCTTGAATAGAGCTGGGTCCAGTCCCAAGAATTTCCTGAACCAGGCTCCTATGGGCTGGGAAAGTGGAAAGTTGTTCTAGGAAGGCCCCAGGAGCTTCCTCCGGAACTTGATGTGGCCATGGGGAGGCACCAGGAGGACCTGCCCCGGGCCCAGTGTGGCAGGAGAAACATGGGAGGGAGCTCCCCATCACTGCAGGTGTGCAAGCCCATTGGGAGGATGTTCATGGGGCCTCCAGCCTCTCATGGGGCATGGAGTGAAATGCCCTCTGTAGTCCCCTCCAGCCCCGAACACCTCATCGTTGTGACCACGTGACCCCAGCCTCTAACTGGGCACCTTGCTTTGCTTACCAAGCAAACCCAGGGGTCTGGAGGCTGGGTCCAGGTCTGCTGCCTGGGTGGCTCACAGTTAAAAATTCACAATTCACAAGGAAAGGAGATACCACTAAATGAAAACCAGCAGAGAGCAGAAAAATGGTCAGGCATGGAATATAAAATAATATATGCCAATTAATTTGAAAACTTAGCTGAAATTGATAATTGCCAAGAAAGTGCAAGTAATCCAAGCTGACCCACAATCAAGGGAAAATCTGAATATAACTAGAAACTTCAAAAGATTTACATTTGGAATTAAAAAACTTCTCACACAAAAAGCACCAGCCTAGATTGTCAATGAGTTCTACTAGACTTTCCTAGGATAAACAGTTCCAGTATATACAATCTAGTCCAGAATATAGACAAAGAAGAAATGCTATCTTACCCATCGATGAAACTGTAGTAACCCTGATAATACAAAATCCTGACAAAAACATAAGAAAAGAACATTACAGGGCCATCTTACTTACGAGCATAGATACAAAACCCTTCAACTAAATATTGGCAAATCAAATTCAGCAAAATATTAACATAAAAATTATAACATTTATCATTGTCAGATTTGTCTATCTTAGTTTGATATTAGAGAACTCATCAATTTAATTCATTCCATTAGCATATCAAAGGAAAAAAACCTAATCATCTCAATATATGCAGAAAAATTGTCTGACAAAATTTAACATCTAAATAATGAAAACACAGCACAAAACAAACACAACCTCTCAGCAAACTAGCAATGGAAGGAAACTTTCTTAATCTGATAAAGGGCCTCTACAAAACTATACAGCAAGCATAATACTTAATGATGATAGATTGAAAGCATTTTCTGTAAGGTTTTAGAACAAGAAAAGATGACTGCTATTATAATTTCTTTTCAAAACTGTACTAACTATCCTGGCAGGATCTCTAAAGTAAGATAAATATTTGAAAGAATAAAAAATATTGTCATTATTCACAGATGCTATGACTATGTGAAATATCTAAAAGAAATTTTAGTTAAATATTAGAAGTAATAATAAAATTAATCAGGTGGCTGGATACATATCAAAATGTAAAATTCATTGAATATTCATAAACCAGTAGTGATCAATTGTATGAAATAATTTTTAACAGGTACTATTTAGAAAATAATATTTCGTGAAATATGAAGTATTTAGGCATTAATATAATAAAGGATGTATAAATCCTTTATGAAAAAATTATAAGATATATTGAAAAACATTTTTAAAACAAATGTAATGCAGAGATGTACAATATTTTAAATGAAAGATTCAGTAGAGCAAAGATATAAATTCTTACCAAAGTGATCATATATTTAATGTAATTACAGGCAAAATCTCAATGAGGTTTTTCAGGCACAGAACCTGAGAAGATGATCCTAAAAATATATAAAAGAATAAAAAATAAAAATAGACAAAACCCTCCTTAAGATAGATGAAGGTACAGGGATTTTCCCTACTGATGGTAAAAAACTTCTTATAACTTTATACTCGTTGAGATAACATACTGTTCATGCCAGGGTGGAGGAATGGTCCTGTGGAACATAACACAGAGCTCAAAACCAACTTTTGCCTGCATGGAAATTTGATTCATAAAAGAGCAGTTAAGTCAAGGTCAGACTAGAATATGCAGTAGTAACAGATTCTCCTTCACATTTCTCACTTACAACACAAATCCAGTGTGAGTTGGCTGGGGTGGGTGGGGGTGGGGTGCGTAATCTGCTCCCCAGAATCACTCAGGGATCCTGGCAAAAAGAAGCTTCATGACCTTGTAGTTGTACCTTTGAGAGAGCCTTGTGGCCGTTTTGGTCATTATGGCCTGAGTAGCAAGAGTGAGAGGATCATGTGCCAGCTCATATGTCCTTTGACTTAAAAGTGACCCTTCATAAACCTTTTCCCATACATTAAAAGGACGGCTCCATCTATCTAAAAAGGAACTGGGAAATGTGGAGGACCGTATGGAGATTCCATGAGTAACAGATATTACTGTTAGTGAGGACTGAAGATCATGGGCAAATAGATAGACTCTTTAATAGATTTAAAAAACAACAACAATGACAACAACAATCTTATGCAGAAATGATCAGGTGGCATAAG
This sequence comes from Lemur catta, assembly GCF_020740605.2. NCBI lineage: Eukaryota > Metazoa > Chordata > Mammalia > Primates > Lemuridae > Lemur > Lemur catta. The sequence goes on along the minus strand of NW_025423858.1, from coordinate 880,981 downwards.
CAAAGCTTTTCACAGAAGAGAAAATACACTGTCTCAAAGTATATGACATGATGCTAAAATTCATTTGTAGTAATAGAAATTAAAATTGAAACCAAAATAAGGCACCCTTGTACACCATCTTTTTGATAAGGTTTAAAATGCATGAAAATGATCAGAATGTGCAGGACCTAGAACTTTCGTCTACTGTTGGTTGGGCTGTAATAGTATAGTAACTTTGGAAATCAGGTTAACATCAAGTAAGCTATGGAACCTATGCATTTCTGTAACACTAGAAGTTATTTCAACAATTATATACAGTACTCATACAACACAATATGTTTATAAGAATATTCATAGCAACATGACTCACAATAGCCCCAAACTGAAAACCACCTAATTTTGATAAAAGTAGACTGAAGCAATAAATGGTAATATAGTTATGCAATAAAATAAAGTTCAGCAGTGAAAATGAATAAATGACAGCTAAATGTCTCAACATGGATGAAGCTCAAGAACATAATGTTGAATGAAGAAGCAAGTCTTAGAACACTTACAGCATACTTCTATTTATATGAGTTCAAAACCAAAAAAAACTAAGTTATATGCATATAATTAACATTATATTTAATTCTATAAAAATATATATATTTTATAGATACAAACATAAATGGCAAAACTTAAAAAGCTGATAGAAAAAATGACTTACACACAAATCAAGATCAGAGATGAGAGAGGGCTGTGATCTGAAAGAAGCACATAGGGAAACTTCTAAATACTGGTAATTTTAAATGTCTTAAGTGGGGTGATGGAGATACACCAAATTCTTTAAAGTATAGATATTACATACCCTTGTATAGTTGATCTATGAAACAATAGTGAAAGTTCTGAATTAAGTAAAATGTCTAGAATCATCTGGGTAATGGAACTGCAATCCTTTTTCCATATCCATTTCTCAGCGTGCATTCTAAGAAGAAGCTTTGCTTCCTCATCTGTTTCTCGCTCATCGATACCTTTTAATATGTTGTCTATCTTCCAGAAATCTATGGGCATCTCTTGTCCTCTAATTGCAATTACAGTTCCTAGTTTCTTAATTATTTTAGGATAACACTCTCTCTCTCTCTGTCTGTTTGTCTCTCTCTCTCTCTCTCTCTCTCACTCTCATAAACACACAGATACAGAGATAATTCAGGGCACAGAAAAGAACTTAAAAATCAATTTATACATAAAGCAAGAACAGGAAGCCATGAAATGGAACAAATGTATGAAAGGTCCTTTTAATTAAAAAAGATAAAAAGTGAAGAAATTCCCAGACTGTACAGCAAGAAGAAAAGAAGACAGAAAAGTTGTAGAGAAATAATGGGGCAGAGAGAGGATCTATCCAGGAGGTACAACAGCCAGTAAGTCCTAGTGCCTGAAAACAGAACAGGGGAAATTGAGGGGTCTAAATTATCTAAGAAACAATATGAAAATACTTTTCAGAGCTGAAAGGGAATGTATATTTTTAGATAGATAAGACTCACATCTAAATCCTGGTTATGAAATATGAGAACACTAAGAATGAAAAGAAGAAAAGACATTTTGGCAGTAAAATTATCATAAGGAACATAAGATGCTAAAAAAATAAATGGGTTCCTTTAGGTTGATGAAGAAAAGTAATTTCCTTCATCCCCTTCTTTTCCCTTTTCTTCTTTTTTCCATCCATCCATCCGTCCATCCTTAAGGCATCTTTCCTGTTTTTTCTTTTAGAGTCTGTGCATTTCCTGAGCTGTTTCCTTACAGCAGTTGCTATTGGAATTGTAAATAGATCTGCCAAATTTTCCCTCTTAAATCTGACCATTATTAAGTCTTCTAGTATGACATTTGCTAGACTGTTTTTATACCTTATATTGGAATTTTTGCTCTTGTGATTTGTTGTGATCAAATAAATTCTTACAATAATACATTATTCTGAAACTTTGTTTTTTCACTTACTATATCACAAACAGCGCACCACGTCAATATGGATCTGATTAACTCTACTTATCAGCTACCTAATAGTCCCTTGTAGGGATTTACCACAATTTATTCAGCCACTTGGTTGTTAAAAGTTGTTCCATTTATTTCCAGTTACCAAGTTCTAGTCTTTTCAAGTAGTAGACAGATAATTAACAAGTGTCCAGAGGGAGGGCATAGGGAGATCCAAATTATCACAGTGTATTTCAGGAGTTTGCACTCTGCATGACACTCTGCACTGAATCAACTTTTTACACATCTAATTTCTACACAGAGCTATCATCTGCTTATCACTGGAAAACACACCTCCGGGTAACAGCTTAGCTTTCCCCCTAGAGAGAAGTTCATGAGTTGTACACACTGCAAGCCTGTATTTTGCTTCTTGAACAGACTTCCAACTACTCTTTCTTAACTCAGTTTTACTCCCTAAGCAGGTCACTGGAATGAGAGTCCACAGATCTCTATCTTGTTGTTTGAACATGAAATAAAATTTCATGTTTCCAAACAGGCAAACTTAAGTATACAGTTAGAGCTTATCAGGGTGACAGATGATGAATAATTTATTTTGCTTCCTAAGCTAATTGCATAAAACTATATGCTGCTTTTTTTAAAAAAAAAGCTGAGCACTATCTACCCAATAGACAGAAGGACACACTTCGGTAAGTACATTCCTTCTCCGTGTGAGAAATAAATGCAACCAAATCAGTTTTATTTCCAAATCCAATTGTATGAACCATGAACTTAATTGAAAAAAATACTCCTTAGAGTCTACAATTATTAATAATACTTTAAATGCAAAAATATGTTATTTGAGAATAATATTGGCTTTTTCTGCAGCAAGATTAAAATAATGTCCTTTTTATTATAATTTTCTTTAAAGACATCTCTGAGTGATTTTTTTCCCACTGACTTTCTAAATTTTTGGCTTCAATTTAAGTATTAATTTTATTATATTCATCATCTCTTATAAAAATCAGTAAATTAAGTTTTAAAAAATCTAAGCATATTATTTTATTTTTACTATTTAAATACTGAATAAATAAAAGTCATACAGACATGATTTTATCAGGTATTCAATGTCATGTAGTCAACATTTGTTCTGTTTAATCTCTGTTAGTAGTATCATGAATCCACCAGTTTCTTTAGTAGAGTTCCAGAAATTTTTATTTAGTCCATTGTCCTTAAAGTTATCAGAATCCTGTATGTAAGAGTATTTGTTGGAGTCTCTTTCATGAATCTTACTGTAAATGATTTTTAGAGATTTTAAAAATCTGATGAAAGTTTACAGTCAATAAAGAAACTTCACTATATCTATGACAGATAGTAACCAGAATTATGACTGATAATATATTAAACTTCCATAAACATTACATGCTTATAGAAATGATATTTTTGAAACATTCATATCAACAACATACCAATAAATGAAACTAAATAAGATCTAGTGTCACTTATCATTGGACCATGTTTCTTATATAATTTTTCCAATGAGTCTAATCATTTAATATCCCTTTAAGATGAGAGATATATATATATTTTGATCTTTTCAGGGTCCCATCTGAAAATTAATTCTAGGTTAAAGATGCTTAAGTTAGAATTCAATTTGGGGGAAGTTTGTCAAAGATGTTAAAGGGCTGAAAACATTTGACCAAAACAAAATCAGAGAACACTGCAAAATAGTAGTCATTCATCTAACCAAAATCATAATCAAAAGACTTTGAAAGCAGTACAGAAAGTTACATGGATGCAAAAACCTTCACCAGTAAGCCGGTAAACCCAGGCAAGAAAGTATGTTGACAACTTTAAAGACATTTCTAATTTTATGTTATCATTAATTTTTAAAACAATTAATTTGCCAAACTTTTCTTGTCATATGAACTAAAATTAATTTGATTTAATTACTAAATATTTTATGAGTGTTCATTTATTTAAACCAATCAAAATACAACTTTTGAAAGGATTTCTTGCTGACTACACAAGATTTTATTATGTAGACATTATATATCATATAATGCATGTTTATATGCACCAATACATCTATATATATATATATATATATATATATAGTGTATATATACATATACATATAAAAAAGGTCTTACAGTTTTCATATTAGGAGTTTAGTCATGAGATAGTAAAACATATAAACTCACCAGTTTATAAAAACCAGTTGGACCTAAATCATTTTTCTGACAAAATGAGATAAGGTTAAGATTATCCTAAGTAGGCCATCTTATAAAGGCTGTCAACCAAATTTTGGGTAAAGCAGTTTGACTCAGTTTTCAATATACTGGATTGTACAAAGAACACTTAACTGTGAAAATGTGACTGAAACATGTGAGAAGGCTGAAAACACAAGAGTTCTTCTAAGAACAAAAAGACCAGTGTTATTTTCCGAGGGGGTCAGTTTGGAACCTGTGACTCCCAGTGTGGAGTTTGCTGTACTTGCTCTTTCTCATTGGCACTTCTACATCTCCAGTATCTGTTACAGCCCGAGCAGGTTCACTGCCTGCTGCTCAAGAGGAGATCAACACACTGAGCCAGCAGGGGTTACAGCAGAGAAACAGTTTTATTATCACAGGCACCACGTGAGGAGAGGGGAGTAATTTCTCAAATCCATCTTCCTGAAGAATTTGGGAGAAAGGGTTTTTAAGTGCAGTTTGGTGAGCAAAGGGCTAGGGAATGGGGTCTGCTGATGGGTGAGGGATGAGCTCATAGGGTTGGAATGCAGAAATTATCTTTTCAGTTGGTAGGTTTCCTGGGTAGGGGCTTTCGAGGCTGTTGGATCCATTCCCACATCTGTCCATGGGTCTGGTTGGTGTCAGCAGGTCTCCAGGATGCAGAGTTTGAAAAACACCTTAAGGACCAGTCTTAAGATTTAAACTGCAATGGAGTCAAAAGTCTTGGGATTAACAATAGCAATTTTATTTACAGAAGTAGTCGGGGGAGTCACAAATCTTGTGCCTGTCAGGGAGGACAGTGAAATTAAGTAGTAAGCGGTTGCAGCAGCAAGGAAGTTAGAAAACATTGGATGGTTGATTTCTGGTTATATCTATACTTCTATAAAAATCAAACTTGGATTACTATTTATACTTTGTGGCTTCACAGTACTTTAATATGGACAGTTTCATCTCCATGTGTCCCTGCCAGTCTGTGAGAACAAAACAGTGTTGTGAAATATTTGATACAAAAGGCCTTTGGTCCAAAAAAACTCTGACAGGAGAATGATAAATGCCTCTGGTGAACACAAAAGTGCTATAGGACCCCAAACGGAAACGTTCACCCATGGCTGCTTGGACCAGGGAGAGATTTGTAGCAAATGTTCATGTAGATCTGAACTTGAGTAGCAGGCAGGATTTGCGGAAGCAAAGATTCATGGTGGAGAGGGCAGGGAAAGGTGACCTTTCCAGAGGGACAAACATGTGAACTTGGACAGGTGTGTGTATGCACACCATTAAGGAGTCCACTTTCTCTAGAGCCTAGGCTTTATGAGGGGCAAAAGCAAGGGAGCAGCCAGGGAAGGCAAGATGCCTGTGCTCCCTGTGCAGCGGATGCAGCTCTCTCAACACTTTGGAGCCAGGGAAGCACAATCAGAGGGTGGAGACAGCAGAGCAGTGAGGATGTGAGTGTGCAGATCAGACCTATCTAGGGAGGGGCCAGCAAGGTGGGGGCTGAGGAATAAAACGAGTTTTGTCTTTTATTGATTGCAAGATCATTGTGACAACAGAAAGCAGGTTCTTACACTCTTGTATCAAGGTACAAACCCAATCATCACCTTGTTTTTGTCTATAAAAGTATAGAATTGGGGTGTTATGTAATCACATAAGGTGAGTGAAGATCATATCACAATGAAAAGTAGCTGCTGACATCTGGCAGTGGCGGTGATGATGGTGGCAGTGGTGATGGAGATGATGATTACGGTGGTGTTGATGGTGATGATGTTGGTATGGTGGTGATGATGATGATGGTGATGGTTGGGACAGTGACGGTGATTGTGGCGATGATAATGTGATGTTAGTGGTGGTGATTGTGTTGCTGATGGTGTTGACGATGTCAGTGACGGTGATATGATGCTTAATGTCAAAAGCTGAAGATTGTTGGGGCAGAGTGTAAGCGCCAAGCCTGAGCAGGTGCTAGTGAAGAGATTCCTCTGTCTGCAGATTCACGAAATCGGGGCTCAGGTGAATCTTCTCAGTCACTTCACCTTAAATGGGAAACTGACCATCACAAATGAATCACGTGTTCTTGTCCACCACTGGAACAAAAGCAGGCATTCCCTGACATTCGTGCCTCTGACCCCTTAGAGATGACCATGAACAAGGAGAGAGGTAGCGTGAGAAAGGGGAGAGGGGAGCAAGAGAGAGAACAGAGAGGAATGGGTTAGAGGGGGAAGAGAGGAGAGAGGACAGAAATCTGACTTGTCCACAGGGGTTTCCACACATCCACTGTCACTTGCCTTGGAAGGTCTTTGTCATCCCAGATGGTCAGTTCTAGGTGCCCCTCCTTCCTGGGGAGGGCCGGTTTCATGCATTTCTGCTAAAGGTTTGGGGAGGTGACGGGGAAGCTGCAATACTGGAGGCTGCTGCCCTCTCCTGGTGTCTGCTCTGAGCAGTGAAGCCCTGCATGCCCAGGTGGCCCAGAGCAGCGATGAGAGAGCCAGGGAGGGGGGCTCTGCAGAAGCCAGTACAGTGCTCGGAGAGTGTGTAGTTGCAAAGCTCCTTCCTTCAAGGCAGACCCTGTGCCAACCCCAGGGGCCACCTTCAGAACCTGCTGCCCACACAGCAAGGCAGAAACAGAAGGTGCCTGGGGAGGGCTGGTCATCTGTGGGTGACGGCTGTCCTCTGCTGGTCACCGTGGTCAAGTGGCAGACACAGGTGGAACCTGACAGAGGCTGCAAAGATGAGCAGGATTTACAGGGCAGGTGGCTTGGGGCCCAGGAACTGCCTTTTAGCTTGTGGTCTGTCTGGCACCTTCGAGAATTCTTTTAGTGGCACTTTCATTCTCACATGTGATATTTCAGCACATCGTCCTCCCCGTTATTGTGGGGTGGGGGCTGCTTCTTCCCTCCTGACTTTAGGAAGTATGCAGTTGCCATGCATTACAGTTGAGAGTATAATTCATCTCTCATCAGAACAAGTATTCTGATCAGCTTGGATTCATTTGTAGAACGCTAGTTAATGAAAATATTCATTTTTGCATTAGTTATATGGGCTATTGGTATGCCTACATTTCTTGTGTCCTCTGGGTTAGTCACCTTAAACTTTCTTGATATACTCATGCAAGAAGCCACAACAACACATCTAAGAAAAAATGCATAAGTTTTCAATATTGAAATAACAATTTTAGAATTTAAGGAATGAACTCTATAATTTGCTTTCTTTCTAAAATTAGTTTGGTTACCATGTAGTCTTTAAAAGACTTTTATGAAATAATTACCTTACCAAAAATTCAGCTATGTTAAAAAAGCAGCTGATGCTCCTATATTCAAATTAATCTCATTTGATTAATTAATATTAATACAACATGTATATTTGATGGCTGACAGCTATGGGCAGGAAAAACAGGTTACTATTGTTCACTCCCTCCTGCTTCCAGTAACTTTTAGAGCAGCAATAATCTAAGCTTCTGTTTGAGTGTGAACATACTGAAGTCATCTGAAAACCTCCCAAGTTTCCTCATCAACTCCAAAATCACCTTCCTAACTTCTTTTTTTCCTCCCCCCTTGCCCCCTCACAATCGTTCTTCCTTCACAACAGTCATCTCGAGATCTGTGGTCCTTATTCTACCCCTTCTACATTTTTTGATGTATTATTCCCACCACATTTTTCCTCTTTATTTAGCAGTAGTATCTTACATCTCTAATTTCTCCTTCCTCATAACGTGGCTCCTTCCCCTCTGGCTACAAACATGCTCAGACATAAAAAATAAATAAATAAATAATGTTTTCCCCGATCCTGTAATGTCTAAACTGTTATCCAATGGCTCCTCTTCCAGATTTCTCTAAAAGGAAGTCTATACCCAAGGACCACCAGCACCAGCATCAGCTCAGAACATATTAGAAATGCAGAATCCCAGACATGCTGACTCAGAGTGTGCATTTTTAACAAGGTCCCCAGCTGACTGATGAAAGTTTGAGACGCTCTGGTCTACACTGAGTGTGCTTCCACCTTCCTCTACCTGAACTGACCCTTTTGGAATCTAGCCTCAAGTTCCTCCCTATCATGTCACCCAAACTGAAACTGCATTACAAGTCATAATGTTTTGAATGTGCTGTTTCTCAGCCTCTATCTTCCCTGATCTCTCCATAACTGACCCTATTCTCTTCTTCTTTCCAATGCTTTTATTTTGAGCTGTATAATTCTATCCTATGAAGTAACACCATTTCGTATGACACTGAATTATACACATGCATCGCTGACTATATATGCTTCTATTCCTCTGTAGGACAGAAAATGTAGTTCTACAGGTTCAGGTGCCTCAATCCTTCATACCTTCCCAACAGTGAGGGAGATAAGAAGAGTGAGAAATGTCTGCTATAGTTCTCTGACACACACTGGTATTGGAAGCTCACTTACTATTTGTCCCACCTTTCTAACACTCTGCTTATCCTTTTACTGAATAATTATTTTAGTTGGCCACCCTCCATTGCATATGCCTGCTTCTTGATGCTGGATGATACTTTTTGGATTTTAGAATATTATCAGTGCACATGTTTTTAAATAAAGTCTTTTAAATGACTTTCTTTTAATAAAATATGGTTCTTACCTTCTACTTGTCCATTGGCTGTATTTTTTTGTTTAACTTCAGCCCCATATAAATCACCACCATAATTCTGTGCAAGATTCATGGAGATACTCTGTAAAAAGTAATATCAATAATGAGTTTTAATTAAAACAATAACAATGAGTTCCATCAAGATTTCATAATCACATTCTTAAAAATATCTGAATTTCCTATTTTAAAAGCAATTAGATTTAAAAATGAGAGAAGCATGTATTGAAAATCAAAGCATTTCAATAGGGAACCTCACACATGTTGTCTAGAGCAAGCTTACCTTTTATCTATTTATGGCTATTGACTCTGAAAACCAAGAATGGTTGAGAAAGGGAGTATATTCACAGAAAAAATAATAATGGGTATACACATTTCAACAAGGAAGTAACTTCAAAATACCTAACTGTGCTTTGCAATCCCCACCAAGAATAAAAGTATTTAAAAAATATATTTAATACACTTACTGTAATAATTAGGTAAATAAATATTTAATATACTTTTAACTATAGAAATTTTTAGTGTTAAGATACTTAGCATGATAAGAAACATTAGCATATGTCAAGTTCAGGATGAAAAGCTCATTTAACAAGCTGTGCCATTTTGGAAACAAGGGCTTGCAAATATCTAAATATTTTTTAATAAAATTTTTACTAATAGTATGAACGGTTGAATAAGCTGATGAGGTAGTAAGAAAAACATTTCTTTATGTCATATTTCAATAAAACCAAGCAAATGTTAGAGATGTATAAAGTAAAGCAAGCAAACATTAGAGATACACAAAATAAATCTCAATGAAAAAAAAACTTCAAAAAAGAATATCAAGCCTTAATAAATAGGGAAGAATAAGAATATTTATTCATGAGGCATCTGAAATGTGCTGGACACTTATTTGCACATTTTTTCCTATACTTAATAATAACAAAAATGAGTAGGATGGTAATTATCCCACATCCTGGTCATTCTAGGATGTTAAGGGTAAAATGAAGAGATGTGATCCACTGATCTCTCTGTCCAGAATGTCCTCCTAGACTTTTGCATGGCTGGCTCCTTCTCTAGTCATGTGAAAGTGGGCAGCTAAAATGTCACCACCCTCAGAAAGATCTTCTCTGACTACAGAATTCTACTCCCACTTCCATCCCCATCCTAACTACAAATTACCTCAATATTTTCTAAAAAAACCGTTTCTGTTTTATTTATATGCAGAACTTATAGTGACTTATATGTCTTTGTTGTTTACTTGTTTTTCTGTTCCTACTCCTATAGCATATTCCCTCCTCATCTTGTATTTTCAATGTCTTACTGCTCAGTATGTAGTTGGTACTCAATAACAGACATTTAATCAATGGCGAAACATTTAAAATCCCATCAGGAGGGTCTCAAGCATCAAATCACTATATTCCTATAGGACATCTCTAGTAATAGTCTGCCCAAACTTAACATAACCCAAATTAGGAATCCATATGCCTGTTATAACTTCCATTCTTTTCTTAGCACTACTGCCTTCTGTTTTGCAAAAAGTACTTGCAAGCTTTATAACTTCCATTCTTTTCTTAGCACTACTGCCTTCTGTTTTGCAAAAAGTACTTGCAAGCTTTATTAAGTCAGTGAATATCAGTGTAATCATTTGGTCCTCCATTGGTATAAACACCCTCTAGTTTACAAAATGTTTTCACATTTCTTACCGTATTGGTTCATTACACATTTTTAAGGAATAGATGTCAGTACCATGTTTTTGAAGAAGGTCCCTGATATCTGAATAGAATAAATCATTACTTTCAAGATTCCATGGCTAGTAAGTGACAGTACCAGGACACTAACATGTCTTCCACTCAGTGCTGCTGCCACTGTGCAGCAGCTCTTCTATCATCAGACCCTTCCCATCTCTTTCCACAGTTGTCACCTTAATGTACAGTGTCATTATTTTATACTTACACTAGTACAAACATGGGTGCCACAAAAATATCCAATGCGTTCTATTTTTAAAAAGGAATTCTACTTACTAAAACAGCACTAAACCAAACTGTTACTACAGTCCTACATATTTACTGTTCGCATACCTTTCCTTCTCCTGAAATGTTGCTTGCAGATCTATACCTGACAACCCAATTACACTAACACCTTCAAGTTATGGATATTATCTTTTTATGTTCCAAGTTGGAAAACGCAATAGTCCAGATGGTTTCTCTCTGAATATCATTAGGACTTTTACACATCTAATGATTCATTTGACCACAGGTTGACCTGGAATAATTCTTTAGATTGTAGATAGACATAACATCGGAACCCAAACTGATTCCTGTTCCAACCCTTATCTTTTTGCACTATACTATAGTAGTTTCTTAAATGAATCCCACAAATGAGCAGAGTTGTACTATGTAATAATAATCACTTTTTTAATTATGACCTGAAAATATAAGAAAATAATTTCTTATGGGCCTATGCAGAGGTGAGAATGTAAAGTCCAAACATCTCCTTTTAGGTTTTAATATCATTTGATACTTATATTTTAAAATAATAACAACAGTAGGCAGTACCTCCAAATCCTGAGGTGATTCTACGTCTTCATTTTGTCCAGTTCCCAATGCAGACATCTTTTCTAAAACATGTTATTCACAGATACATTCATAAAAACATTTTTAATGTAAATTTTAAATTCATATACAAGTCTATCACCATTCATTTTTATTTCAATAAAATAAAATTAAAAGCAAAAATAATTTCAAGGTTGAACCAGTTTTAGGGAGGGGATGGAGGTATGACTACATGGTGAGTGCCAGGCACACTGTCTGGGGAATGGACACGCTTGAGGCTCTGACTAAGGGGGCTGGGCGGGACATGGGCAATATATATAACCTGAGCTTTTGTACCCCCATAATAAGCTGAAATAAAAAAAAAAAGAAAAAAATAAAGACAGCAAAAGAAAAATATTTAAAAGAAATGGATAATATACTTGGGTCTACATACTTTCAATGTTTTTTTCATGATGGCATTTAAGGATCAAATATTGTCAGAGGTATTCACTAACTCACCACTTCTGTTATTTGTGTGCACACATATGAAATTGCCAATATTTTTTTGCTCTCTTGCAGCATTTTCAATAATACCAATACCATTTTCCTTTTGTCCAGATACTGGCTTTGTTGCTTCATCCTATTAAAAAAAAATCCCAACTTCAGAAAACATTGCACTTATTATTTACTCACTCACTCATGTGCTCAGTCAGTCAGTAAGACAATAAACATTTACTGTGTCTGTCAAATCATAGGCACTATCCTGGGAGACACTGATAATATTCAAGAGGAGGTTGAGATGCAAGAAATGTATGAGATATATCAAATCAGATAAATGAAAGAAAGAAAAGAATAATTCACTGTTTCTACCATTAAAGTGAATAAAGGACAGTAAGAGTACAAAGGAGAGAGCAGTGAGGTCTACCTGGGAAGCACAGGACATGCTGCAAAGATATATGGCCATATTATGAAAGACAAAGTGTTGGAAAAGGACATGAAGGGTTTTTAGACAGGGCAGTGTGAGAAAAAGGATGACTATTTGTAAAATGTATTTAAATATACTAAACTGGGTAGAATTAAATAATGAAAACCTACATAGAACTCTGAAATTTTGAAAATGAAAACAAGAGGAGGAAAAAATATGATTCAATTTTTCAGTTATACCTTTTAATATTTGAATGATATGAGATACAAGAGCATTAATATATGAAAATATTTATTTCTTGATTATGGTAATATACACTTTTAAATTGAATAAAAAAATTTAATTCTAAAATGCCAATTTAAGATGCTGCAAGAAGATTATTTTTAAAATTAATCTGAAAATTTTAAACTGTAGAGGAGAAATGCTTTTGTGATGCAGAATTATGAGGTATTTCTAAGTACTACCATCATGTAAGAAAGAAACATAAAATCCTCCACTAAGTTTCACATGGTTTTCTTACTCCCACTTAAGCAACATACTCATAGCTCTAATTTCGTATTTACATTATATAAGAAGGTAGTTAAAAATTGGGGATATTATCTATTATAAAGAAAATAAAGCTATGATTACCCAAATTGAAGATTTAAGAATCTTCAAACACATCTACAATTGTCAACCAGGCCCCAATATTCACATGAGGAGTGGAGAGAGGACTACAAAAGCAAGTCTACAGGATTTCTGAGTTTTACAGATGAACACACATTTATGTGCAAAATATAACAACTATCAATACTGAACTTGATAAAGCTTCCTGAGAACAATATAAAATGTTCCCAATGCTGGAGATATTTTTCAAGGTAAAAAATCATCTTCCAGAGATGACTGTGTATACTCTGTTGGCAGGTGCCCCTTCTTTATAATTCTATGATAATAAGTAGGTTATTATAGAGAACAATGATCAATTATGATTGCATTCATGTGATGTATACACAGGTGTGTCCATTATATGGAGAAATTATTGGCACAAGATAAATCAAAATACCTCCAGAAATAAATAATTGTTACCTTTATTTCTTCAAGAGGGTTAGTTCTTATTTAATGGATACGGATTAAGAACCTCCTTCATATAACCAGGAATTTTAATTTTGATTAATAAAAAGATCAACTAAAATGCTTATTCCTTTCTCTCACTCTATTCTCAAACAGATCTAAAATCGCTGTAAAGACTGAATCAAACAGCAAGATAAATTAGTTAAGTTATGGATATACAAAAGACAAGTTAGAAACCTTAAATAAGAAATGAAAGAGTAAAAAATTAATAATTCATAAAAATCAGATAAGGCCTAAAATATATTTCACTTTGCATTATCTGGAAACACAGGTTTCACTTGATTAAATATAAGATATTACTTCAGTAATTCTTTTAAAAATGATTTTTCCCTTTAAAATTGTTTTTAATTGATATATAAAAGATGTAAGTATTTGAAGGGACATATGGTTTGATACATTCACAGAATCTTAGCATAATTGGGATATGTGTCATGTTAAATATTTATCTTTTCTTTATGGCAGAATCATTTCAAATATTCTGTTGCAGCTATTCTTAAATGTACAATATACTAATTTTCATTATAGTCACCCATAACTTTTCTTTTTTCATAAAACCATCTAGAAGTCATTCAAAAGAAATTGAGCCTCTTTTTCATTGCCTTTCTTTTCTTAATTTGCGTGAAAATAATTTCTAACATATAGAAGAGTTCCTGCTCTCATTTAACTCATTTCTGTTGTCTTTTCATAATAATCTCTGTCATTTTGACTCTTATTCAAACTTTGTATCCATCTCACCCTTCCTCAATGAATTCTTCTCCTTCATCCCCCTCCTCATTTCCATATTTGTTGAGCTATTCTTTTGGGTTGCTTTCTAATTCTTTCCTTCCACAATTTCTAACCTAAGAATGATTTACTCTGCTCAACTTTTTACAAATCTCAATCCTGTACATCCTTCCTTCTGTTATTACATTTGTTTTCTATTATGGCCTTGAGGAGGTCCATTTCTTTATACCATTTTTGTCTGCATCATGAGGATGGGTGAGTGGTATATTAAAAAATATATAGAAAAATTTTTAAATCATAACTTGCCTTTGTAAGGCCACAGTTTTCCAATGACCGAAAGGAAGGTTTCAGAGGAGCCTCAGGTGATCGAAATGAAGGATGTGAAAAGCTCTGGAATTTGGCTGATGTAGGAAAGGATTCAAACACATCTTCATTTGCATGATCACAAACTTTGTCCTCAAACACGATTCCATTATCTGTTCTCACAGTACAATATTTTGCTTCTACTACAGTAAAAAGAAAGTAAACAATATTTGAAAATATTTGTAATGAACAATCAGTGAATAACACAAGAATAGGTTATCTTCAAATAGCTTACAGTTTTTCCTGGATCTCTGAGAAGCAGTAATTAAGTTTGTTAAGCTTCATTGTGGAACATCCTAGAACAAAAAACAATACCTTTAAGAATAACAAGTATCAAACTGGTAAAATAATTATAACATTGACCATTACTGTATGATATAACACAAAGAAAAGAGGATTTGGAGTCAATCAGATGCAGATTCAACCCTCAATTCTGTCATTTACTAATCTACATCTTCTCACGGGGTGAAGATTATGAAAAGATGATACAAATGTCCACAAAATTTTACTCCCCTTACCCATACTTGATTATTCTACAAATACTGTAATATCCATTGGATTATATTCTTAACCAAAATAGCCTGGGGCAAAAATGTACCTAGTCAGCTTGGAGGATTATCAAAATAACTATCATTAGGATAGTTAATCAATTTTGAGTTATATTGTGATATGTGTTTGTATCATTCACATTTGGACGAATTATCTCTTGCCAGGGAAAATGTTACAGTTCGGTTTTTAGTAATAATTTATTTTAATGGGTTGGCTTTGCTAATAGTAAAAACCACTTCTATTATGTTTGTCAAAATGCTAAAGATAAAGTACTGTATAATTCAGGTTCTCTCAAGAAAGAGAAAAAAAAATAAAAATAAAACTTGTGAGGCAATGATTGTTGAAAGAAAGCCACAAACAGCTACTCAGTAGAAAGCTGTAACTAAATGTGGTAACAATGAAGACAGAGGCACTGAAAGGATAGACAACTGAGGAAAAGTATTCTGTGAGGAGAACTTTAGGCTGGGGTAAATCATTTTTAAAAGGTGGAGGAGGAAGAAGAAACAAACAAAAAGAGACAGAACCACTCAATCAAGTATGGGCTTAAACCATAGCAGAAAACGGAAAATTGTATGATAAGGCACATGAAGAAATAAATCTATGTATATGTATAGAACAGAGGTTTTAGTTCAGAGTATATTCATAATAAAACTTATTAGTATTTACACTACAATTCATTTTTGTATATATTTCTATAGTAAAGAATTTAATTTTCACTCTGGCTGGCTGGAGAGGCGGCCGGCAGCGGGGCTGGCTGAGGCGGCGGTGGCGCGACTGGGATGGGACCGGCTCTGGGGCGCAGGAGCCGCGGAGGTGGCGGCGGCGGGGGCCGCGCAACTGGGGCCAAGCGCGGGGCGGCGGGCGAGGGCGCGGGGCGCGGGGCTCCGGCGGCCCCCGGCTCCCCGCCCGCGCACGGCCGAGCCCAGGAGAGCGCGCAGAGGCGCAGCCAAGGAAGCGCCAGCAGAGCCCGCGCCTGCATATAAGGCGGAGCGGCGCGCCGGGAGGGAGCCAGGCCGGGCGCCCGGGCGTAGCCGCCGGGGCTGCTCCCGGGAGCCCCGGGCTGGGCCGGGCGCGCGAGAGGACCAGCCCCGCGCCACGCCCACCGCGCGTATCGGACCATGCCGCCCCCGGGCCGGGCGCCGCTGCTCGGGCTCCTGCTGGCGCCAACCAAGCTCCGGTGCCCACGTAACGCGTACCCAGACCCCATCCCCGACCCCGACCGACACGCACAAAGTTGGCTCCCAGAGGGCTGCTTGCATCTCCTGGACTTGGACAGATCCGGGGAGACCCTGGGAACCCAGGAGCCCCAGGCCCGTTGCCTTTTGCCCAGCTCGAGAGGCCGCCTGACTTCACCCCCAAAACCCAAGCTTCCCTCCGCACCCTTTCCGGGGGCACAGGGTTACAGATGGGATACACTCAGAATCTCCAGGAGAATGGGGACGCGCCTCCAGGCATCTAGACCCCTCCCCGACCCGCCTTGGGGCAGCCTCCGGTTAGGGTTAGCATCAGCCCTAGGATAGTGTTAGGGTTAGGGTTAGGGTTAGCATCAGCCCTTGGATAGTGTTAGGGTTATGGTTAGCATCAGTCCTACGATAGTGTTAGGGTTAGGGTTAGCGTTACCATCAGCCCTAGGATAGTGTTAGGGTTAGGGTTAGCATCAGCACTAGGATAGTGTTACGGTTAGGGTTAGGGTTAGCATCAGCGCTAGGATAGGGTTAGGGTTAGGGTTAGGGTTAGCATCAGCCCTAGGATAGTGTTAGGTTTAGGGTTAGGGTTAGCATCAGCCCTAGGAGAGGGTTAGGGTTAGGGTTAGCATCAGCCCTATGATAGTGTTAGGGATAGGGTTACGGTTAGCATCAGCCCTAGGATAGTGTTAGGGTTAGGGTTAGGGTTAGCATCAGCCCTAGGCATATTTGTCATTTTCACCATTTGTAAGTCTATACAATTCAGTGGCATTAAATAAATTCACAGTGTTGTGTAAGCAGCACCACTGTCTATACCTAAAACTTTTTCATCATCTACATGTAAACTCTGCACCATTAAGAAATGACTCCCCATTTCCCCCCTCCCTCCACCACCTGGGAACTTCTGTTCTACTTCCTGTCTCTGTAAATTTGCCTATTCTAGGTAGCTCATGCAAATGGAATCATGCAATATTTGTCCTTCTGTGTCCCGCTTATTTCACTTAGCACAGTGTTTTCAAGGTCCGTCACGTTGTAGCATATATCAAACGTCATTCCTGTTTATGGCTGAAGAATGGGTTCGGGTTATCATCAGGCCTAGGATAGTGTTAGGGTTAGGGTTATCATCAGGCCTAGGATAGTGTTAGGGTTAGGGTTAGCATCAGCTCTAGGATACTTTTAGGGTTAGCGTTAGGGTTAGCATCAGCCCTAGGATAGTTTTAGGCTAGGGTTAGCATCAGCCCTAGGATAGTGTTAGTGTTAGGGTTAGCATCAGACCAAGGATAGTGTTAGGGTTAGGGTTAGGGTTAGCATCAGCCCTAGGATAGTGTTAGGGTTAGGGTTAGGGTTATCATCAGGCCTAGGATAGTGTTAGGGTTAGGGTTAGCATCAGCCCTAGAATAGTGTTAGGGCTAGGGTTAGCATCAGACCTAGGATAGTGTTAGGGTGAGGGTTACGGTTAGCATCAGCCCTAGGATAGTGTTAGGGTTAGGGTTAGTATCAACCCTAGGATAGTGTTAGGGTTAGGGTTAGGGTTAGCATCAGCCCTAGGATAGTGTTAGCGTTAGGGTTAGGGTTAGCATCGGCCCTAGGATAGTATTAGGTTTAGGGTTAGGGTTAGGGTTAGCATCAGCCCTAGGATAGTGTTAGGGTTATGGTTAGGGTTAGCATCAGCCCTAGGATAGTGTTAGGGTTAGGGTTAGGGTTACCATCAACCCTAGGATAGTGTTAGGGTTAGCGTTAGAATCAGCCTTAGGATAGTGTTAGGGTTAGGGTTAGCATCAGCCCTAGGATAGTGTTAGTGTTAGGGTTAGGGTTAGCATCAGCCCTAGGATACTGTTAGGGTTAGGGTTAGGGTTAGCATCAGCCCTAGAATACCGTTAGGGTTAGGGTTAGCATCATCTCTAGGATACTGTTAGGGTTAGGGTTAGGGTTAGCATCAGCCCTAGGATAGTGTTAGGGTTATCGTTAGCATCAGCCCTACGATAGTGTTAGGGTTAGGGTTAGGGTTAGCCTCAACCCTAGGATAGTGTTAGGGTTAGGTTTAGCATCTGTCCTAGGATAGTGTTACTGGTAGCGTTAGGGTTAGCATCAGCCCTAGGATAGTGTTAGCGTTAGGGTTACCATCAGCACTAGGATAGTGTTAGGGTTAGGGTTAGGGTTAGCATCAGTGCTAGGATAGTGTTAGGGTTAGGGTTAAGGTTAGCATCAGTGCTAGGATAGTGTTAGGTTTACGGTTACGATTAGCATCAGCCTTGAATAGTGTCAGGGTTAGGCTTAGCATCAGCCCTTGGATAGTGTTACGGTTAGGGTTAGGGTTATCATCAGGCCTAGGATAGTGTTAGAGTTAGGGTTAGCATCAGCCCTAGGATAGTGTTAGGGTTAGGGTTAGGGTTAGCATCAGCCCTAGGATAGTGTTAGTGTTAGGGGTAGCATCAGCCCTAGGATAGTGTTAGTGTTTGGGTTAGGGTTATCATCAGGCCTAGGATAGTGTTAGGGTTAGGGTTAGCATCAGCTCTAGGATAGTGTTAGGGTTAGGGTTAGGGTTAGCTTCAGCCCTAGGATATTGTTAGGGTTAGGGTTATCATCAGCCCTAGGATAGCGTTAGGGTTAGCGTTAGGGTTAGCATCAGCCCTAGTATAGTGTTAGGGTTAGGGTTACGGTTAGCATCAGCCCTAGGATAGTGTTAGGGTTAGGGTTAGCATCAGCCCTTGAATAGTGTTACGGTTAGGGGTAGGGTTATCATCAGGCCTAGGATAGTGTTAGGGTTAGGGTTAGCATCAGCCCTAGGATAGTGTTAGGGTTAGGGTTAGCATGAGCCCTACGATAGTGTTAGGGTTAGGGTTAGTGTAAGCATCAGACCTAGGATAGTGTTAGGGTTAGGGTTAGCATCAGCCCTAGGATAGTGTTAGGGTTAGGGTTCCGGTTAGAATCAGCCCTAGGATAGTGTTAGGGTTAGGGTTAGCATCAGCCCTAGGATAGTGTTAGGGTTAGGGTTAGGGTTAGCATCAGCCCTAGGATAGTGTTAGAGTTAGGGTTATCATCAGCCCTAGGATAGTGTTAGGGTTAGGGTTAGGGTTAGCTTCAGCCCTAGGATAGTGTTAGGGTTAGAGTTAGCATCAGCACTAGGATAGTGTTTGTGTTAGTGTTAAGGTTAGCATGAGCCCTAGGATAGTGTTAGGGTTAGGGTTCGCATCAGCCCTATGATAGTGTTAGGGTTAGGTTAGCATCAGCCCTAGGATAGTGTTCGGGTTAGGGTTAGGTTTAGCATCAGCCCTAGAATAGTGTTAGGGTTAGGGGTAGGGTTAGAATTAGCCTTAGGATAGTGTTAGTGTTAGGGTTAGCATCAGCCCTAGGATAGTGTTAGGGTTAGGGTTAGTGTTTGCCTCAGCCCTAGGATAGTGTTAGGGTTAGGGTTAGCATCAGCCCTAGGATAGTGTTAGGGTTAGGATTAGGTTTAGCATTAGCCCTAGGATAGTGTGATGCTTAGGGTTAGGGTTAGCATCAGGCCTAGGACAGTGTTAGGGATAGGGTTAGCATCAGCCCTAGGATAGTGTTAGGGTTAGGGTTAGGGTTAGCATCAGCCCTAGGATAGTGTCAGGGTTAGGGTTAGCATCAGCACTAGGATAGTGTTAGGGTTAGGGTTAGGGTTAGCATCAGCCCTAGGATAGTGTCAGGGTTACGATAAGCCTTAGCCGTAGGAGAGTGTTAGGGTTAGGGTTAGCATCAGCCCTTCGATAGTGTTACGGTTAGGGTTAGGGTTATCATCAGGCCTAGGATAGTGTTAGGGTTAGGGTTAGCATCAGCGCTAGGATAGTGTTAGGGTTAGTGTTAGGGTTAGCATCAGCCCTAGGATAGTGTTAGGGTTTGGGTTACGGTTAGCATCAGCACTAGGATAGTGTTAGGGTTAGGGTTACGGTTAGCATCAGCCCTAGGATAGTGTTAGGGTTAGGGTTAGCATCAGCCTTAGGATAGTGTTAGGGTTAGGGTTAGCATCAGGCCTAGGATAGTGTTAGTGTTAGGGTTAGGGTTAGCATCAGCCCTAGGATAGTGTTAGGGGTAGGGTTAGGGTTAGCATCAGCCCTAGGATAGTGTCAGGGTTAGGGTTAGCATCATCCCTAGGATAGTGTTAGTGTTAGGGTTAGGGTTAGCATCAGCCCTAGGATAGTGTTAGGGTTAGGGTTAGGGTTAGCATCAGCCCTAAGATAGTGTTAAGGTTAGGGTTAGCATGAGCCGTAGCATAGTGTTAGGGTTAGGGTTAGGGTTAGCATAAGACGTAGGATAGTGTTAGGGTTAGGGTTAGCATCAGCCCTAGGATAGTGTTAGGGTTAGGGTTAGGGTTTGCATTAGCCCTAGGATAGTGTTAGGGTTAGGGTTAGCATCAGCCCTAGGATAGTGTTAGGGTTAGGGTTAGGGTTAGCATCAGCCTTAGGATAGTGTTAGGGTTAGGGTTAACCTCAGCCCTAGGAGAATGTTGGGTAAGGGTTAGGGTTAGAATCAGCCCTAGGTTAGTGTTAGGGTTAGGGTTAGCATCAGCCCTAGGATAGTGTTAGGGCTAGGATTATTGTTAGCATCAGACCTAGGATAGTGTTATGGTGATGGTTAGCATCAGCCCTAGGATAGTGTTTGGGTTAGGGTTAGGGTTAGCATCAGCCCTAGGATAGTGTTAGGGTTAGGGTTAGCATCAGACCTAGGGCAGTGTTAGGGTTAGGGTTAGGGTTCGCATCAGCCCTAGGATAGTGTTACGGTTAGGGTTAGCATCAGCCCTAGGATAGTGTTAGGGTTAGGGTTAGGTTTAGCATCAGCCCTAGGATAGTGTTATGGTTAGAGTTAGGGTTAGCATCAGCCCTAGGATAGTGTTAGGGTTAGGGTTAGCATCAGCCTTAGCATAGTGTTAGGATTAGGGTTAGTGTTAGCATCAGCCCTAGGATAGTGTTAGGGTTAGGGTTAGCATCAGCTCTAGGATAATGTTAGGGTTATGGTTAGGTTTAGCAACAGCCCTAGGATAGTGTTAGGATTTGCGTTAGGGTTAGCATCAGGCCTAGGATAGTGTTAGGGTTAGGGTTAGCATCAGCCCTAGGATATTGTTAGGGTCAGGGTTAGGGTTAGCATAAGCCATAGGATAGTGTCAGGGTTAGGGTTAGCATCAGACCTAGGATAGTGTTATGGTTAGGGTTAGCATCAGCCCTTGGATAGTGTTACGGTTATGGTTAGGGTTATCATCAGGCCTAGGATAGTGTTAGGGTTAGGGTTAGCATCAGCCCTAGGATAGTGTTAGGGTTAGGGTTAGGGTGAGCATCAGCCCTAGGATAGTGTTCGGGTTAGGGTTAGCATCAGCCCTAGGATAGTGTTAGTGTTAGGGTTAGGGTTAGCATCTGCCCTAGGATAGTGTTTGGGGTAGGGTTACGGTTAGCATCAGCCCTAGGATAGTGTTAGGTTTAGAGTTAGCATCAGCCCTAGAATAGTGTTAGGGTTAGGGTTAGGGTTAGCATCAGCCCTAGGATAGTGTTAGCGTTAGGGTTACCATCAGCACTAGGATAGTGTTAGGGTTAGGGTTAGGGTTAGCATGAGTGCTAGGATAGTGTTAGGGTTAGGGTTAGGGTTAGCATCAGTGCTAGGATAGTGTTAGGGTTAGGGTTAGGGTTAGCATCAGCCTTGGATAGTGTCAGGGTTAGGCTTAGCATCAGCCCTAGGATAGTGTTACGGTTAGGGTTAGGGTTATCATCAGGCCTAGGATAGTGTTAGGGTTAGGGTTAGCATCAGCCCTAGGATAGTGTTAGGGTTAGGGTTCGGGTTAGCATCAGCCCTAGGATAGTGTTAGTGTTAGGGTTACCATCAGCCCTAGGATAGTGTTAGTATTTGGGTTAGGGTTATCATCAGGCCTAGGATAGTGTTAGTGTTAGGGTTAGCATCAGCTTTAGGATAGTGTTAGGGTTAGGGTTAGGGTTAGCTTCAGCCCTAGGATAGTGTTATGGTTAGAGTTAGCATCAGCCCTAGGATAGTCTTAGGGTTAGGGTTAGGGTTAGCATCAGCCCTAGGATATTGTTATGGTTAGGTTTAGCATCTGCCTTATGATAGGGTTAGGGTTAGGGTTAGCATCAGCCCTAGGATAGTGTTAGGGTTAGGGTTAGCATCAGCCCTAGGGTAGTGCTACGGTTAGGGTTAGGGTTAGCATCAGCCCTAGGATAGTGTTAGGGTTAGGGTTAGCATCAGCCCTAGGATAGTGTTAGGGTTAGGGTTAGGGTTAGCTTCCGGCCTAGGATAGTGTTAGGGTTAGGTTTAGCATCAGCCTTAGGATAGTGTTAGGGTTAGGGTTAGCATCAGCCTTAGCATAGTGTTAGGGTTAGGGTTAGTGTTAGCATCAGCCCTAGGATAGTGTTATGGTTAGGGTTAGCATCAGACCTAGGACAGTGTTAGGGTTAGGGTTAGGGTTCGCATCAGCCTTAGGATAGTGTTAGGGTTAGGCTTAGCATCAGCCCTTGGATATGTTACGGTTAGGGTTAGGGTTAGCATCAGCCCTAGGATAGTGTTAGGATTAGGGTTAGCATCAGCCCTAGGATAGTGTTAGTGTCAGGGTTAGGGTTAGCATAAGCCATAGGATAGTGTCAGGGTTAGGGTTAGCATCAGCCCTAGGATAGTGTTAGGGTTAGGGTTAGCATCAGCCCTTGGATAGTGTTACGGTAGGGTTAGGGTTATCATCAGGCCTAGGATAGTGTTAGGGTTAGGGTTAGCATCAGCCCTAGGATAGTGTTAGGGTTAGGGTTAGGGTGAGAATCAGCCCTAGGATAGTGTTCGGGTTAGGGTTATCATCAGCCCTAGGATAGTGTTAGTGTTAGGGTTAGGGTTAGCATCAGCCCTAGGATAGTGTTTGGGGTAGGGTTAGGGTTAGCATCACCCCTAGGATAGTGATAGGGTTAGAGTTAGCATCAGCCCTAGGATAGTGTTAGGGTTAGGGTTAGGGTTAGCATCAGCCCTAGGATAGTGTTAGCGTTAGGGTTACCATCAGCACTAGGATAGTGTTAGGGTTAGGGTTAGGGTTAGCATCAGTGCTAGGATAGTGTTAGGGTTAGGTTTAGGGTTAGCATCAGTGCTAGGATAGTGTCAGGGTTGGGGTTAGGGTTAGCATCAGCCCTAGGATAGTGTTAGGTTTACGGTTACGGTTAGCATCAGCCTTGGATAGTGTCAGGGTTAGGCTTAGCATCAGCCCTTGGATAGTGTTACGGTTAGGGTTAGGGTTATCATCAGGCCTAGGATAGTGTTAGGGTTAGGGTTAGCATCAGCCCTAGGATAGTGTTAGTGTTAGGGTTAGGGTTAGCATCAGCCCTAGGATAGTGTTAGTGTTAGGGTTAGCATCAGCCCTAGGATAGTGTTAGTATTTGGGTTAGGGTTATCATCAGGCCTAGGATAGTGTTAGTGTTAGGGTTAGCATCAGCTCTAGGATAGTGTTAGTGTTAGGGTTAGGGTTAGCTTCAGACCTAGGATATTGTTAGGGTTAGGGTTATCATCAGCCCCAGGATAGCGTTAGTGTTAGGGTTAGGGTTAGCATCAGCCCTAGGATAGTGTTAGGGTTAGGGTTAGGGGTAGCATCAGCCCTAGGATAGTGTTAGGGTTAGGGTTAGCGTCAGCCCTAGGATACTGTTAGGGTTAGGGTTAGCGTTAGCATCCGCCCTAGGATAGTGTTAGGGTTATGGTTAGCATCAGTCCTATGATAGTGTTAGGGTTAGGGTTAGGGTTAGCATCAGCCCTAGGATAGTGTTAGGGTTAGGGTTAGGGTTAGCATCAGGCCTAGGATAGTGTTAGGGTTAGCAGCAGCCTTAGGATAGTGTTAGTGTTAGGGTTAGGGTTAGCATCAGCCCTAGGATAGTTTTAGGGTAAGGGTTAGCATCAGCCTTAGGATAGTGTTAGGGTTAGGGTTAGCATCAGAACTAGGATAGTGTTAGGGTTATGGTTAGGGTTAGCATCAGCGCTAGGACAGTTTTAGGGTTAGGGTTAGGGTTAGCATCAGCCTTAGGATAGTGTTAGGGTTAGGGTTAGGGTTAGCATCATCCCTAGGATAGTGTTAGGGTTAGGGTTAGCATCAGCCCTAGGATAGTGTTAAGGTTAGGGTTACGGTTAGCATCAGCCTTAGGATAGTGTTAGTGTTAGGGTTAGGGTTATCATTAGGCCTAGGATAGTGTTAGGGTTAGGATTAGCATCAGCGCTAGGATAGTGTTAGGGTTAGGGTTAGGGTTAGCATCAGCCGTAGGATACTGTTAGGGTTAGGGTTAGGGTTAGCATCAGCCCTAGGATAGTGTTAGGGTTAGGGTTAGCATCAGCCCTAGGATAGTGTTAGGGTTAGGGTTAGGGTTATCATCAGGCCTAGGATAGTGTTAGGGTTAGGGTTAGCATCAGCTCTAGGATAGTGTTAGGGTTAGGGTTAGGCTTAGCATCAGCCTTAGTATAGTGTTAGGGTTAGGATTAGCATCAGCCCTTGGATAGTGTTACGGTTAGGGTTAGGGTTATCATCAGGCCTAGGATAGGGTTAGGGTTAGGGTTAGGTTTAGCATCAGCCCTAGGATAGTGTTAGGGGTAGAGTTAGGCTTAGCATCAGCCCTAGGATAGTGTTAGGGTTAGGGTTAGCATCAGCCTTAGCATAGTGTTAGGGTTAGGGTTAGTGTTAGCATCAGCCCTAGGATAGTGTTAGGGTTAGGGTTAGCATCAGCTCTAGGATAGTGTTAGGGTTATGGTTAGGTTTAGCAACAGCCCTAGGATAGTGTTAGGATTTGCGTTAGGGTTAGCATCAGGCCTAGAATAGTGTTAGGGTTAGGGTTAGCATCAGCCCTAGGATAGTGTTAGGGTTAGGGTTAGGGTTAGCATCAGCCCTAGAATACCGTTAGGGTTAGGGTTAGGGTTAGCATCAGCCCTAGGATAGTGTTAGGGTTATGGTTAGGGTTAGCATCAGCCCTAGGATAGTGTTAGGGTTAGGGTTAGGGTTACCATCAACCCTAGGATAGTGTTAGGGTTAGCGTTAGAATCAGCCTTAGGATAGTGTTAGGGTTAGGGTTAGCATCAGCCCTAGGATAGTGTTAGTGTTAGGGTTAGGGTTAGCATCAGCCCTAGGATACTGTTAGGGTTAGGGTTAGGGTTAGCATCAGCCCTAGAATACCGTTAGGGTTAGGGTTAGCATCATCTCTAGGATACTGTTAGGGTTAGGGTTAGGGTTAGCATCAGCCCTAGGATAGTGTTAGGGTTATCGTTAGCATCAGCCCTACGATAGTGTTAGGGTTAGGGTTAGGGTTAGCCTCAACCCTAGGATAGTGTTAGGGTTAGATTTAGCATCTGTCCTAGGATAGTGTTACGGGTAGCGTTAGGGTTAGCATCAGCCCTAGGATAGTGTTAGCGTTAGGGTTACCATCAGCACTAGGATAGTGTTAGGGTTAGGGTTAGGGTTAGCATCAGTGCTAGGATAGTGTTAGGGTTAGGGTTAAGGTTAGCATCAGTGCTAGGATAGTGTTAGGTTTACGGTTACGGTTAGCATCAGCCTTGAATAGTGTCAGGGTTAGGCTTAGCATCAGCCCTTGGATAGTGTTACGGTTAGGGTTAGGGTTATCATCAGGCCTAGGATAGTGTTAGAGTTAGGGTTAGCATCAGCCCTAGGATAGTGTTAGGGTTAGGGTTAGGGTTAGCATCAGCCCTAGGATAGTGTTAGTGTTAGGGGTAGCATCAGCCCTAGGATAGTGTTAGTGTTTGGGTTAGGGTTATCATCAGGCCTAGGATAGTGTTAGGGTTAGGGTTAGCATCAGCTCTAGGATAGTGTTAGGGTTAGGGTTAGGGTTAGCTTCAGCCCTAGGATATTGTTAGGGTTAGGGTTATCATCAGCCCTAGGATAGCGTTAGGGTTAGCGTTAGGGTTAGCATCAGCCCTAGGATAGTGTTAGGGTTAGGGTTAGCATCAGCCCTTGAATAGTGTTACGGTTAGGGGTAGGGTTATCATCAGGCCTAGGATAGTGTTAGGGTTAGGGTTAGCATCAGCCCTAGGATAGTGTTAGGGTTAGGGTTAGCATGAGCCCTACGATAGTGTTAGGGTTAGGGTTAGTGTAAGCATCAGACCTAGGATAGTGTTAGGGTTAGGGTTAGCATCAGCCCTAGGATAGTGTTAGGGTTAGGGTTACGGTTAGAATCAGCCGTAGGATAGTGTTAGGGTTAGGGTTAGCATCAGCCCTAGGATAGTGTTAGGGTTAGGGTTAGGGTTAGCATCAGCCCTAGGATAGTGTTAGAGTTAGGGTTATCATCAGCCCTAGGATAGTGTTAGGGTTAGGGTTAGGGTTAGCTTCAGCCCTAGGATAGTGTTAGGGTTAGAGTTAGCATCAGCACTAGGATAGTGTTTGTGTTAGTGTTAAGGTTAGCATGAGCCCTAGGATAGTGTTAGGGTTAGGGTTCGCATCAGCCCTATGATAGTGTTAGGGTTAGGTTAGCATCAGCCCTAGGATAGTGTTCGGGTTAGGGTTAGGTTTAGCATCAGCCCTAGGATAGTGTTAGGGTTAGGGGTAGGGTTAAAATTAGCCTTAGGATAGTGTTAGTGTTAGGGTTAGCATCAGCCCTAGGATAGTGTAAGGGTTAGGGTTAGTGTTTGCCTCAGCCCTAGGATAGTGTTAGGGTTAGGGTTAGCATCAGTCCTAGGATAGTGTTAGGGTTAGGATTAGGTTTAGCATTAGCCCTAGGATAGTGTGATGCTTAGGGTTAGGGTTAGCATCAGGCCTACGAAAGTGTTAGGGATAGGGTTAGCATCAGCCCTAGGATAGTGTTAGGGTTAGGGTTAGGGTTAGCATCAGCCCTAGGATAGTGTCAGGGTTAGGGTTAGCATCAGCACTAGGATAGTGTTAGGGTTAGGGTTAGGGTTAGCATCAGCCCTAGGATAGTGTCAGGGTTACGATAAGCCTCAGCCGTAGGAGAGTGTTAGGGTTAGGGTTAGCATCAGCCCTTCGATAGTGTTACGGTTAGGGTTAGGGTTATCATCAGGCCTAGGATAGTGTTAGGGTTAGGGTTAGCATCAGCCCTAGGATAGTGTTAGGGTTAGTGTTAGGGTTAGCATCAGCCCTAGGATAGTGTTAGGGTTTGGGTTACGGTTAGCATCAGCCCTAGGATAGTGTTAGGGTTAGGGTTACGGTTAGCATCAGCCCTAGGATAGGGTTAGGGTTAGGGTTAGCATCAGCCTTAGGATAGTGTTAGGGTTAGGGTTAGCATCAGGCCTAGGATAGTGTTAGAGTTAGGGTTAGGGTTAGCATCAGCCCTAGGATAGTGTTAGGGGTAGGGTTAGGGTTAGCATCAGCCCTAGGATAGTGTCAGGGTTAGGGTTAGCATCAACCCTAGGATAGTGTTAGTGTTAGGGTTAGGGTTAGCATCAGCCCTAGGATAGTGTTAGGGTTAGGGTTAGGGTTAGCATCAGCCCTAAGATAGTGTTAAGGTTAGGGTTAGCATGAGCCCTAGCATAGTGTTAGGGTTAGGGTTAGGGTTAGCATAAGACGTAGGATAGTGTTAGGGTTAGGGTTAGCATCAGCCCTAGGATAGTGTTAGGGTTAGGGTTAGGGTTTGCATTAGCCCAAGGATAGTGTTAGGGTTAGGGTTAGCATCAGCCCTAGGATAGTGTTAGGGTTAGGGTTAGGGTTAGCATCAGCCTTAGGATAGTGTTAGGGTTAGGGTTAACCTCAACCCTAGGAGAATGTTGGGTAAGGGTTAGGGTTAGAATCAGCCCTAGGTTAGTGTTAGGGTTAGGGTTAGCATCAGCCCTAGGATAGTGTTAGGGCTAGGATTATTGTTAGCATCAGACCTAGGATAGTGTTAGGGTGATGGTTAGCATCAGCCCTAGGATAGTGTTTGGGTTAGGGTTAGGGTTAGCATCAGCCCTAGGATAGTGTTAGGGTTAGGGTTAGCATCAGACCTAGGGCAGTGTTAGGGTTAGGGTTAGGGTTCGCATCAGCCCTAGGATAGTGTTACGGTTAGGGTTAGCATCAGCCCTAGGATAGTGTTAGGGTTAGGGTTAGGTTTAGGATCAGCCCTAGGATAGTGTTATGGTTAGAGTTAGGGTTAGCATCAGCCCTAGGAGAGTGTTAGGGTTAGGGTTAGCATCAGCCTTAGCATAGTGTTAGGATTAGGGTTAGTGTTAGCATCAGCCCTAGGATAGTGTTAGGGTTAGGGTTAGCATCAGCTCTAGGATAGTGTTAGGGTTATGGTTAGGTTTAGCAACAGCCCTAGGATAGTGTTAGGATTTGCGTTAGGGTTAGCATCAGGCCTAGGATAGTGTTAGGGTTAGGGTTAGCATCAGCCCTAGGATATTGTTAGGGTCAGGGTTAGGGTTAGCATAAGCCATAGGATAGTGTCAGGGTTAGGGTTAGCATCAGACCTAGGATAGTGTTATGGTTAGGGTTAGCATCAGCCCTTGGATAGTGTTACGGTTATGGTTAGGGTTATCATCAGGCCTAGGATAGTGTTAGGGTTAGGGTTAGCATCAGCCCTAGGATAGTGTTAGGGTTAGGGTTAGGGTGAGCATCAGCCCTAGGATAGTGTTCGGGTTAGGGTTAGCATCAGACCTAGGATAGTGTTAGTGTTAGGGTTAGGGTTAGCATCAGCCCTAGGATAGTGTTTGGGGTAGGGTTAGGGTTAGCATCAGCCCTAGGATAGTGTTAGGGTTAGAGTTAGCATCAGCCCTAGAATAGTGTTAGGGTTAGGGTTAGGGTTAGCATCAGCCCTAGGATAGTGTTAGCGTTAGGGTTACCATCAGCACTAGGATAGTGTTAGGGTTAGGGTTAGGGTTAGCATGAGTGCTAGGATAGTGTTAGGGTTAGGGTTAGGGTTAGCATCAGTGCTAGGATAGTGTTAGGGTTAGGGTTAGGATTAGCATCAGCCTTGGATAGTGTCAGGGTTAGGCTTAGCATCAGCCCTTGGATAGTGTTACGGTTAGGGTTAGGGTTATCATCAGGCCTAGGATAGTGTTAGGGTTAGGGTTAGCATCAGCCCTAGGATAGTGTTAGGGTTAGGGTTCGGGTTAGCATCAGCCCTAGGATAGTGTTACTGTTAGGGTTACCATCAGCCCTAGGATAGTGTTAGTATTTGGGTTAGGGTTATTATCAGGCCTAGGATAGTGTTAGTGTTAGGGTTAGCATCAGCTTTAGGATAGTGTTAGGGTTAGGGTTAGGGTTAGCTTCAGCCCTAGGATAGTGTTAGGGTTAGAGTTAGCATCAGCCCTAGGATAGTCTTAGGGTTAGGGTTAGGGTTAGCATCAGCCCTAGGATATTGTTATGGTTAGGTTTAGCATCTGCCTTATGATAGGGTTAGGGTTAGGGTTAGCATCAGCCCTAGGATAGTGTTAGGGTTAGGGTTAGCATCAGCCCTAGGGTAGTGCTACGGTTAGGGTTAGGGTTAGCATCAGCCCTAGGATAGTGTTAGGGTTAGGGTTAGCATCAGCCCTAGGATAGTGTTAGGGTTAGGGTTAGGGTTAGCTTCCGGCCTAGGATAGTGTTAGGGTTAGGGTTAGCATCAGCCTTAGGATAGTGTTAGGGTTAGGGTTAGCATCAGCCTTAGCATAGTGTTAGGGTTAGGGTTAGTGTTAGCATCAGCCCTAGGATAGTGTTATGGTTAGGGTTAGCATCAGACCTAGGACAGTGTTAGGGTTAGGGTTAGGGTTCGCATCAGCCTTAGGATAGTGTTAGGGTTAGGCTTAGCATCAGCCCTTGGATATGTTACGGTTAGGGTTAGGGTTAGCATCAGCCCTAGGATAGTGTTAGGATTAGGGTTAGCATCAGCCCTAGGATAGTGTTAGGGTCAGGGTTAGGGTTAGCATAAGCCATAGGATAGTGTCAGGGTTAGGGTTAGCATCAGCCCTAGGATAGTGTTAGTGTTAGGGTTAGCATCAGCCCTTGGATAGTGTTACGGTAGGGTTAGGGTTATCATCAGGCCTAGGATAGTGTTAGGGTTAGGGTTAGCATCAGCCCTAGGATAGTGTTAGGGTTAGGGTTAGGGTGAGAATCAGCCCTAGGATAGTGTTCGGGTTAGGGTTATCATCAGCCCTAGGATAGTGTTAGTGTTAGGGTTAGGGTTAGCATCAGCCCTAGGATAGTGTTTGGGGTAGGGTTAGGGTTAGCATCACCCCTAGGATAGTGTTAGGGTTAGAGTTAGCATCAGCCCTAGGATAGTGTTAGGGTTAGCGTTAGGGTTAGCATCAGCCCTAGGATAGTGTTAGCGTTAGGGTTACCATCAGCACTAGGATAGTGTTAGGGTTAGGGTTAGGGTTAGCATCAGTGCTAGGATAGTGTTAGGGTTAGGTTTAGGGTTAGCATCAGTGCTAGGATAGTGTTAGGGTTGGGGTTAGGGTTAGCATCAGCCCTAGGATAGTGTTAGGTTTACGGTTACGGTTAGCATCAGCCTTGGATAGTGTCAGGGTTAGGCTTAGCATCAGCCCTTGGATAGTGTTACGGTTAGGGTTAGGGTTATCATCAGGCCTAGGATAGTGTTAGGGTTAGGGTTAGCATCAGCCCTAGGATAGTGTTAGTGTTAGGGTTAGGGTTAGCATCAGCCCTAGGATAGTGTTAGTGTTAGGGTTAGCATCAGCCCTAGGATAGTGTTAGTATTTGGGTTAGGGTTATCATCAGGCCTAGGATAGTGTTAGTGTTAGGGTTAGCATCAGCTCTAGGATAGTGTTAGGGTTAGGGTTAGGGTTAGCTTCAGACCTAGGATATTGTTAGGGTTAGGGTTATCATCAGCCCCAGGATAGCGTTAGTGTTAGGGTTAGGGTTAGCATCAGCCCTAGGATAGTGTTAGGGTTAGGGTTAGGGGTAGCATCAGCCCTAGGATAGTGTTAGGGTTAGGGTTAGCGTCAGCCCTAGGATAGTGTTAGGGTTAGGGTTAGCGTTAGCATCCGCCCTAGGATAGTGTTAGGGTTATGGTTAGCATCAGTCCTATGATAGTGTTAGGGTTAGGGTTAGGGTTAGCATCAGCCCTAGGATAGTGTTAGGGTTAGGGTTAGGGTTAGCATCAGGCCTAGGATAGTGTTAGGGTTAGCAGCAGCCTTAGGATAGTGTTAGTGTTAGGGTTAGGGTTAGCATCAGCCCTAGGATAGTTTTAGGGTAAGGGTTAGCATCAGCCTTAGGATAGTGTTAGGGTAAGGGTTAGCATCAGAACTAGGATAGTGTTAGGGTTATGGTTAGGGTTAGCATCAGCGCTAGGACAGTTTTAGGGTTAGGGTTAGGGTTAGCATCAGCCTTAGGATAGTGTTAGGGTTAGGGTTAGGGTTAGCATCATCCCTAGGATAGTGTTAGGGTTAGGGTTAGCATCAGCCCTAGGATAGTGTTAAGGTTAGGGTTACGGTTAGCATCAGCCTTAGGATAGTGTTAGTGTTAGGGTTAGGGTTATCATTAGGCCTAGGATAGTGTTAGGGTTAGGATTAGCATCAGCGCTAGGATAGTGTTAGGGTTAGGGTTAGGGTTAGCATCAGCCGTAGGATACTGTTAGGGTTAGGGTTAGGGTTAGCATCAGCCCTAGGATAGTGTTAGGGTTAGGGTTAGCATCAGCCCTAGGATAGTGTTAGGTTTAGGGTTAGGGTTATCATCAGGCCTAGGATAGTGTTAGGGTTAGGGTTAGCATCAGCTCTAGGATAGTGTTAGGGTTAGGGTTAGGCTTAGCATCAGCCTTAGTATAGTGTTAGGGTTAGGATTAGCATCAGCCCTTGGATAGTGTTACGGTTAGGGTTAGGGTTATCATCAGGCCTAGGATAGGGTTAGGGTTAGGGTTAGGTTTAGCATCAGCCCTAGGATAGTGTTAGGGGTAGAGTTAGGGTTAGCATCAGCCCTAGGATAGTGTAAGGGTTAGGGTTAGCATGAGCCTTAGCATAGTGTTAGGGTTAGGGTTAGTGTTAGCATCAGCCCTAGGATAGTGTTAGGGTTAGGGTTAGCATCAGCTCTAGGATAGTGTTAGGGTTATGGTTAGGTTTAGCAACAGCCCTAGGATAGTGTTAGGATTTGCGTTAGGGTTAGCATCAGGCCTAGAATAGTGTTAGGGTTAGGGTTAGCATCAGCCCTAGGATAGTGTTAGGGTCAGGGTTAGGGTTAGCATAAGCCATAGGATAGTGTCAGGGTTAGGGTTAGCATCAGACCTAGGATAGTGTTATGGTTAGGGTTAGCATCAGCCCTTGGATAGTGTTACGGTTATGGTTAGGGTTATCATCAGGCCTAGGATAGTGTTAGGGTTAGGGTTAGCATCAGCCCTAGGATAGTGTTAGGGTTAGGGTTAGGGTGAGCATCAGCCCTAGGATAGTGTTCCGGTTAGGGTTAGCATCAGCCCTAGGATAGTGTTAGTGTTAGGGTTAGGGTTAGCATCAGCCCTAGGATAGTGTTTGGGGTAGGGTTAGGGTTAGCATCAGCCCTAGGATAGTGTTAGGGTTAGAGTTAGCATCAGCCCTAGGATAGTGGTAGGGTTAGGGTTAGGGTTAGCATCAGCCCTAGGATAGTGTTAGCGTTAGGGTTACCATCAGCACTAGGATAGTGTTAGGGTTAGGGTTAGGGTTAGCATCAGTGCTAGGATAGTGTTAGGGTTAGGTTTAGGGTTAGCATCAGTGCTAGGATAGTGTTAGGGTTAGGGTTAGGGTTAGCATCCGCCCTAGGATAGTGTTAGGTTTACGGTTACGGTTAGCATCAGCCTTGGATAGTGTCAGGGTTAGGGTTAGCATCAGCCCTTGGATAGTGTTACGGTTAGGGTTAGGGTTATCATCAGGCCTAGGATAGTGTTAGGGTTAGGGTTAGCATCAGCCCTAGGATAGTGTTAGGGTTAGGGTTAGGGTTAGCATCAGCCCTAGGATAGTGTTAGTGTTAGGGTTACCATCAGCCCTAGGATAGTGTTAGTATTTGGGTTAGGGTTATCATCAGGCCTAGGATAGTGTTAGTGTTAGGGTTAGAATCAGCTTTAGGATAGTGTTAGGGTTAGGGTTAGGGTTAGCTTCAGCCCTAGGATATTGTTAGGGTTAGGGTTATCATCAGCCCGAGGATAGCCTTAGTGTTATGGTTAGGGTTAGCATCAGCCCTAGTATAGTGTTAGGGTTATGGTTAGGGTTAGCATCAGCCCTAGGATAGTGTTAGGATTAGGGTTAGCATCAGCCCTAGGATAGTGTTAGGGTTAGGTTTAGGGTTAGCATCAGCCCTAGGATAGTGTTAGGGTTAGGGTTAGGGTTAGCATCAGCCCTAGGATAGTGTTAAAGTTAGGGTTAACCTCAGCCCTAGGACAATGTTGGGTTAGGGTTAGGGTTAGCATCAGCCCTAGGATAGTGTTTGGGGTAGGGTTAGGGTTAGCATCAGCCCTAGGATAGTGTTAGGGTTATAGTTAGCATCAGCCCTAGGATAGTCTTAGGGTTAGGGTTAGGGTTAGCATCAGCCCTAGGATAGTGTTATGGTTAGGTTTAGCATCTGCCTTATGATAGGGTTAGGGTTAGGGTTAGCATCAGCCCTAGGATAGTGTTAGGGTTAGGGTTAGCATCAGCCCTAGGGTAGTGCTACGGTTAGGGTTAGGGTTAGCATCAGCCCTAGGATAGTGTTAGGGTTAGGGTTAGCATCAGCCCTAGGATAGTGTTAGGGTTAGGGTTAGGGTTAGCTTCCGGCCTAGGATAGTGTTAGGGTTAGGGTTAGCATCAGCCTTAGGATAGTGTTAGGTTTAGGGTTAGGGTTAGTATCAGCCCTAGGATAGTGTTAGGGTTAGGGTTAGGTTTAGCATCAGCCCTAGGATAGTGTTAGGGTTAGAGTTAGGGTTAGCATCAGCCCTAGGATAGTGTTAGGGTTAGGGTTAGCATCAGCCTTAGCATAGTGTTAGGGTTAGGGTTAGTGTTAGCATCAGCCCTAAGATAGTGTTAGGGTTAGGGTTAGCATCAGCTCTAGCATAGTGTTAGGGTTATGGTTAGGTTTAGCAACAGCCCTAGGATAGTGTTAGGATTAGCGTTAGGGTTAGCATCAGGCCTAGGATAGTGTTAGGGTTAGGGTTAGCATCAGCCCTAGGATAGTGTTAGGGTCAGGGTTAGGGTTAGCATAAGCCATAGGATAGTGTCAGGGTTAGGTTTAGCATCAGACCTAGGATATTGTTAGGGTTGGGGTTAGCATCAGCCCTTGGATAGTGTTACGGTTAGGGTTAGGGTTATCATCAGGCCTAGGATAGTGTTAGGGTTAGGGTAAGCATCAGCCCTAGGATAGTGTTAGGGTTAGGGTTAGGGTGAGAATCAGCCCTAGGATAGTGTTCGGGTTAGGGTTATCATCAGCCCTAGGATAGTGTTAGTGTTAGGGTTAGGGTTAGCATCAGCCCTAGGATAGTGTTTGGGGTAGGGTTAGGGTTAGCATCAGCCCTAGGATAGTGTTAGGGCTAGAGTTAGCATCAGCCCTAGGATAGTGTTAGGGTTAGGGTTAGGGTTAGCATCAGCCCTAGGATAGTGTTAGCGTTAGGGTTACCATCAGCACTAGGATAGTGTTAGGGTTAGGGTTAGGGTTAGCATCAGTGCTAGGATAGTGTTAGGGTTAGGTTTAGGGTTAGCATCAGTGCTAGGATAGTGTTAGGGTTGGGGTTAGGGTTAGCATCAGCCCTAGGATAGTGTTAGGTTTACGGTTACGGTTAGCATCAGCCTTGGATAGTGTCATGGTTAGGCTTAGCATCAGCCCTTGGAGAGTGTTACGGTTAGGGTTAGGGTTATCATCAGGCCTAGGATAGTGTTAGGGTTAGGGTTAGCATCAGCCCTAGGATAGTGTTAGGGTTAGGGTTAGGGTTAGCATCAGCCCTAGGATAGTGTTAGTGTTAGGGTTAGCATCAGCCCTAGGATAGTGTTAGTATTTGGGTTAGGGTTATCATCAGGCCTAGGATAGTGTTAGTGTTGGGGTTAGCATCAGCTCTAGGATAGTGTTAGGGTTAGGGTTAGGGTTAGCATCAGCCCTAGCATATTGTTAGGGTTAGGGTTATCATCAGCCCCAGGATAGCGTTAGTGTTACTGTTAGGGTTAGCATCAGCCCTAGTATAGTGTTAGGGTTATGGTTAGGGTTAGCCTCAGCCCTAGGATAGTGTTAGGGTTAGGGTTAGGGTTAGCATCAGCCCTAGGACAGTGTTAAGGTTAGGGTTAACCTCAGCCCTAGGACAATGTTGGGTTTTGGTTAGGGTTAGCATCAGCCCTAGGATAGTGTTTGGGGTAGGGTTAGGGTTAGCATCAGCCCTAGGATAGTTTTAGGGTTAGAGTTAGCATCAGCCCTAGGATAGTCTTAGGGTTAGGGTTAGGGTTAGCCTCAGCCCTAGGATAGTGTTATGGTTAGGTTTAGCATCTGCCTTAGGATAGGGTTAGTGTTAGGGTTAGCATCAGCCCTAGGATAGTGTTAGGGTTAGGGTTAGCATCAGCCCTAGGGTAGTCCTACGGTTAGGGTTAGGGTTAGCATCAGCCCTAGGATAGTGTTAGGGTTAGGGTTAGCATCAGCCCTAGGATAGTGTTAGGGTTAGGGTTAGGGTTAGCTTCCGGACTAGGATACTGTTAGGCTTAGGGTTAGCATCAGCCTTAGGATAGTGTTAGGGTTAGGGTTAGGGTTAGCGTCAGCCCTAGGATAGTGTTAGGGTTAGGGTTAGCATCAGCCCTAGGATAGTGTTACGGTTATGGTTAGGGTTAACATCAGCCCTAGGATACCGTTAGGGTTAGGGTTAGCATCAACTCTAGGATAGTGTTAGGGTTAGAGTTACGGTTAGCATCAGCTCTAGGATAGTGTTAGGGTTATCGTTAGCATCAGCCCTACAATAGTGTTAGGGTTAGGGTTAGGGTTAGACTCAGCCCTAGGATAGTGTTAGGGTTAGGTTTACCATCTGTCCTAGGATAGTGTTACGGGTAGCGTTAGGGTTAGCATCAGCCCTAGGATAGTGTTAGCGTTAGGGTTACCATCAGCGCTAGGATAGTGTTAGGGTTAGGGTTAGGGGTAGCATCAGTGCTAGGATAGTGTTAGGGTTAGGGTTAGGGTAAGCATCAGCCCTAGGATAGTGTTAGGTTTACGGTTACGGTTAGCATCAGCCTTGGATAATGTTAGGGTTAGGGTTAGCATCAGCCCTTGGATAGTGTTAAGGTTAGGGTTAGGGTTATCATCAGGCCTTGGATAGTGTTACGGTTAGGGTTAGCATCAGCCCTAGGATAGTATTAGGGTTAGGGTTAGGGTTAGCTTCAGCCCTAGGATATTGTGAGGGTTAGGGTTATCATCAGCCCTTCGATAGTGTTAGGGTAAGGGTTAGGGTTAGCATCAGCCCTAGTATAGTGTTAGGGTTAGGGTTACGGTTAGCATCAGCCCTAGGATAGTGTTAGGGTTAGGGTTAGCATCAGCCCTTGGATAGTGTTACGGTTAGGGTTAGGGTTATCATCAGGCCTAGGATAGTGTTAGGGTTAGGGTTAGCATCAGACCTAGGATAGTGTTAGGGTTAGGGTTAGGGATAGCATCAGCCCTAGGATAGTGTTCGGGTTAGGGTTAGCATCAGCCCTAGGATAGTGTCAGAGTTAGGGTTAGGGTTAGCATCAGCCCTAGGATAGTGTTTGGGGTAGGGTTAGGGTTAGCATCAGCCCTAGGATAGTGTTAGGGTTAGAGTTAGCATCAGCCCTAGGATAGTGTTAGGGTTAGGGTTAGGGTTAGCATCAGCCCTAGGATAGTGTTAGGGTTAGGTTTAGCATCAGCCTTAGGATAGTGTTAGGGTTAGGGTTAGCATCAGCCCTAGGATAGTGTTAGGGTTAGTGTTAGGGTTAGCATCAGGCCTAGGATAGTGTTAGGTTTAGGGTTAGCATCAGCCTTAGGATAGTGTTAGGGTTAGGGTTAGGGTTAGCATCAGCCCTAGGATAGTGTTAGGGTTAGGGTTAGCATCAGCCCTAGGACAGTGTTAGGGGTAGAGTTAGGGTTAGCATCAGCCCTAGGATAGTGTTAGGGTTAGGGTTAGCATCAGCCTTAGCATAGTGTTAGGGTTAGGGTTAGTGTTAGCATCAGCCCTAGGATAGTGTTAGGGTTAGGGTTAGCATCAGCTCTAGGATAGTGTTAGGGTTATGGTTAGGTTTAGCAACAGCCCTAGGATAGTGTTAGGATTTGCGTTAGGGTTAGCATCAGGCCTAGAATAGTGTTAGGGTTAGGGTTAGCATCAGCCCTAGGATAGTGTTAGGGTCAGGGTTAGGGTTAGCATAAGCCATAGGATAGTGTCAGGGTTAGGGTTAGCATCAGACCTAGGATAGTGTTATGGTTAGGGTTAGCATCAGCCCTTGGATAGTGTTACGGTTATGGTTAGGGTTATCATCAGGCCTAGGATAGTGTTAGGGTTAGGGTTAGCATCAGCCCTAGGATAGTGTTAGGGTTAGGGTTAGGGTGAGCATCAGCCCTAGGATAGTGTTCCGGTTAGGGTTAGCATCAGCCCTAGGATAGTGTTAGTGTTAGGGTTAGGGTTAGCATCAGCCCTAGGATAGTGTTTGGGGTAGGGTTAGGGTTAGCATCAGCCCTAGGATAGTGTTAGGGTTAGAGTTAGCATCAGCCCTAGGATAGTGGTAGGGTTAGGGTTAGGGTTAGCATCAGCCCTAGGATAGTGTTAGCGTTAGGGTTACCATCAGCACTAGGATAGTGTTAGGGTTAGGGTTAGGGTTAGCATCAGTGCTAGGATAGTGTTAGGGTTAGGTTTAGGGTTAGCATCAGTGCTAGGATAGTGTTAGGGTTAGGGTTAGGGTTAGCATCCGCCCTAGGATAGTGTTAGGTTTACGGTTACGGTTAGCATCAGCCTTGGATAGTGTCAGGGTTAGGGTTAGCATCAGCCCTTGGATAGTGTTACGGTTAGGGTTAGGGTTATCATCAGGCCTAGGATAGTGTTAGGGTTAGGGTTAGCATCAGCCCTAGGATAGTGTTAGGGTTAGGGTTAGGGTTAGCATCAGCCCTAGGATAGTGTTAGTGTTAGGGTTACCATCAGCCCTAGGATAGTGTTAGTATTTGGGTTAGGGTTATCATCAGGCCTAGGATAGTGTTAGTGTTAGGGTTAGAATCAGCTTTAGGATAGTGTTAGGGTTAGGGTTAGGGTTAGCTTCAGCCCTAGGATATTGTTAGGGTTAGGGTTATCATCAGCCCGAGGATAGCCTTAGTGTTATGGTTAGGGTTAGCATCAGCCCTAGTATAGTGTTAGGGTTATGGTTAGGGTTAGCATCAGCCCTACGATAGTGTTAGGATTAGGGTTAGCATCAGCCCTAGGATAGTGTTAGGGTTAGGTTTAGGGTTAGCATCAGCCCTAGGATAGTGTTAGGGTTAGGGTTAGGGTTAGCATCAGCCCTAGGATAGTGTTAAAGTTAGGGTTAACCTCAGCCCTAGGACAATGTTGGGTTAGGGTTAGGGTTAGCATCAGCCCTAGGATAGTGTTTGGGGTAGGGTTAGGGTTAGCATCAGCCCTAGGATAGTGTTAGGGTTAGAGTTAGCATCAGCCCTAGGATAGTCTTAGGGTTAGGGTTAGGGTTAGCATCAGCCCTAGGATAGTGTTATGGTTAGGTTTAGCATCTGCCTTATGATAGGGTTAGGGTTAGGGTTAGCATCAGCCCTAGGATAGTGTTAGGGTTAGGGTTAGCATCAGCCCTAGGGTAGTGCTACGGTTAGGGTTAGGGTTAGCATCAGCCCTAGGATAGTGTTAGGGTTAGGGTTAGCATCAGCCCTAGGATAGTGTTAGGGTTAGGGTTAGGGTTAGCTTCCGGCCTAGGATAGTGTTAGGGTTAGGGTTAGCATCAGCCTTAGGATAGTGTTAGGTTTAGGGTTAGGGTTAGTATCAGCCCTAGGATAGTGTTAGGGTTAGGGTTAGGTTTAGCATCAGCCCTAGGATAGTGTTAGGGTTAGAGTTAGGGTTAGCATCAGCCCTAGGATAGTGTTAGGGTTAGGGTTAGCATCAGCCTTAGCATAGTGTTAGGGTTAGGGTTAGTGTTAGCATCAGCCCTAAGGTAGTGTTAGGGTTAGGGTTAGCATCAGCTCTAGCATAGTGTTAGGGTTATGGTTAGGTTTAGCAACAGCCCTAGGATAGTGTTAGGATTAGCGTTAGGGTTAGCATCAGGCCTAGGATAGTGTTAGGGTTAGGGTTAGCATCAGCCCTAGGATAGTGTTAGGGTCAGGGTTAGGGTTAGCATAAGCCATAGGATAGTGTCAGGGTTAGGTTTAGCATCAGACCTAGGATATTGTTAGGGTTGGGGTTAGCATCAGCCCTTGGATAGTGTTACGGTTAGGGTTAGGGTTATCATCAGGCCTAGGATAGTGTTAGGGTTAGGGTAAGCATCAGCCCTAGGATAGTGTTAGGGTTAGGGTTAGGGTGAGAATCAGCCCTAGGATAGTGTTCGGGTTAGGGTTATCATCAGCCCTAGGATAGTGTTAGTGTTAGGGTTAGGGTTAGCATCAGCCCTAGGATAGTGTTTGGGGTAGGGTTAGGGTTAGCATCAGCCCTAGGATAGTGTTAGGGCTAGAGTTAGCATCAGCCCTAGGATAGTGTTAGGGTTAGGGTTAGGGTTAGCATCAGCCCTAGGATAGTGTTAGCGTTAGGGTTACCATCAGCACTAGGATAGTGTTAGGGTTAGGGTTAGGGTTAGCATCAGTGCTAGGATAGTGTTAGGGTTAGGTTTAGGGTTAGCATCAGTGCTAGGATAGTGTTAGGGTTGGGGTTAGGGTTAGCATCAGCCCTAGGATAGTGTTAGGTTTACGGTTACGGTTAGCTTCAGCCTTGGATAGTGTCATGGTTAGGCTTAGCATCAGCCCTTGGATAGTGTTACGGTTAGGGTTAGGGTTATCATCAGGCCTAGGATAGTGTTAGGGTTAGGGTTAGCATCAGCCCTAGGATAGTGTTAGGGTTAGGGTTAGGGTTAGCATCAGCCCTAGGATAGTGTTAGTGTTAGGGTTAGCATCAGCCCTAGGATAGTGTTAGTATTTGGGTTAGGGTTATCATCAGGCCTAGGATAGTGTTAGTGTTGGGGTTAGCATCAGCTCTAGGATAGTGTTAGGGTTAGGGTTAGGGTTAGCTTCAGCCCTAGGATATTGTTAGGGTTAGGGTTATCATCAGCCCCAGGATAGCGTTAGTGTTAGTGTTAGGGTTAGCATCAGCCCTAGTATAGTGTTAGGGTTATGGTTAGGGTTAGCCTCAGCCCTAGGATAGTGTTAGGGTTAGGGTTAGGGTTAGCATCAGCCCTAGGACAGTGTTAAGGTTAGGGTTAACCTCAGCCCTAGGACAATGTTGGGTTAGGGTTAGGGTTAGCATCAGCCCTAGGATAGTGTTTGGGGTAGGGTTAGGGTTAGCATCAGCCCTAGGATAGTGTTAGGGTTAGAGTTAGCATCAGCCCTAGGATAGTCTTAGGGTTAGGGTTAGGGTTAGCCTCAGCCCTAGGATAGTGTTATGGTTAGGTTTAGCATCTGCCTTAGGATAGGGTTAGTGTTAGGGTTAGCATCAGCCCTAGGATAGTGTTAGGGTTAGGGTTAGCATCAGCCCTAGGGTAGTCCTACGGTTAGGGTTAGGGTTAGCATCAGCCCTAGGATAGTGTTAGGGTTAGCGTTAGCATTAGCCCTAGGATAGTGTTAGGGTTAGGGTTAGGGTTAGCTTCCGGACTAGGATACTGTTAGGCTTAGGGTTAGCATCAGCCTTAGGATAGTG
The DNA here is from genome assembly GCF_020740605.2 of Lemur catta. NCBI lineage: Eukaryota > Metazoa > Chordata > Mammalia > Primates > Lemuridae > Lemur > Lemur catta. The sequence goes on along the minus strand of NW_025423858.1, from coordinate 840,237 downwards.
TTAGGGTTAGGGTTAGGGTTAGCGTCAGCCCTAGGATAGTGTTAGGGTTAGGGTTAGCATCAGCCCTAGGATAGTGTTACGGTTATGGTTAGGGTTAACATCAGCCCTAGGATACCGTTAGGGTTAGGGTTAGCATCAACTCTAGGATAGTGTTAGGGTTAGAGTTACGGTTAGCATCAGCTCTAGGATAGTGTTAGGGTTATCGTTAGCATCAGCCCTACAATAGTGTTAGGGTTAGGGTTAGGGTTAGACTCAGCCCTAGGATAGTGTTAGGGTTAGGTTTACCATCTGTCCTAGGATAGTGTTACGGGTAGCGTTAGGGTTAGCATCAGCCCTAGGATAGTGTTAGCGTTAGGGTTACCATCAGCGCTAGGATAGTGTTAGGGTTAGGGTTAGGGGTAGCATCAGTGCTAGGATAGTGTTAGGGTTAGGGTTAGGGTAAGCATCAGCCCTAGGATAGTGTTAGGTTTACGGTTACGGTTAGCATCAGCCTTGGATAATGTTAGGGTTAGGGTTAGCATCAGCCCTTGGATAGTGTTAAGGTTAGGGTTAGGGTTATCATCAGGCCTTGGATAGTGTTACGGTTAGGGTTAGCATCAGCCCTAGGATAGTATTAGGGTTAGGGTTAGGGTTAGCTTCAGCCCTAAGATATTGTGAGGGTTAGGGTTATCATCAGCCCTTCGATAGTGTTAGGGTAAGGGTTAGGGTTAGCATCAGCCCTAGTATAGTGTTAGGGTTAGGGTTACGGTTAGCATCAGCCCTAGGATAGTGTTAGGGTTAGGGTTAGCATCAGCCCTTGGATAGTGTTACGGTTAGGGTTAGGGTTATCATCAGGCCTAGGATAGTGTTAGGGTTAGGGTTAGCATCAGACCTAGGATAGTGTTAGGGTTAGGGTTAGGGATAGCATCAGCCCTAGGATAGTGTTCGGGTTAGGGTTAGCATCAGCCCTAGGATAGTGTCAGAGTTAGGGTTAGGGTTAGCATCAGCCCTAGGATAGTGTTTGGGGTAGGGTTAGGGTTAGCATCAGCCCTAGGATAGTGTTAGGGTTAGAGTTAGCATCAGCCCTAGGATAGTGTTAGGGTTAGGGTTAGGGTTAGCATCAGCCCTAGGATAGTGTTAGGGTTAGGTTTAGCATCAGCCTTAGGATAGTGTTAGGGTTAGGGTTAGCATCAGCCCTAGGATAGTGTTAGGGTTAGTGTTAGGGTTAGCATCAGGCCTAGGATAGTGTTAGGTTTAGGGTTAGCATCAGCCTTAGGATAGTGTTAGGGTTAGGGTTAGGGTTAGCATCAGCCCTAGGATAGTGTTAGGGTTAGGGTTAGCATCAGCCCTAGGATAGTGTTAGTGTTAGAGTTAGGGTTAGCATCAGCCATAGGATAGTGTTAGGATTAGGGTTAGCAGCAGCCCTAGGATAGTGTTAGCGTTAGGGTTAGGGTTAGCATCAGCCATAGGATAGTGTTAGGGTTAGGGTTAACCTCAGCCCTAGGACAATGTTGGGTTAGGGTTAGGGTTAGCATCAGCCCTAGGATAGTGTTAGGGTTAGGGTTAGCATCAGCCCTAGGATAGTGTTAGGGCTAGGGTTAGTGTTAGCATCAGACCTAGGATAGTGTTAGGGTGATGGTTAGCATCAGCCCTAGTGTAGTGTTTGGGTTAGGGTTAGGGTTAGCATCAGACCTAGGATAGTGTTAGGGTTATGATTAACATCAGCCCTAGGATAGTGTTTGGGTTAGGGTTAGGGTTAGCATCAGCCCTAGGATAGTGTTAGGGTTAGGGTTAGGGTTAGCATCAGCCCAAGGATAGTGTTAGGGTTAGGGTTAGGGTTAGCATCAGCCCTAGGATAGAGTAAGGGTTAGGGTTAGGTTAGCATCAGCCCTAGGATAGTGTTAGGGTTAGGGTTAGCATCAGCCCTTGGATAGTGTTAGGGTTTGGGTTAGGGTTAGCATCAGCCCTAGGATAGTGTTAGGGTTAGGGTTAGCATCAGCCCTAAGATAGTGTTAGGGTTAGGGTTAGTGTTAGCATCAAACCTAGGATAGTGTTAGGGTTATGGTTAGCATAAGCCCTAGGATAGTGTTTGAGTTAGGGTTAGGGTTAGCATCAGCCCTAGGATAGTGCTAGGGTTAGGGTTAGCATCAGGCCTAGGATAGTGTTATGGTTAGGGTTAGCATCAGCCCTAGGATAGTGTTAGGGTTAGGGTTAGCATCAGCCCTAGGATAGTGTTAGGGTTAGGGTTAGGTTTAGCATCAGCCCTAGGATAGTGTTAGGGTTAGGGTTAGCATCAGCCCTAGGATAGTGTTAAGGTTAGGGTTAGTGTTAGCATGAGACCTGGGATAGTGTTAGGGTTATGATTAGCATCAGCCCTAGGATAGTGTTTGGGTTAGGGTTACATTTAGCATCACCCCTAGGATAGTGTTAGGGTTGGGGTTAGGGTTAGCATCAGCCCTAGGATAGTGTTAGGGTTAGGGTTAGGGTTAGCATCAGCCCTAGGATAGTGTTAGGGTTATGGTTAGCATAAGCCCTAGGATAGTGTTTGAGTTAGGGTTAGGGTTAGCATCAGCCCTAGGATAGTGCTAGGGTTAGGGTTAGCATCAGGCCTAGGATAGTGTTAGGGTTAGGGTTAGCATCAGCCCTAGGATAGTGTTAGGGTTAGGGTTAGGGTTAGCATCAGCCCTAGGATAGTGTTAGGGTTAGGGTTAGCGTCAGCCCTAGGATAGTGTTAGGGTTAGGGTTAGCGTTAGCATCTGCCCTAGGATAGTGTTAGGGTTATGGTTAGCATCAGTCCTATGATAGTGTTAGGGTTAGGGTTAGGGTTTGCATCAGCCCTAGGATAGTGTTAGGGTTAGGGTTAGGGTTAGCATCAGGCCTAGGATAGTGTTAGGGTTAGCAGCAGCCTTAGGATAGTGTTAGTGTTAGGGTTAGGGTTAGCATCAGCCCTAGGATAGTTTTAGGGTAAGGGTTAGCATCAGCCTTAGGATAGTGTTAGGGTTAGGGTTAGCATCAGAACTAGGATAGTGTTAGGGTTATGGTTAGGGTTAGCATCAGCGCTAGGACAGTTTTAGGGTTAGGGTTAGGGTTAGCATCAGCCTTAGGATAGTGTTAGGGTTAGGGTTAGGGTTAGCATCATCCGTAGGATAGTGTTAGGGTTAGGGTTAGCATCAGCCCTAGGATAGTGTTAAGGTTAGGGTTACGGTTAGCATCAGCCTTAGGATAGTGTTAGTGTTAGGGTTAGGGTTATCATTAGGCCTAGGATAGTGTTAGGGTTAGGATTAGCATCAGCGCTAGGATAGTGTTAGGGTTAGGGTTAGGGTTAGCATCAGCCGTAGGATAGTGTTAGGGTTAGGGTTAGGGTTAGCATCAGCCCTAGGATAGTGTTAGGGTTAGGGTTAGCATCAGCCCTAGGATAGTGTTAGGGTTAGGGTTAGGGTTATCATCAGGCCTAGGATAGTGTTAGGGTTAGGGTTAGCATCAGCTCTAGGATAGTGTTAGGGTTAGGGTTAGGCTTAGCATCACCCTTAGTATAGTGTTAGGGTTAGGATTAGCATCAGCCCTTGGATAGTGTTACGGTTAGGGTTAGGGTTATCATCAGGCCTAGGATAGTGTTACGGTTAGGGTTAGGTTTAGCATCAGCCCTAGGATAGTGTTAGGGTTAGAGTTAGGGTTAGCTTCAACCCTAGGATAGTGTTAGGGTTAGGGTTAGCATCAGCCTTAGCATAGTGTTAGGGTTAGGGTTAGTGTTAGCATCAGCCCTAGGATAGTGTTAGGGTTAGGGTTAGCATCAGCTCTAGGATAGTGTTAGGGTTATGGTTAGGTTTAGCAACAGCCCTAGGATAGTGTTAGGATTTGCGTTAGGGTTAGCATCAGGCCTAGGATAGTGTTAGGGTTAGGGTTAGCATCAGCCCTAGGATAGTGTTAGGGTCAGGGTTAGGGTTAGCATAAGCCATAGGATAGTGTCAGGGTTAGGGTTAGCATCAGACCTAGGATAGTGTTATGGTTAGGGTTAGCATCAGACCTTGGATAGTGTTACGGTTATGGTTAGGGTTATCATCAGGCCTAGGATAGTGTTAGGGTTAGGGTTAGCATCAGCCCTAGGATAGTGTTAGGGTTAGGGTTAGGGTTAGCATCAGCCCTAGGATAGTGTTTGGGGTAGGGTTAGGGTTAGCATCAGCCCTAGGATAGTGTTAGGGTTAGAGTTAGCATCAGCCCTAGGATAGTGTTAGGGTTAGGGTTAGGGTTAGCATCAGCCCTAGGATAGTGTTAGCGTTAGGGTTACCATCAGCCCTAGGATAGTGTTAGGGTTAGGGTTAGGGTTAGCTTCCGGCCTAGGATAGTGTTAGGGTTAGGGTTAGCATCAGCATTAGGATAGTGTTAGGTTTAGGGTTAGGGTTAGTATCAGCCCTAGGATAGTGTTAGGGTTAGGGTTAGGTTTAGCATCAGCCCTAGGATAGTGTTAGGGTTAGAGTTAGGGTTAGCATCAGCCCTAGGATAGTGTTAGGGTTAGGGTTAGCATCAGCCTTAGCATAGTGTTAGGGTTAGGGTTAGTGTTAGCATCAGCCCTAAGATAGTGTTAGGGTTAGGGTTAGCATCAGCTCTAGGATAGTGTTAGGGTTATGGTTAGGTTTAGCAACAGCCCTAGGATAGTGTTAGGATTAGCGTTAGGGTTAGCATCAGGCCTAGGATAGTGTTAGGGTTAGGGTTAGCATCAGCCCTAGGATAGTGTTAGGGTCAGGGTTAGGGTTAGCATAAGCCATAGGATAGTGTCAGGGTTAGGGTTAGCATCAGACCTAGGATAGTGTTAGGGTTAGGGTTAGCATCAGCCCTTGGATAGTGTTACGGTTAGGGTTAGGGTTATCATCAGGCCTAGGATAGTGTTAGGGTTAGGGTAAGCATCAGCCCTAGGATAGTGTTAGGGTTAGGGTTAGGGTGAGAATCAGCCCTAGGATAGTGTTCGGGTTAGGGTTATCATCAGCCCTAGGATAGTGTTAGTGTTAGGGTTAGGGTTAGCATCAGCCCTAGGATAGTGTTTGGGGTAGGGTTAGGGTTAGCATCAGCCCTAGGATAGTGTTAGGGTTAGAGTTAGCATCAGCCCTAGGATAGTGTTAGGGTTAGGGTTAGGGTTAGCATCAGCCCTAGGATAGTGTTAGCGTTAGGGTTACCATCAGCACTAGGATAGTGTTAGGGTTAGGGTTAGCATCAGCCTTAGGATAGTGTTAGGTTTAGGGTTAGGGTTAGTATCAGCCCTAGGATAGTGCTAGGGTTAGGGTTAGGTTTAGCATCAGCCCTAGGATAGTGTTAGGGTTAGAGTTAGGGTTAGCATCAGCCCTAGGATAGTGTTAGGGTTAGGGTTAGCATCAGCCTTAGCATAGTGTTAGGGTTAGGGTTAGTGTTAGCATCAGCCCTAAGATAGTGTTAGGGTTAGGCTTAGCATCAGCTCTAGGATAGTGTTAGGGTTATGGTTAGGTTTAGCAACAGCCCTAGGATAGTGTTAGGATTAGCGTTAGGGTTAGCATCAGGCCTAGGATAGTGTTAGGGTTAGGGTTAGCATCAGCCCTAGGATAGTGTTAGGGTCAGGGTTAGGGTTAGCATAAGCCATAGGATAGTGTCAGGGTTAGGGTTATCATCAGGCCTAGGATAGTGTTAGGGTTAGGGTTAGCATCAGCCCTTGGATAGTGTTAGGGTTAGGGTTATGGTGAGAATCAGCCCTAGGATAGTGTTCGGGTTAGGGTTATCATCAGCCCTAGGATAGTGTTAGTGTTAGGGTTAGGGTTAGCATCAGCCCTAGGATAGTGTTTGGGGTAGGGTTAGGGTTAGCATCAGCCCTAGGATAGTGTTAGGGTTAGAGTTAGCATCAGCCCTAGGATAGTGTTAGGGTTAGGGTTAGGGTTAGCATCAGCCCTAGGATAGTGTTAGCGTTAGGGTTACCATCAGCACTAGGATAGTGTTAGGGTTAGGGTTAGGGTTAGCATCAGTGCTAGGATAGTGTTAGGGTTAGGTTTAGGGTTAGCATCAGTGCTAGGATAGTGTTAGGGTTGGGGTTAGGGTTAGCATCAGCCCTAGGATAGTGTTAGGTTTACGGTTACGGTTACCATCAGCCTTGGATAGTGTCAGGGTTAGGCTTAGCATCAGCCCTTGGATAGTGTTACGGTTAGGGTTAGGGTTATCATCAGGCCTAGGATAGTGTTAGGGTTAGGGTTAGCATCAGCCCTAGGATAGTGTTAGGGTTAGGGTTAGGGTTAGCATCAGCCCTAGGATAGTGTTAGTGTTAGGGTTAGCATCAGCCCTAGGATAGTGTTAGTATTTGGGTTAGGGTTATCATCAGGCCTAGGATAGTGTTAGTGTTAGGGTTAGCATCAGCTCTAGGATAGTGTTAGGGTTAGGGTTAGGGTTAGCTTCAGCCCTAGGATATTGATAGGGTTAGGGTTATCATCAGCCCCAGGATAGCGTTAGTGTTAGGGTAAGGGTTAGCATCAGCCCTAGTATAGTGTTAGGGTTATGGTTAGGGTTAGCATCAGCCCTAGGATAGTGTTAGGGTTAGGGTTAGGGTTAGCGTCAGCCCTAGGACAGTGTTAAGGTTAGGGTTAACCTCAGCCCTAGGACAATGTTGGGTTAGGGTTAGGGTTAGCGTCAGCCCTAGGATAGTGTTTGGGGTAGGGTTAGGGTTAGCATCAGCCCTAGGATAGTGTTAGGGTTAGAGTTAGCATCAGCCCTAGGATAGTCTTAGGGTTAGGGTTAGGGTTAGCCTCAGCCCTAGGATAGTGTTATGGTTAGGTTTAGCATCTGCCTTAGGATAGGGTTAGTGTTAGGGTTAGCATCAGCCCTAGGATAGTGTTAGGGTTAGGGTTAGCATCAGCCCTAGGGTAGTCCTACGGTTAGGGTTAGGGTTAGCATCAGCCCTAGGATAGTGTTAGGGTTAGGGTTAGCATCAGCCCTAGGATAGTGTTAGGGTTAGAGTTAGGGTTAGCTTCCGGCCTAGCATAGGGTTAGGCTTAGTGTTAGCATCAGCCTTAGGATAGTGTTAGGGTTAGGGTTAGGGTTAGCGTCAGCCCTAGGATAGTGTTAGGGTTAGGGTTAGCATCAGCCCTAGGATAGTGTTACGGTTATGGTTAGGGTTAACAACAGCCCTAGGATACCGTTAGGGTTAGGGTTAGCATCAACTCTAGGATAGTGTTAGGGTTAGAGTTACGGTTAGCATCAGCCCTAGGATAGTGTTAGGGTTATCGTTAGCATCAGCCCTACAATAGTGTTAGGGTTAGGGTTAGGGTTAGCCTCAGCCCTACGATAGTGTTAGGGTTAGGTTTAGCATCTGTCCTAGGATAGTGTTACGGGTAGCGTTAGGGTTAGCATCAGCCCTAGGATAGTGTTAGCGTTAGGATTACCATCAGCGCTAGGATAGTGTTAGGGTTAGGGTTACGGGTAGCATCAGTGCTAGGATAGTGTTAGGGTTAGGGTTAGGGTAAGCATCAGCCCTAGGATAGTGTTAGGTTTACGGTTACGGTTAGCATCAGCCTTGGATAATGTCAGGGTTAGGGTTAGCATCAGCCCTTGGATAGTGTTAAGGTTAGGGTTAGGGTTATCATCAGGCCTAGGATAGTGTTAGGGTTAGGGTTAGCATCAGCCCTAGGATAGTATTAGGGTTAGGGTTAGGGTTAGCTTCAGCCCTAGGATATTGTGAGGGTTAGGGTTATCATCAGCCCTTCGATAGTGTTAGGGTTAGGGTTAGGGTTAGCATCAGCCCTAGTATAGTGTTAGGGTTAGGGTTACGGTTAGCATCAGCTCTAGGATAGTGTTAGGGTTAGGGTTAGCATCACCCCTTGGATACTGTTACGGTTAGGGTTAGGGTTATCATCAGGCCTAGGATAGTGTTAGGGTTAGGGTTAGCATCAGACCTAGGATAATGTTAGGGTTAGGGTTAGGGATAGCATCTGCCCTAGGATAGTGTTCGGGTTAGGGTTAGCATCAGCCCTAGGATAGTGTCAGTGTTAGGGTTAGGGTTAGCATCAGCCCTAGGATAGTGTTTGGGGTAGGGTTAGGGTTAGCATCAGCCCTAGGATAGTGTTAGGGTTAGAGTTAGCATCAGCCCTAGGATAGTGTTAGGGTTAGGGTTAGGGTTAGCATCAGCCCTAGGATAGTGTTAGGGTTAGGTTTAGCATCAGCCTTAGGATAGTGTTAGGGTTAGGGTTAGCATCAGCCCTAGGATAGTGTTAGGGTTAGTGTTAGGGTTAGCATCAGGCCTAGGATAGTGTTAGGTTTAGGGTTAGCATCAGCCTTAGGATAGTGATAGGGTTAGGGTTAGGGTTAGCATCAGCCCTAGGATAGTGTTAGGGTTAGGGTTAGCATCAGCCCTAGGATAGTGTTAGGGTTAGAGTTAGGGTTAGCATCAGCCATAGGATAGTGTTAGGATTAGGGTTAGCAGCAGCCCTAGGATAGTGTTAGCGTTAGGGTTAGGGTTAGCATCAGCCATAGGATAGTGTTAGGGTTAGGGTTAACCTCAGCCCTAGGACAATGTTGGGTTAGGGTTAGGGTTAGCATCAGCCCTAGGATAGTGTTAGGGTCAGGGTTAGGGTTAGCATAAGCCATAGGATAGTGTCAGGGTTAGGGTTAGCATCAGACCTAGGATAGTGTTATGGTTAGGGTTAGCATCAGACCTTGGATAGTGTTACGGTTATGGTTAGGGTTATCATCAGGCCTAGGATAGTGTTAGGGTTAGGGTTAGCATGAGCCCTAGGATAGTGTTAGGGTTAGGGTTAGGGTTAGCATCAGCCCTAGGATAGTGTTTGGGGTAGGGTTAGGGTTAGCATCAGCCCTAGGATAGTGTTAGGGTTAGAGTTAGCATCAGCCCTAGGATAGTGTTAGGGTTAGGGTTAGGGTTAGCATCAGCCCTAGGATAGTGTTAGCGTTAGGGTTACCATCATCCCTAGGATAGTGTTAGGGTTAGGGTTAGGGTTAGCTTCCGGCCTAGGATAGTGTTAGGGTTAGGGTTAGCATCAGTGCTAGGATAGTGTTAGGGTTAGGTTTAGGGTTAGCATCAGTGCTAGGATAGTGTTAGGGTTGGGGTTAGGGTTAGCATCAGCCCTAGGATAGTGTTAGGTTTACGGTTACGGTTACCATCAGCCTTGGATAGTGTCAGGGTTAGGCTTAGCATCAGCCCTTGGATAGTGTTACGGTTAGGGTTAGGGTTATCATCAGGCCTAGGATAGTGTTAGGGTTAGGGTTAGCATCAGCCCTAGGATAGTGTTAGGGTTAGGGTTAGGGTTAGCATCAGCCCTAGGATAGTGTTAGTGTTAGGGTTAGCATCAGCCCTAGGATAGTGTTAGTATTTGGGTTAGGGTTATCATCAGGCCTAGGATAGTGTTAGTGTTAGGGTTAGCATCAGCTCTAGGATAGTGTTAGGGTTAGGGTTAGGGTTAGCTTCAGCCCTAGGATATTGTTAGGGTTAGGGTTATCATCAGCCCCAGGATAGCGTTAGTGTTAGGGTAAGGGTTAGCATCAGCCCTAGTATAGTGTTAGGGTTATGGTTAGGGTTAGCATCAGCCCTAGGATAGTGTTAGGGTTAGGGTTAGGGTTAGCATCAGCCCTAGGACAGTGTTAAGGTTAGGGTTAACCTCAGCCCTAGGACAATGTTGGGTTAGGGTTAGGGTTAGCGTCAGCCCTAGGATAGTGTTTGGGGTAGGGTTAGGGTTAGCATCAGCCCTAGGATAGTGTTAGGGTTAGAGTTAGCATCAGCCCTAGGATAGTCTTAGGGTTAGGGTTAGGGTTAGCCTCAGCCCTAGGATAGTGTTATGGTTAGGTTTAGCATCTGCCTTAGGATAGGGTTAGTGTTAGGGTTAGCATCAGCCCTAGGATAGTGTTAGGGTTAGGGTTAGCATCAGCCCTAGGGTAGTCCTACGGTTAGGGTTAGGGTTAGCATCAGCCCTAGGATAGTGTTAGGGTTAGGGTTAGCATCAGCCCTAGGATAGTGTTAGGGTTAGGGTTAGGGTTAGCTTCCGGCCTAGCATAGTGTTAGGCTTAGTGTTAGCATCAGCCTTAGGATAGTGTTAGGGTTAGGGTTAGGGTTAGCGTCAGCCCTAGGATAGTGTTAGGGTTAGGGTTAGCATCAGCCCTAGGATAGTGTTACGGTTATGGTTAGGGTTAACAACAGCCCTAGGATACCGTTAGGGTTAGGGTTATCATCAACTCTAGGATAGTGTTAGGGTTAGAGTTACGGTTAGCATCAGCCCTAGGATAGTGTTAGGGTTATCGTTAGCATCAGCCCTACAATAGTGTTAGGGTTAGGGTTAGGGTTAGCCTCAGCCCTACGATAGTGTTAGGGTTAGGTTTAGCATCTGTCCTAGGATAGTGTTACGGGTAGCGTTAGGGTTAGCATCAGCCCTAGGATAGTGTTAGCGTTAGGATTACCATCAGCGCTAGGATAGTGTTAGGGTTAGGGTTACGGGTAGCATCAGTGCTAGGATAGTGTTAGGGTTAGGGTTAGGGTAAGCATCAGCCCTAGGATAGTGTTAGGTTTACGGTTACGGTTAGCATCAGCCTTGGATAATGTCAGGGTTAGGGTTAGCATCAGCCCTTGGATAGTGTTAAGGTTAGGGTTAGGGTTATCATCAGGCCTAGGATAGTGTTAGGGTTAGGGTTAGCATCAGCCCTAGGATAGTATTAGGGTTAGGGTTAGGGTTAGCTTCAGCCCTAGGATATTGTGAGGGTTAGGGTTATCATCAGCCCTTCGATAGTGTTAGGGTTAGGGTTAGGGTTAGCATCAGCCCTAGTATAGTGTTAGGGTTAGGGTTACGGTTAGCATCAGCTCTAGGATAGTGTTAGGGTTAGGGTTAGCATCACCCCTTGGATACTGTTACGGTTAGGGTTAGGGTTATCATCAGGCCTAGGATAGTGTTAGGGTTAGGGTTAGCATCAGACCTAGGATAGTGTTAGGGTTAGGGTTAGGGATAGCATCTGCCCTAGGATAGTGTTCGGGTTAGGGTTAGCATCAGCCCTAGGATAGTGTCAGTGTTAGGGTTAGGGTTAGCATCAGCCCTAGGATAGTGTTTGGGGTAGGGTTAGGGTTAGCATCAGCCCTAGGATAGTGTTAGGGTTAGAGTTAGCATCAGCCCTAGGATAGTGTTAGGGTTAGGGTTAGGGTTAGCATCAGCCCTAGGATAGTGTTAGGGTTAGGTTTAGCATCAGCCTTAGGATAGTGTTAGGGTTAGGGTTAGCATCAGCCCTAGGATAGTGTTAGGGTTAGTGTTAGGGTTAGCATCAGGCCTAGGATAGTGTTAGGTTTAGGGTTAGCATCAGCCTTAGGATAGTGTTAGGGTTAGGGTTAGGGTTAGCATCAGCCCTAGGATAGTGTTAGGGTTAGGGTTAGCATCAGCCCTAGGATAGTGTTAGGGTTAGAGTTAGGGTTAGCATCAGCCATAGGATAGTGTTAGGATTAGGGTTAGCAGCAGCCCTAGGATAGTGTTAGCGTTAGGGTTAGGGTTAGCATCAGCCATAGGATAGTGTTAGGGTTAGGGTTAACCTCAGCCCTAGGACAACGTTGGGTTAGGGTTAGGGTTAGCATCAGCCCTAGGATAGTGTTAGGGTCAGGGTTAGGGTTAGCATAAGCCATAGGATAGTGTCAGGGTTAGGGTTAGCATCAGACCTAGGATAGTGTTATGGTTAGGGTTAGCATCAGACCTTGGATAGTGTTACGGTTATGGTTAGGGTTATCATCAGGCCTAGGATAGTGTTAGGGTTAGGGTTAGCATGAGCCCTAGGATAGTGTTAGGGTTAGGGTTAGGGTTAGCATCAGCCCTAGGATAGTGTTTGGGGTAGGGTTAGGGTTAGCATCAGCCCTAGGATAGTGTTAGGGTTAGAGTTAGCATCAGCCCTAGGATAGTGTTAGGGTTAGGGTTAGGGTTAGCATCAGCCCTAGGATAGTGTTAGCGTTAGGGTTACCATCATCCCTAGGATAGTGTTAGGGTTAGGGTTAGGGTTAGCTTCCCGCCTAGGATAGTGTTAGGGTTAGGGTTAGCATCAGCCTTAGGATAGTGTTAGGTTTAGGGTTAGGGTTAGTATCAGCCCTAGGATAGTGTTAGGGTTAGGGTTAGGTTTAGCATCAGCCCTAGGATAGTGTTAGGGTTAGAGTTAGGGTTAGCATCAGCCCTAGGATAGTGTTAGGGTTAGGGTTAGCATCAGCCTTAGCATAGTGTTAGGGTTAGGGTTAGTGTTAGCATCAGCCCTAAGATAGTGTTAGGGTTAGGGTTAGCATCAGCTCTAGGATAGTGTTAGGGTTATGGTTAGGTTTAGCAACAGCCCTAGGATAGTGTTAGGATTAGCGTTAGGGTTAGCATCAGGCCTAGGATAGTGTTAGGGTTAGGGTTAGCATCAGCCCTAGGATAGTGTTAGGGTCAGGGTTAGGGTTAGCATAAGCCATAGGATAGTGTCAGGGTTAGGGTTAGCATCAGACCTAGGATAGTGTTAGGGTTAGGGTTAGCATCAGCCCTTGGATAGTGTTACGGTTAGGGTTAGGGTTATCATCAGGCCTAGGATAGTGTTAGGGTTAGGGTAAGCATCAGCCCTAGGATAGTGTTAGGGTTAGGGTTAGGGTGAGAATCAGCCCTAGGATAGTGTTCGGGTTAGGGTTATCATCAGCCCTAGGATAGTGTTAGTGTTAGGGTTAGGGTTAGCATCAGCCCTAGGATAGTGTTTGGGGTAGGGTTAGGGTTAGCATCAGCCCTAGGATAGTGTTAGGGTTAGAGTTAGCATCACCCCTAGGATAGTGTTAGGGTTAGGGTTAGGGTTAGCATCAGCCCTAGGATAGTGTTAGCGTTAGGGTTACCATCAGCACTAGGATAGTGTTAGGGTTAGGGTTAGCATCAGCCTTAGGATAGTGTTAGGTTTAGGGTTAGGGTTAGTATCAGCCCTAGGATAGTGCTAGGGTTAGGGTTAGGTTTAGCATCAGCCCTAGGATAGTGTTAGGGTTAGAGTTAGGGTTAGCATCAGCCCTAGGATAGTGTTAGGGTTAGGGTTAGCATCAGCCTTAGCATAGTGTTAGGGTTAGGGTTAGTGTTAGCATCAGCCCTAAGATAGTGTTAGGGTTAGGCTTAGCATCAGCTCTATAATAGTTTTAGGGTTATGGTTAGGTTTAGCAACAGCCCTAGGATAGTGTTAGGATTAGCGTTAGGGTTAGCATCAGGCCTAGGATAGTGTTAGGGTTACGGTTAGCATCAGCCCTAGGATAGTGTTAGGGTCAGGGTTAGGGTTAGCATAAGCCATAGGATAGTGTCAGGGTTAGGGTTAGCATCAGACCTAGGATAGTGTTAGGGTTAGGGTTAGCATCAGCCCTTGGATAGTGTTACGGTTAGGGTTAGGGTTATCATCAGGCCTAGGATAGTGTTAGGGTTAGGGTAAGCATCAGCCCTAGGATAGTGTTAGGGTTAGGGTTAGGGTGAGAATCAGCCCTAGGATAGTGTTCGGGTTAGGGTTATCATCAGCCCTAGGATAGTGTTAGTGTTAGGGTTAGGGTTAGCATCAGCCCTAGGATAGTGTTTGGGGTAGGGTTAGGGTTAGCATCAGCCCTAGGATAGTGTTAGGGTTAGAGTTAGCATCAGCCCTAGGATAGTGTTAGGGTTAGGGTTAGGGTTAGCATCAGCCCTAGGATAGTGTTAGCGTTAGGGTTACCATCAGCACTAGGATAGTGTTAGGGTTAGGGTTAGGGTTAGCATCAGTGCTAGGATAGTGTTAGGGTTAGGTTTAGGGTTAGCATCAGTGCTAGGATAGTGTTAGGGTTGGGGTTAGGGTTAGCATCAGCCCTAGGATAGTGTTAGGTTTACGGTTACGGTTAGCATCAGCCTTGGATAGTGTCAGGGTTAGGCTTAGCATCAGCCCTTGGATAGTGTTACGGTTAGGGTTAGGGTTATCATCAGGCCTAGGATAGTGTTAGGGTTAGGGTTAGCATCAGCCCTAGGATAGTGTTAGGGTTAGGGTTAGGGTTAGCATCAGCCCTAGGATAGTGTTAGTGTTAGGGTTAGCATCAGCCCTAGGATAGTGTTAGTATTTGGGTTAGGGTTATCATCAGGCCTAGGATAGTGTTAGTGTTAGGGTTAGCATCAGCTCTAGGATAGTGTTAGGGTTAGGGTTAGGGTTAGCTTCAGCCCCAGGATATTGTTAGGGTTAGGGTTATCATCAGCCCCAGGATAGCGTTAGTGTTAGGGTTAGGGTTAGCATCAGCCCTAGTATAGTGTTAGGGTTATGGTTAGGGTTAGCATCAGCCCTAGGATAGTGTTAGGGTTAGGGTTATGGTTAGCATCAGCCCTAGGACAGTGTTAAGGTTAGGGTTAACCTCAGCCCTAGGACAATGTTGGTTTAGGGTTAGGGTTAGCGTCAGCCCTAGGATAGTGTTTGGGGTAGGGTTAGGGTTAGCATCAGCCCTAGGATAGTGTTAGGGTTAGAGTTAGCATCAGCCCTAGGATAGTGTTAGGTTTACGGTTACGGTTAGCATCAGCCTTGGATAATGTCAGGGTTAGGGTTAGCATCAGCCCTTGGATAGTGTTAAGGTTAGGGTTAGGGTTATCATCAGGCCTAGGATAGTGTTAGGGTTAGGGTTAGCATCAGCCCTAGGATAGTATTAGGGTTAGGGTTAGGGTTAGCTTCAGCCCTAGGATATTGTGAGGGTTAGGGTTATCATCAGCCCTTCGATAGTGTTAGGGTTAGGGTTAGGGTTAGCATCAGCCCTAGTATAGTGTTAGGGTTAGGGTTACGGTTAGCATCAGCCCTAGGATAGTGTTAGGGTTAGGGTTAGCATCACCCCTTGGATAGTGTTACGGTTAGGGTTAGGGTTATCATCAGGCCTAGGATAGTGTTAGGGTTAGGGTTAGCATCAGACCTAGGATAGTGTTAGGGTTAGGGTTAGGGATAGCATCTGCCCTAGGATAGTGTTCGGGTTAGGGTTAGCATCAGCCCTAGGATAGTGTCAGTGTTAGGGTTAGGGTTAGCATCAGCCCTAGGATAGTGTTTGGGGTAGGGTTAGGGTTAGCATCAGCCCTAGGATAGTGTTAGCGTTAGGGTTACCATCATCCCTAGGATAGTGTTAGGGTTAGGGTTAGGGTTAGCTTCCGGCCTAGGATAGTGTTAGGGTTAGAGTTAGCATCAGCCCTAGGATAGTGTTAGGGTTAGGGTTAGGGTTAGCATCAGCCCTAGGATAGTGTTAGGGTTAGGTTTAGCATCAGCCTTAGGATAGTGTTAGGGTTAGGGTTAGCATCAGCCCTAGGATAGTGTTAGGGTTAGTGTTAGGGTTAGCATCAGGCCTAGGATAGTGTTAGGTTTAGGGTTAGCATCAGCCTTAGGATAGTGTTAGGGTTAGGGTTAGGGTTAGCATCAGCCCTAGGATAGTGTTAGGGTTAGGGTTAGCATCAGCCCTAGGATAGTGTTAGTGTTAGAGTTAGGGTTAGCATCAGCCGTAGGATAGTGTTAGGATTAGGGTTAGCAGCAGCCCTAGGATAGTGTTAGCGTTAGGGTTAGGGTTAGCATCAGCCATAGGATAGTGTTAGGGTTAGGGTTAACCTCAGCCCTAGGACAATGTTGGGTTAGGGTTAGGGTTAGCATCAGCCCTAGGATAGTGTTAGGGTTAGGGTTAGCATCAGCCCTAGGATAGTGTTAGGGCTAGGGTTAGTGTTAGCATCAGACCTAGGATAGGGTTAGGGTGATAGTTAGCATCAGCCCTAGTGTAGTGTTTGGGTTAGGGTTAGGGTTAGCATCAGGCCTAGGATAGTGTTAGGGTTAGGGTTAGCATCAGCCCTAGGATAGTGTTAGGGTCAGGGTTAGGGTTAGCATAAGCCATAGGATAGTGTCAGGGTTAGGGTTAGCATCAGACCTAGGATAGTGTTAGGGTTAGGGTTAGCATCAGCCCTTGGATAGTGTTACTGTTAGGGTTAGGGTTATCATCAGGCCTAGGATAGTGTTAGGGTTAGGGTAAGCATCAGCCCTAGGATAGTGTTAGGGTTAGGGTTAGGGTGAGAATCAGCCCTAGGATAGTGTTCGGGTTAGGGTTATCATCAGCCCTAGGATAGTGTTAGTGTTAGGGTTAGGGTTAGCATCAGCCCTAGGATAGTGTTTGGGGTAGGGTTAGGGTTAGCATCAGCCCTAGGATAGTGTTAGGGTTAGAGTTAGCATCAGTCCTAGGATAGTGTTAGGGTTAGGGTTAGGGTTAGCATCAGCCCTAGGATAGTGTTAGCGTTAGGGTTACCATCAGCACTAGGATAGTGTTAGGGTTAGGGTTAGGGTTAGCATCAGTGCTAGGATAGTGTTAGGGTTAGGTTTAAGGTTAGCATCAGTGCTAGGATAGTGTTAGGGTTGGGGTTAGGGTTAGCATCAGTGCTAGGATAGTGTTAGGGTTAGGTTTAGGGTTAGCATCAGTGCTAGGATAGTGTTAGGGTTAGGGTTAGGGTTAGCATCAGCCCTAGGATAGTGTTAGTGTTAGGGTTAGCATCAGCCCTAGGATAGCGTTAGTATTTGGGTTAGGGTTATCATCAGGCCTAGGATAGTGTTAGTGTTAGGGTTAGCATCAGCTCTAGGATAGTGTTAGGGTTAGGGTTAGGGTTAGCTTCAGCCCTAGGATATTGTTAGGGTTAGGGTTATCATCAGCCCCAGGATAGCGTTAGTGTTAGGGTTAGTGTTAGCATCAGCCCTAGTATAGTGTTAGGGTTATGGTTAGGGTTAGCATCAGCCCTAGGATAGTGTTAGGGTTAGGGTTAGGGTTAGCATCAGCCCTAGGACAGTGTTAAGGTTAGGGTTAACCTCAGCCCTAGGACAATGTTGGGTTAGGGTTAGGGTTAGCATCAGCCCTAGGATAGTGTTTGGGGTAGGGTTAGGGTTAGCATCAGCCCTAGGATAGTGTTAGGGTTAGAGTTAGCATCAGCCCTAGGATAGTCTTAGGGTTAGGGTTAGGGTTAGCCTCAGCCCTAGGATAGTGTTATGGTTAGGTTTAGCATCTGCCTCAGGATAGGGTTAGTGTTAGGGTTAGCATCAGCCCTAGGATAGTGTTAGGGTTAGGGTTAGCATCAGCCCTAGGTTAGTCCTACGGTTAGGGTTAGGGTTAGCATCAGCCCTAGGATAGTGTTAGGGTTAGGGTTAGCATCAGCCCTAGGATAGTGTTAGGGTTAGGGTTAGGGTTAGCTTCCGGCCTAGCATAGTGTTAGGCTTAGTGTTAGCATCAGCCTTAGGATAGTGTTAGGGTTAGGGTTAGGGTTAGCGTCAGCCCTAGGATAGTGTTAGGGTTAGGGTTAGCATCAGCCCTAGGATAGTGTTACGGTTATGGTTAGGGTTAACAACAGCCCTAGGATACCGTTAGGGTTAGGGTTAGCATCAACTCTAGGATAGTGTTAGGGTTAGAGTTACGGTTAGCATCAGCCCTAGGATAGTGTTAGGGTTATCGTTAGCATCAGCCCTACAATAGTGTTAGGGTTAGGGTTAGGGTTAGCCTCAGCCCTAGGATAGTGTTAGGGTTAGGTTTAGCATCTGTCCTAGGATAGTGTTACGGGTAGCGTTAGGGTTAGCATCAGCCCTAGGATAGTGTTAGCGTTAGGGTTACCATCAGCGCTAGGATAGTGTTAGGGTTAGGGTTAGGGGTAGCATCAGTGCTAGGATAGTGTTAGGGTTAGGGTTAGGGTAAGCATCAGCCCTAGGATAGTGTTAGGTTTACGGTTACGGTTAGCATCAGCCTTGGATAATGTCAGGTTTAGGGTTAGCATCAGCCTTAGGATAGTGTTAGGGTTAGGGTTAGGGTTAGCATCAGACGTAGGATAGTGTTAGGATTAGGGTTAGCAGCAGCCCTAGGATAGTGTTAGCGTTAGGGTTAGGGTTAGCATCAGCCATAGGATAGTGTTAGGGTTAGGGTTAACCTCAGCCCTAGGACAATGTTGGGTTAGGGTTAGGGTTAGCATTAGCCCTAGGATAGTGTTAGGGTTAGGGTTAGCATCAGCCCTAGGATAGTGTTAGGGCTAGGGTTATTGTTAGCATCAGACCTAGGATAGTGTTAGGGTGATAGTTAGCATCAGCCCTAGTGTAGTGATTGGGTTAGGGTTAGGGTTAGCATCAGGCCTAGGATAGTGTTAGGGTTAGGGTTAGCATCAGCCCTAGGATAGTGTTAGGGTCAGGGTTAGGGTTAGCATAAGCCATAGGATAGTGTCAGGGTTAGGGTTAGCATCAGACCTAGGATAGTGTTAGGGTTAGGGTTAGCATCAGCCCTTGGATAGTGTTACGGTTAGGGTTAGGGTTATCATCAGGCCTAGGATAGTGTTAGGGTTAGGGTAAGCATCAGCCCTAGGATAGTGTTAGGGTTAGGGTTAGGGTGAGAATCAGCCCTAGGATAGTGTTCGGGTTAGGGTTATCATCAGCCCTAGGATAGTGTTAGTGTTAGGGTTAGGGTTAGCATCAGCCCTAGGATAGTGTTTGGGGTAGGGTTAGGGTTAGCATCAGCCCTAGGATAGTGTTAGGGTTAGAGTTAGCATCAGCCCTAGGATAGTGTTAGGGTTAGGGTTAGGGTTAGCATCAGCCCTAGGATAGTGTTAGCGTTAGGGTTACCATCAGCACTAGGATAGTGTTAGGGTTAGGGTTAGGGTTAGCATCAGTGCTAGGATAGTGTTAGGGTTAGGTTTAGGGTTAGCATCAGTGCTAGGATAGTGTTAGGGTTGGGGTTAGGGTTAGCATCAGCCCTAGGATAGTGTTAGGTTTACGGTTACGGTTAGCATCAGCCTTGGATAGTGTCAGGGTTAGGCTTAGCATCAACCCTTGGATAGTGTTACGGTTAGGGTTAGGGTTATCATCAGGCCTAGGATAGTGTTAGGGTTAGGGTTAGCATCAGCCCTAGGATAGTGTTAGGGTTAGGGTTAGGGTTAGCATCAGCCCTAGGATAGTGTTAGTGTTAGGGTTAGCATCAGCCCTAGGATAGCGTTAGTATTTGGGTTAGGGTTATCATCAGGCCTAGGATAGTGTTAGTGTTAGGGTTAGCATCAGCTCTAGGATAGTGTTAGGGTTAGGGTTAGGGTTAGCTTCAGCCCTAGGATATTGTTAGGGTTAGGGTTATCATCAGCCCCAGGATAGCGTTAGTGTTAGGGTTAGGGTTAGCATCAGCCCTAGTATAGTGTTAGGGTTATGGTTAGGGTTAGCATCAGCCCTAGGATAGTGTTAGGGTTAGGGTTAGGGTTAGCATCAGCCCTAGGACAGTGTTAACGTTAGGGTTAACCTCAGCCCTAGGACAATGTTGGGTTAGGGTTAGGGTTAGCATCAGCCCTAGGATAGTGTTTGGGGTAGGGTTAGGGTTAGCATCAGCCCTAGGATAGTGTTAGGGTTAGAGTTAGCATCAGCCCTAGGATAGTCTTAGGGTTAGGGTCAGGGTTAGCCTCAGCCCTAGGATAGTGTTATGGTTAGGTTTAGCATCTGCCTTAGGATAGGGTTAGTGTTAGGGTTAGCATCAGCCCTAGGATAGTGTTAGGGTTAGGGTTAGCATCAGCCCTTGGGTAGTCCTACGGTTAGGGTTAGGGTTAGCATCAGCCCTAGGATAGTGTTAGGGTTAGGGTTAGCATCAGCCCTAGGATAGTGTTAGGGTTAGGGTTAGGGTTAGCTTCCGGCCTAGGATAGTGTTAGGCTTAGGGTTAGCATCAGCCTTAGGATAGTGTTAGGGTTAGGGTTAGGGTTAGCGTCAGCCCTAGGATAGTGTTAGGGTTAGGGTTAGCATCAGCCCTAGGATAGTGTTACGGTTATGGTTAGGGTTAACATCAGCCCTAGGATACCTTTAGGGTTAGGGTTAGCATCAACTCTAGGATAGTGTTAGGGTTAGAGTTACGGTTAGCATCAGCCCTAGGATAGTGTTAGGGTTATCGTTAGCATCAGCCCTACAATAGTGTTAGGGTTAGGGTTAGGGTTAGCCTCAGCCCTAGGATACTGTTAGGGTTAGGTTTAGCATCTGTCCTAGGATAGTGTTACGGGTAGCGTTATGGTTAGCATCAGCCCTAGGATAGTGTTAGCGTTAGGGTTACCATCAGCGCTAGGATAGTGTTAGGGTTAGGGTTAGGGTAAGCATCAGCCCTAGGATAGTGTTAGGTTTACGGTTACGGTTAGCATCAGCCTTGGATAATTTCAGGGTTAGGGTTAGCATCAGCCCTTGGATAGTGTTAAGGTTAGGGTTAGGGTTATCATCAGGCCTAGGATAGTGTTAGGGTTAGGGTTAGCATCAGCCCTAGGATAGTATTAGGGTTAGGGTTAGGGTTAGCTTCAGCCCTAGGATATTGTGAGGGTTAGGGTTATCATCAGCCCTTCGATAGTGTTAGGGTTAGGGTTAGGGTTAGCATCAGCCCTAGTATAGTGTTAGGGTTAGGGTTACGGTTAGCATCAGCCCTAGGATAGTGTTAGGGTTAGGGTTAGCATCACCCCTTGCATAGTGTTACGGTTAGGGTTAGGGTTATCATCAGGCCTAGGATAGTGTTAGGGTTAGGGTTAGCATCAGACCTAGGATAGTGTTAGGGTTAGGGTTAGGGATAGCATCTGCCCTAGGATAGTGTTCGGGTTAGGGTTAGCATCAGCCCTAGGATAGTGTCAGTGTTAGGGTTAGGGTTAGCATCAGCCGTAGGATAGTGTTTGGGGTAGGGTTAGGGTTAGCATCAGCCCTAGGATAGTGTTAGGGTTAGAGTTAGCATCAGCCCTAGGATAGTGTTAGGGTTAGGGTTAGGGTTAGCATCAGCCCTAGGATAGTGTTAGGGTTAGGTTTAGCATCAGCCTTAGGATAGTGTTAGGGTTAGGGTTAGCATCAGCCCTAGGATAGTGTTAGGGTTAGGGTTAGGGTTAGCATCAGGCCTAGGATAGTGTTAGGTTTAGGGTTAGCATCAGCCTTAGGATAGTGTTAGGGTTAGGGTTAGGGTTAGCATCAGACGTAGGATAGTGTTAGGATTAGGGTTAGCAGCAGCCCTAGGATAGTGTTAGCGTTAGGGTTAGGGTTAGCATCAGCCATAGGATAGTGTTAGGGTTAGGGTTAACCTCAGCCCTAGGACAATGTTGGGTTAGGGTTAGGGTTAGCATTAGCCCTAGGATAGTGTTAGGGTTAGGGTTAGCATCAGCCCTAGGATAGTGTTAGGGCTAGGGTTAGTGTTAGCATCAGACCTAGGATAGTGTTAGGGTGATAGTTAGCATCAGCCCTAGTGTAGTGATTGGGTTAGGGTTAGGGTTAGCATCAGGCCTAGGATAGTGTTAGGGTTAGGGTTAGCATCAGCCCTAGGATAGTGTTAGGGTCAGGGTTAGGGTTAGCATAAGCCATAGGATAGTGTCAGGGTTAGGGTTAGCATCAGACCTAGGATAGTGTTAGGGTTAGGGTTAGCATCAGCCCTTGGATAGTGTTACGGTTAGGGTTAGGGTTATCATCAGGCCTAGGATAGTGTTAGGGTTAGGGTAAGCATCAGCCCTAGGATAGTGTTAGGGTTAGGGTTAGGGTGAGAATCAGCCCTAGGATAGCGTTCGGGTTAGGGTTATCATCAGCCCTAGGATAGTGTTAGTGTTAGGGTTAGGGTTAGCATCAGCCCTAGGATAGTGTTTGGGGTAGGGTTAGGGTTAGCATCAGCCCTAGGATAGTGTTAGGGTTAGAATTAGCATCAGCCCTAGGATAGTGTTAGGGTTAGGGTTAGGGTTAGCATCAGCCCTAGGATAGTGTTAGCGTTAGGGTTACCATCAGCACTAGGATAGTGTTAGGGTTAGGGTTAGGGTTAGCATCAGTGCTAGGATAGTGTTAGGGTTAGGTTTAGGGTTAGCATCAGTGCTAGGATAGTGTTAGGGTTGGGGTTAGGGTTAGCATCAGCCCTAGGATAGTGTTAGGTTTACGGTTACGGTTAGCATCAGCCTTGGATAGTGTCAGGGTTAGGCTTAGCATCAACCCTTGGATAGTGTTACGGTTAGGGTTAGGGTTATCATCAGGCCTAGGATAGTGTTAGGGTTAGGGTTAGCATCAGCCCTAGGATAGTGTTAGGGTTAGGGTTAGGGTTAGCATCAGCCCTAGGATAGTGTTAGTGTTAGGGTTAGCATCAGCCCTAGGATAGCGTTAGTATTTGGGTTAGGGTTATCATCAGGCCTAGGATAGTGTTAGTGTTAGGGTTAGCATCAGCTCTAGGATAGTGTTAGGGTTAGGGTTAGGGTTAGCTTCAGCCCTAGGATATTGTTAGGGTTAGGGTTATCATCAGCCCCAGGATAGCGTTAGTGTTAGGGTTAGGGTTAGCATCAGCCCTAGTATAGTGTTAGGGTTATGGTTAGGGTTAGCATCAGCCCTCGGACAGTGTTAACGTTAGGGTTAACCTCAGCCCTAGGACAATGTTGGGTTAGGGTTAGGGTTAGCATCAGCCCTAGGATAGTGTTTGGGGTAGGGTTAGGGTTAGCATCAGCCCTAGGATAGTGTTAGGGTTAGAGTTAGCATCAGCCCTAGGATAGTCTTAGGGTTAGGGTTAGGGTTAGCCTCAGCCCTAGGATAGTGTTATGGTTAGGTTTAGCATCTGCCTTAGGATAGGGTTAGTGTTAGGGTTAGCATCAGCCCTAGGATAGTGTTAGGGTTAGGGTTAGCATCAGCCCTAGGGCAGTCCTACGGTTAGGGTTAGGGTTAGCATCAGCCCTAGGATAGTGTTAGGGTTAGGGTTAGCATCAGCCCTAGGATAGTGTTAGGGTTAGGGTTAGGGTTAGCTTCCGGCCTAGGATAGTGTTAGGCTTAGGGTTAGCATCAGCCTTAGGATAGTGTTAGGGTTAGGGTTAGGGTTAGCGTCAGCCCTAGGATAGTGTTAGGGTTAGGGTTAGCATCAGCCCTAGGATAGTGTTACGGTTATGGTTAGGGTTAACATCAGCCCTAGGATACCTTTAGGGTTAGGGTTTGCATCAACTCTAGGATAGTGTTAGGGTTAGAGTTAGGGTTAGCATCAGCCCTAGGATAGTGTTAGGGTTATCGTTAGCATCAGCCCTACAATAGTGTTAGGGTTAGGGTTAGGGTTAGCCTCAGCCCTAGGATACTGTTAGGGTTAGGTTTAGCATCTGTCCTAGGATAGTGTTACGGGTAGCGTTATGGTTAGCATCAGCCCTAGGATAGTGTTAGCGTTAGGGTTACCATCAGCGCTAGGATAGTGTTAGGGTTAGGGTTAGGGTAAGCATCAGCCCTAGGATAGTGTTAGGTTTACGGTTACGGTTAGCATCAGCCTTGGATAATGTCAGGGTTAGGGTTAGCATCAGCCCTTGGATAGTGTTAAGGTTAGGGTTAGGGTTATCATCAGGCCTAGGATAGTGTTAGGGTTAGGGTTAGCATCAGCCCTAGGATAGTATTAGCGTTAGGGTTAGGGTTAGCTTCAGCCCTAGGATATTGTGAGGGTTAGGGTTATCATCAGCCCTTCGATAGTGTTAGGGTTAGGGTTAGGGTTAGCATCAGCCCTAGTATAGTGTTAGGGTTAGGGTTACGGTTAGCATCAGCCCTAGGATAGTGTTAGGGTTAGGGTTAGCATCAGCCCTTGGATAGTGTTACGGTTAGGGTTAGGGTTATCATCAGGCCTAGGATAGTGTTAGGGTTAGGGTTAGCATCAGACCTAGGATAGTGTTAGGGTTAGGGTTAGGGATAGCATCAGCCCTAGGATAGTGTTCGGGTTAGGGTTAGCATCAGCCCTAGGATAGTGTCAGTGTTAGGGTTAGGGTTAGCATCAGCCCTAGGATAGTGTTTGGGGTAGGGTTAGGGTTAGCATCAGCCCTAGGATAGTGTTAGGGTTAGAGTTAGCATCAGCCCTAGGATAGTGTTAGGGTTAGCGTTAGGGTTAGCATCAGCCCTAGGATAGTGTTAGGGTTAGGTTTAGCATCAGCCTTAGGATAGTGTTAGGGTTAGGGTTAGCATCAGCCCTAGGATAGTGTTAGGGTTAGTGTTAGGGTTAGCATCAGGCCTAGGATAGTGTTAGGTTTAGGGTTAGCATCAGCCTTAGGATAGTGTTAGGGTTAGGGTTAGGGTTAGCATCAGCCCTAGGATAGTGTTAGGGTTAGGGTTAGCATCAGCCCTAGGATAGTGTTAGTGTTAGAGTTAGGGTTAGCATCAGCCGTAGGATAGTGTTAGGATTAGGGTTAGCAGCAGCCCTAGGATAGTGTTAGCGTTAGGGTTAGGGTTAGCATCAGCCATAGGATAGTGTTAGGGTTAGGGTTAACCTCAGCCCTAGGACAATGTTGGGTTAGGGTTAGGGTTAGCATCAGCCCTAGGATAGTGTTAGGGTTAGGGTTAGCATCAGCCCTAGGATAGTTTTAGGGCTAGGGTTAGTGTTAGCATCAGACCTAGGATAGTGTTAGGGTGATGGTTAGCATCAGCCCTAGTGTAGTGTTTGGGTTAGGGTTAGGGTTAGCATCAGCCCTAGCATAGTGTTAGGGTTAGGGTTAGCATCAGCCCTAGGATAGTGTTAGGGTTAGGGTTAGTGTTAGCATCAGACCTAGGATAGTGTTAGGGTTATGATTAGCATCAGCCCTAGGATAGTGTTTGGGTTAGGGTTAGGGTTAGCATCAGCCCTAGGATAGTGTTAGGGTTAGGGTTAGGGTTAGCATCAGCCCTAGGATAGTGTTAGGGTTAGGGTTAGGGTTAGCATCAGCCCTAGGATAGAGTAAGGGTTAGGGTTAGGTTAGCATCAGCCCTAGGATAGTGTTAGGGTTAGGGTTAGCATCAGCCCTTGGATAGTGTTAGGGTTTGGGTTAGGGTTAGCATCAGCCCTAGGATAGTGTTAGGGTTAGGGTTAGCATCAGCCCTAAGATAGTGTTAGGGTTAGGGTTAGTGTTAGCATCAAACCTAGGATAGTGTTAGGGTTATGGTTAGCATAAGCCCTAGGATAGTGTTTGAGTTAGGGTTAGGGTTAGCATCAGCCCTAGGATAGTGGTAGGGTTAGGGTTAGCATCAGGCCTAGGATAGTGTTATGGTTAGGGTTAGCATCAGCCCTAGGATAGTGTTAGGGTTAGGGTTAGGTTTAGCATTAGCCCTAGGATAGTGTTAGGGTTAGGTTTAGCATCAGCCCTAGGATAGTGTTAAGGTTAGGGTTAGTGTTAGCATGAGACCTGGGATAGTGTTAAGGTTATGATTAGCATCAGCCCTAGGATAGTGTTTGGGTTAGGGTTAGATTTAGCATCACCCCTAGGATAGTGTTAGGGTTGGGGTTAGGGTTAGCATCCGCCCTAGGATAGTGTTAGGGTTATGGTTAGCATCAGTCCTATGATAGTGTTAGGGTTAGGGTTGGGGTTAGCATCAGCCCTAGGATAGTGTTAGGGTTAGGGTTAGGGTTAGCATCAGGCCTAGGATAGTGTTAGGGTTAGCAGCAGCCTTAGGATAGTATTAGTGTTAGGGTTAGGGTTAGCATCAGCCCTAGGATAGTTTTAGGGTAAGGGTTACCATCAGCCTTAGGATAGTGTTAGGGTTAGGGTTAGCATCAGAACTAGGATAGTGTTAGGGTTATGGTTAGGGTTAGCATCAGCGCTAGGACAGTTTTAGGGTTAGGGTTAGGGTTAGCATCAGCCTTAGGATAGTGTTAGGGTTAGGGTTAGGGTTAGCATCATCCCTAGGATAGTGTTAGGGTTAGGGTTAGCATCAGCCCTAGGATAGTGTTAAGGTTAGGGTTACGGTTAGCATCAGCCTTAGGATAGTGTTAGTGTTAGGGTTAGGGTTATCATTAGGCCTAGGATAGTGTTAGTGTTAGGATTAGCATCAGCGCTAGGATAGTGTTAGGGTTAGGGTTAGGGTTAGCATCAGCCGTAGGATAGTGTTAGGGTTAGGGTTAGGGTTAGCATCAGCCCTAGGATAGTGTTAGGGTTAGGGTTAGCATCAGCCCTAGGATAGTGTTAGGGTTAGGGTTAGGGTTATCATCAGGCCTAGGATAGTGTTAGGGTTAGGGTTAGCATCAGCCCTTGGATAGTGTTACGGTTAGGGTTAGGGTTATCATCAGGCCTAGGATAGTGTTAGGGTTAGGGTAAGCATCAGCCCTAGGATAGTGTTAGGCTTAGGGTTAGGGTGAGAATCAGCCCTAGGATAGTGTTCGGGTTAGGGTTATCATCAGCCCTAGGATAGTGTTAGTGTTAGGGTTAGGGTTAGCATCAGCCCTAGGATAGTGTTTGGGTTAGGGTTAGGGTTAGCATCAGCCCTAGGATAGTGTTAGGGTTAGAGTTAGCATCAGCCCTAGGATAGTGTTAGGGTTAGGGTTAGGGTTAGCATCAGCCCTAGGATAGTGTTAGCGTTAGGGTTACCATCAGCACTAGGATAGTGTTAGGGTTAGGGTTAGCATCAGACCTTGGATAGTGTTACGGTTATGGTTAGGGTTATCATCAGGCCTAGGATAGTGTTAGGGTTAGGGTTAGCATCAGCCCTAGGATAGTGTTAGGGTTAGGGTTAGGGTGAGCATCAGCCCTAGGATAGTATTCGGGTTAGGGTTAGCATCAGCCCTAGGATAGTGTTAGTGTTAGGGTTAGGGTTAGCATCAGCCCTAGGATAGTGTTTGGGGTAGGTTAGGGTTAGCATCAGCCCTAGGATAGTGTTAGGGTTAGAGTTAGCATCAGCCCTAGGATAGTGTTAGGGTTAGGGTTAGGGTTAGCATCAGCCCTAGGATAGTGTTAGCGTTAGGGTAACCATCAGCCCTAGGATAGTGTTAGGGTTAGGGTTAGGGTTAGCTTCCGACCTAGGATAGTGTTAGGGTTAGGGTTAGCATCAGCCTTAGGATAGTGTTAGGTTTAGGGTTAGGGTTAGTATCAGCCCTAGGATAGTGTTAGGGTTAGGGTTAGGTTTAGCATCAGCCCTAGGATAGTGTTAGGGTTAGAGTTAGGGTTAGCATCAGCCCTAGGATAGTGTTAGGGTTAGGGTTAGCATCAGCCTTAGCATAGTGTTAGGGTTAGGGTTAGTGTTAGCATCAGCCCTAAGATAGTGTTAGGGTTAGGGTTAGCATCAGCTCTAGGATAGTGTTAGGGTTATGGTTAGGTTTAGCAACAGCCCTAGGATAGTGTTAGGATTAGCGTTAGGGTTAGCATCAGGCCTAGGATAGTGTTAGGGTTAGGGTTAGCATCAGCCCTAGGATAGTGTTAGGGTCAGGGTGAGGGTTAGCATAAGCCATAGGATAGTGTCAGGGTTAGGGTTAGCATCAGACCTAGGATAGTGTTAGGGTTAGGGTTAGGATCAGCCCTTGGATAGTGTTACGGTTAGGGTTAGGGTTATCATCAGGCCTAGGATAGTGTTAGGGTTAGGGTAAGCATCAGCCCTAGGATAGTGTTAGGGTTAGGGTTAGGGTGAGAATCAGCCCTAGGATAGTGTTCGGGTTAGGGTTATCATCAGCCCTAGGATAGTGTTAGTGTTAGGGTTAGGGTTAGCATCAGCCCTAGGATAGTGTTTGGGGTAGGGTTAGGGTTAGCATCAGCCCTAGGATAGTGTTAGCGTTAGGGTTACCATCAGCACTAGGATAGTGTTATGGTTAGGGTTAGCAGCAGCCTTAGGATAGTGTTAGGTTTAGGGTTAGGGTTAGTATCAGCCCTAGGATAGTGTTAGGGTTAGGGTTAGGTTTAGCATCAGCCCTAGGATAGTGTTAGGGTTAGAGTTAGGGTTAGCATCAGTCCTAGGATAGTGTTAGGGTTAGGGTTAGCATCAGCCTTAGCATAGTGTTAGGGTTAGGGTTAGTGTTAGCATCAGCCCTAAGATAGTGTTAGGGTTAGGGTTAGCATCAGCTCTAGGATAGTGTTAGGGTTATGGTTAGGTTTAGCAACAGCCCTAGGATAGTGTTAGGATTAGCGTTAGGGTTAGCATCAGGCCTAGGATAGTGTTAGGGTTAGGGTTAGCATCAGCCCTAGGATAGTGTTAGGGTCAGGGTTAGGGTTAGCATAAGCCATAGGATAGTGTCAGGGTTAGGGTTAGCATCAGACCTAGGATAGTGTTAGGGTTAGGGTTAGCATCAGCCCTTGGATAGTGTTACGGTTAGGGTTAGGGTTATCATCAGGCCTAGGATAGTGTTAGGGTTAGGGTAAGCATCAGCCCTAGGATAGTGTTAGGGTTAGGGTTAGGGTGAGAATCAGCCCTAGGATAGTGTTCGGGTTAGGGTTATCATCAGCCCTAGGATAGTGTTAGTGTTAGGGTTAGGGTTAGCATCAGCCCTAGGATAGTGTTTGGGGTAGGGTTAGGGTTAGCATCAGCCCTAGGATAGTGTTAGGGTTAGAGTTAGCATCAGCCCTAGGATAGTGTTAGGGTTAGGGTTAGGGTTAGCATCAGCCCTAGGATAGTGTTAGCGTTAGGGTTACCATCAGCACTAGGATAGTGTTAGGGTTAGGGTTAGGGTTAGCATCAGTGCTAGGATAGTGTTAGGGTTAGGTTTAGGGTTAGCATCAGTGCTAGGATAGTGTTAGGGTTGGGGTTAGGGTTAGCATCAGCCCTAGGGTAGTGTTAGGTTTACGGTTACGGTTAGCATCAGCCTTGGATAGTGTCAGGGTTAGGCTTAGCATCAGCCCTTGGATAGTGTTACGGTTAGGGTTAGGGTTATCATCAGGCCTAGGATAGTGTTAGGGTTAGGGTTAGCATCAGCCCTAGGATAGTGTTAGGGTTAGGGTTAGGGTTAGCATCAGCCCTAGGATAGTGTTAGTGTTAGGGTTAGCATCAGCCCTAGGATAGTGTTAGTATTTGGGTTAGGGTTAACATCAGGCCTAGGATAGTGTTAGTGTTAGGGTTAGCATCAGCTCTAGGATAGTGTTAGGGTTAGGGTTAGGGTTAGCTTCAGCCCTAGGATATTGTTAGGGTTAGGGTTATCATCAGCCCCAGGATAGCGTTAGTGTTAGGGTTAGGGTTAGCATCAGCCCTAGTATAGTGTTAGGGTTATGGTTAGGGTTAGCATCAGCCCTAGGATAGTGTTAGGGTTAGGGTTAGGGTTAGCATCAGCCCTAGGACAGTGTTAAGGTTAGGGTTAACCTCAGCCCTAGGACAATGTTGGGTTAGGGTTAGGGTTAGCATCAGCCCTAGGATAGTGTTTGGGGTAGGGTTAGGGTTAGCATCAGCCCTAGGATAGTGTTAGGGTTAGAGTTAGCATCAGCCCTAGGATAGTCTTAGGGTTAGGGTTAGGGTTAGCCTCAGCCCTAGGATAGTGTTATGGTTAGGTTTAGCATCTGTCCTAGGATAGTGTTACGGGTAGCGTTAGGGTTAGCATCAGCCCTAGGATAGTGTTAGCGTTAGGGTTACCATCAGCGCTAGGATAGTGTTAGGGTTAGGGTTAGGGGTAGCATCAGTGCTAGGATAGTGTTAGGGTTAGGGTTAGGGTAAGCATCATCCCTAGGATAGTGTTAGGTTTACGGTTACGGTTAGCATCAGCCTTGCATAATGTCAGGGTTAGGGTTAGCATCAGCCATTGGATAGTGTTAAGGTTAGGGTTAGGGTTATCATCAGGCCTAGGATAGTGTTAGGGTTAGGGTTAGCATCAGCCCTAGGATAGTATTAGGGTTAGGGTTAGGGTTAGCTTCAGCCCTAGAATATTGTGAGGGTTAGGGTTATCATCAGCCCTTCGATAGTGTTAGGGTTAGGGTTAGGGTTAGCATCAGCCCTAGTATAGTGTTAGGGTTAGGGTTACGGTTAGCATCAGCCCTAGGATAGTGTTAGGGTTAGGGTTAGCATCAGCCCTTGGATAGTGTTACGGTTAGGGTTAGGGTTATCATCAGGCCTAGGATAGTGTTAGGGTTAGGGTTAGCATCAGACCTAGGATAGTGTTAGGGTTAGGGTTAGGGATAGCATCAGCCCTAGGATAGTGTTCGGGTTAGGGTTAGCATCAGCCCTAGGATAGTGTCAGTGTTAGGGTTAGGGTTAGCATCAGCCCTAGGATAGTGTTTGGGGTAGGGTTAGGGTTAGCATCAGCCCTAGGATAGTGTTAGGGTTAGAGTTAGCATCAGCCCTAGGATAGTGTTAGGGTTAGGGTTAGGGTTAGCATCAGCCCTAGGATAGTGTTAGGGTTAGGTTTAGCATCAGCCTTAGGATAGTGTTAGGGTAAGGGTTAGCATCAGCCCTAGGATAGTGTTAGGGTTAGTGTTAGGGTTAGCATCAGGCCTAGGATAGTGTTAGGTTTAGGGTTAGCATCAGCCTTAGGATAGTGTTAGGGTTAGGGTTAGGGTTAGCATCAGCCCTAGGATAGTGTTAGGGTTAGGGTTAGCATCAGCCCTAGGATAGTGTTAGTGTTAGAGTTAGGGTTAGCATCAGCCGTAGGATAGTGTTAGGATTAGGGTTAGCAGCAGCCCTAGGATAGTGTTAGCGTTAGGGTTAGGGTTAGCATCAGCCATAGGTTAGTGTTAGGGTTAGGGTTAACCTCAGCCCTAGGACAATGTTGGGTTAGGGTTAGGGTTAGCATCAGCCCTAGGATAGTGTTAGGGTTAGGGTTAGCATCAGCCCTAGGATAGTGTTAGGGCTAGGGTTAGTGTTAGCATCAGACCTAGGATAGTGTTAGGGTGATGGTTAGCATCAGCCCTAGTGTAGTGTTTGGGTTAGGGTTAGGGTTAGCATCAGCCCTAGCATAGTGTTAGGGTTAGGGTTAGCATCAGCCCTAGGATAGTGTTAGGGTTAGGGTTGGTGTTAGCATCAGACCTAGGATAGTGTTAGGGTTTTGATTAGCATCAGCCCTAGGATAGTGTTTGGGTTAGGGTTAGGGTTAGCCTCAGCCCTAGGATAGTGTTAGGGTTAGGGTTAGGGTTAGCATCAGCCCTAGGATAGTGTTAGGGTTAGGGTTAGGGTTAGCATCAGCCCTAGGATAGAGTAAGGGTTAGGGTTAGGTTAGCATCAGCCCTAGGATAGTGTTAGGGTTAGGGTTAGCATCAGCCCTTGGATAGTGTTAGGGTTTTGGTTAGGGTTAGCATCAGCCCTAGGATAGTGTTAGGGTTAGGGTTAGCATCAGCCCTAAGATAGTGTTAGGGTTAGGGTTAGTGTTAGCATCAAACCTAGGATAGTGTTAGAGTTATGGTTAGCATAAGCCCTAGGATAGTGTTTGAGTTAGGGTTAGGGTTAGCATCAGCCCTAGGATAGTGCTAGGGTTAGGGTTAGCATCAGGCCTAGGATAGTGTTATGGTTAGGGTTAGCATCAGCCCTAGGATAGTGTTAGGGTTAGGGTTAGCATCAGCCCTAGGATAGTGTTAGGGTTAGGGTTAGGTTTAGCATCAGCCCTAGGATAGTGTTAGGGTTAGGGTTAGCATCAGCCCTAGGATAGTGTTAAGGTTAGGGTTAGTGTTATCATGAGACCTGGGATAGTGTTAGGGTTATGATTAGCATCAGCCCTAGGATAGTGTTTGGGTTAGGGTTAGATTTAGCATCACCCCTAGGATAGTGTTAGGGTTGGGGTTAGGGTTATCATCAGCCCTAGGATAGTGTTAGGGTTAGGGTTAGGGTTAGCATCAGCCCTAGGATAGTGTTAGGGTTATGGTTAGCATAAGCCCTAGGATAGTGTTTGAGTTAGGGTTAGGGTTAGCATCAGCCCTAGGATAGTGCTAGGGTTAGGGTTAGCATCAGGCCTAGGATAGTGTTAGGGTTAGGGTTAGCATCAGCCCTAGGATAGTGTTAGGGTTAGGGTTAGGGTTAGCATCAGCCCTAGGATAGTGTTAGGGTTAGGGTTAGCGTCAGCCCTAGGATAGTGTTAGGATTAGGGTTAGCGTTAGCATCCGCCCTAGGATAGTGTTAGGGTTATGGTTAGCATCAGTCCTATGATAGTGCTAGGGTTAAGGTTAGGGTTAGCATAAGCCCTAGGATAGTGTTAGGGTTAGGGTTAGGGTTAGCATCAGGCCTAGGATAGTGTTAGGGTTAGCAGCAGCCTTAGGATAGTGTTTGTGTTAGGGTTAGGGTTAGCATCAGCCCTAGGATAGTTTTAGGGTAAGGGTTAGCATCAGCCTTAGGATAGTGTTAGGGTTAGGGTTAGCATCAGAACTAGGATAGTGTTAGGGTTATGGTTAGGGTTAGCATCAGCGCTAGGACAGTTTTAGGGTTAGGGTTATGGTTAGCATTAGCCTTAGGATAGTGTTAGGGTTAGGGTTAGGGTTAGCATCATCCCTAGGATAGTGTTAGGGTTAGGGTTAGCATCAGCCCTAGGATAGTGTTAAGGTTAGGGTTACGGTTAGCATCAGCCTTAGGATAGTGTTAGTGTTAGGGTTAGGGTTATCATTAGGCCTAGGATAGTGTTAGGGTTAGGATTAGCATCAGCGCTAGGATAGTGTTAGGGTTAGGGTTAGGGTTAGCATCAGCCGTAGGATAGTGTTAGGGTTAGGGTTAGGGTTAGCATCAGCCCTAGGATAGTGTTAGGGTTAGGGTTAGCATCAGCCCTAGGATAGTGTTAGGGTTAGGGTTAGGGTTATCATCAGGCCTAGGATAGTGTTAGGGTTAGGGTTAGCATCAGCTCTAGGATAGTGTTAGGGTTAGGGTTAGGCTTAGCATCAGCCTTAGTATAGTGTTACGGTTAGGATTAGCATCAGCCCTTTGATAGTGTTACGGTTAGGGTTAGGGTTATGATCAGGCCTAGGATAGTGTTAGGGATAGGGTTAGCATCAGCGCTAGGATAGTGTTAGGGTTAGGGATAGGGTTAGCATCAGACCTAGGATAATGTTCGTGTTAGGGTTAGCATCAGCCCTAGGATAGTGTTAGTGTTAGGGTTAGGATTAGCATCAGCCCTAGGATAGTGTTAGGTTTACGGTTACGGTTAGCATCAGCCTTGGATAGTGTCAGGGTTAGGGTTAGCATCAGCCCTTGGATAGTGTTAAGGTTAGGGTTAGGGTTATCATCAGGCCTAGGATAGTGTTAGGGTTAAGGTTAGCATCAGCCCTAGGGTAGTGTTAGTGTTAGGGTTAGGGTTAGATTCAGCCCTAGGATATTGTTAGGGTTAGGGTTATCATCAGCCCTTGGATAGTGTTAGGGTTAGGGTTAGGGTTAGCATCAGCCCTAGTATAGTGTTAGGGTTAGGGTTACGGTTAACATCAGCCCTAGGATAGTGTTAGGGTTAGGGTTAGCATCACCCTTGGATAGTGTTACGGTTAGGGTTAGGGTTATCATCAGGCCTAGGATAGTGTTAGGGTTAGGGTTAGCATCAGCCCTAGGATAGTGTTAGGGTTATGGTTAGGGTTAGCATCAGCCCTAGGATAGTGTTCGGGTTAGGGTTAGCATCAGCCCTAGGATAGTGTTAGTGTTAGGGTTAGGGTTAGCATCAGCCCTAGGATAGTGTTTGGGGTAGGGTTAGGGTTAGCATCAGCCCTAGGATAGTGTTAGGGTTAGAGTTAGCATCAGCCCTAGGATAGTGTTAGGGTTAGGGTTAGGGTTAGCATCAGCCCTAGGAAAGTGTTAGGGTTAGGTTTAGCATCAGCCTTAGGATAGTGTTAGGGTTAGGGTTAGCATCAGCCCTAGCATAGTGTTAGGGTTAGTGTTAGGGTTACCATCAGGCCTAGGATAGTGTTAGGTTTAGGGTTAGCATCAGCCTTAGGATAGTGTTAGGGTTAGGGTTAGGGTTAGCATCAGCCCTAGGATAGTGTTAGGGTTAGGGTTAGCATCAGCCGTAGGATAGTGTTAGGGTTAGGGTTAGCATCAGCCCTAGGATAGTGTTAGGGTTAGGGTTAGGGTTAGCATCAGCCATAGGATAGTGTTAGGGTTAGGGTTAACCTCAGCCCTAGGACAATGTTGGGTTAGGGTTAGGGTTAGCATCAGCCCTAGGATAGTGTTACGGTTAGGGATAGCATCAGCCCTAGGATAGTGTTAGGGCTAGGGTTAGTGATAGCATCAGACCTAGGATAGTGTTAGGGTGATGGTTAGCATCAGCCCTAGGGTAGTGTTTGGGTTAGGGTTAGGGTTATCATCAGCCCTAGCATAGTGTTAGGGTTAGGGTTAGCATCAGCCCTAAGATAGTGTTAGGGTTAGGGTTAGTGTTAGCATCAGACCTAGGATAGTGTTAGGGTTATGATTAGCATCAGCCCTAGGATAGTGTTTGGGTTAGGGTTATTGTTAGCATCAGCCCTAGGATAGTGTTAGGGTTAGGGTTAGGGTTAGCATCAGCCCAAGGATAGTGTTAGGGTTAGGGTTAGGGTTAGCATCAGCCCTAGGATAGTGTTAGGGTTAGGGTTACGGTTAGCATCAGCCCTAGGATAGTGTTAGGGTTAGGGTTAGCATCAGCCCTTGGATAGTGTTAGTGTTAGGGTTAGGGTTAGCATCAGCCCTAGGATAATGTTAGGGTTAGGGTTAGCATCAGCCCTAGGATAGTGGTAGGGTTAGGGTTAGCATCAGGCCTAGGATAGTGTTATGGTTAGGGTTAGCATCAGCCCTAGGATAGTGTTAGGGTTAGGGTTAGCATCAGCCCTAGGATAGTGTTAGGGTTAGGGTTAGGTTTAGCATCAGCCCTAGGATAGTGTTAGGGTTAGGTTTAGCATCAGCCCTAGGATAGTGTTAAGGTTAGGGTTAGTGTTAGCATGAGACCTGGGATAGTGTTAGGGTTATGATTAGCATCAGCCCTAGGATAGTGTTTGGGTTAGGGTTAGATTTAGCATCACCCCTAGGATAGTGTTAGGGTTGGGGTTAGGGTTAGCATCAGCCCTAAGATAGTGTTAGGGTTAGGGTTAGGGTTAGCATCAGCCCTAGGATAGTGTTAGGGTTATGGTTAGCATAAGCCCTAGGATAGAGTTTGAGTTAGGGTTAGGGTTAGCATCAGCCCTAGGATAGTGCTAGGGTTAGGGTTAGCATCAGGCCTAGGATAGTGTTAGGGTTAGGGTTAGCATCAGCCCTAGGATAGTGTTAGGGTTAGGGTTAGGGTTAGCATCAGCCCTAGGATAGTGTTAGGGTTAGGGTTAGCGTCAGCCCTAGGATAGTGTTAGGGTTAGGGTTAGCGTTAGCATCCGCCCTAGGATAGTGTTAGGGTTATGGTTAGCATCAGTCCTATGATAGTGTTAGGGTTAGGGTTAGGGTTAGCATCAGCCCTAGGATAGTGTTAGGGTTAGGGTTAGGGTTAGCATCAGGCCTAGGATAGTGTTAGGGTTAGCAGCAGCCTTAGGATAGTGTTAGTGTTAGGGTTAGGGTTAGCATCAGCCCTAGGATAGTTTTAGGGTAAGGGTTAGCATCAGCCTTAGGATAGTGTTAGGGTTAGGGTTAGCATCAGAACTAGGATAGTGTTAGGGTTATGGTTAGGGTTAGCATCAGCGCTAGGACAGTTTTAGGGTTAGGGTTAGGGTTAGCATTAGCCTTAGGATAGTGTTAGGGTTAGGGTTAGGGTTAGCATCATCCCTAGGATAGTGTTAGGGTTAGGGTTAGCATCAGCCCTAGGATAGTGTTAAGGTTAGGGTTACGGTTAGCATCAGCCTTAGGATAGTGTTAGTGTTAGGGTTAGGGTTATCATTAGGCCTAGGATAGTGTTAGGGTTAGGATTAGCATCAGCGCTAGGATAGTGTTAGGGTTAGGGTTAGGGTTAGCATCAGCCGTAGGATAGTGTTAGGGTTAGGGTTAGGGTTAGCATCAGCCCTAGGATAGTGTTAGGGTTAGGGTTAGCATCAGCCCTAGGATAGTGTTAGGGTTAGGGTTAGGGTTATCATCAGGCCTAGGATAGTGTTAGGGTTAGGGTTAGCATCAGCCCTTGGATAGTGTTACGGTTAGGGTTAGGGTTATCATCAGGCCTAGGATAGTGTTAGGGTTAGGGTAAGCATCAGCCCTAGGATAGTGTTAGGGTTAGGGTTAGGGTGAGAATCAGCCCTAGGATAGTGTTCGGGTTAGGGTTATCATCAGCCCTAGGATAGTGTTAGTGTTAGGGTTAGGGTTAGCATCAGCCCTAGGATAGTGTTTGGGTTAGGGTTAGGGTTAGCATCAGCCCTAGGATAGTGTTAGGGTTAGAGTTAGCATCAGCCCTAGGATAGTGTTAGTATTTGGGTTAGGGTTATCATCAGGCCTAGGATAGTGTTAGTGTTAGGGTTAGCATCAGCTCTAGGATAGTGTTAGGGTTAGGGTTAGGGTTAGCTTCAGCCCTAGGATATTGTTAGGGTTAGGGTTATCATCAGCCCCAGGATAGCGTTAGTGTTAGGGTTAGGGTTAGCATCAGCCCTAGTATAGTGTTAGGGTTATGGTTAGGGTTAGCATCAGCCCTAGGATAGTGTTAGGGTTAGGGTTAGGGTTAGCATCAGCCCTAGGATAGTGTTAGTGTTAGGGTTAGCATCAGCCCTAGGATAGTGTTAGTATTTGGGTTAGGGTTATCATCAGGCCTAGGATAGTGTTAGTGTTAGGGTTAGCATCAGCTCTAGGATAGTGTTAGGGTTAGGGTTAGGGTTAGCTTCAGCCCTAGGATATTGTTAGGGTTAGGGTTATCATCAGCCCCAGGATAGCGTTAGTGTTAGGGTTAGGGTTAGCATCAGCCCTAGTATAGTGTTAGGGTTATGGTTAGGGTTAGCATCAGCCCTAGGATAGTGTTAGGGTTAGGGTTAGGGTTAGCATCAGCCCTAGGACAGTGTTAAGGTTAGGGTTAACCTCAGCCCTACACAATGTTGGGTTAGGGTTAGGGTTAGCATCAGCCCTAGGATAGTGTTTGGGGTAGGGTTAGGGTTAGCATCAGCCCTAGGATAGTGTTAGGGTTAGAGTTAGCATCAGCCCTAGGATAGTCTTAGGGTTAGGGTTAGGGTTAGCCTCAGCCCTAGGATAGTGTTATGGTTAGGTTTAGCATCTGCCTTAGGATAGGGTTAGTGTTAGGGTTAGCATCAGCCCTAGGATAGTGTTAGGGTTAGGGTTAGCATCAGCCCTAGGGTAGTCCTACGGTTAGGGTTAGGGTTAGCATCAGACCTAGGATAGTGTTAGGGTTAGGGTTAGGGATAGCATCAGCCCTAGGATAGTGTTCGGGTTAGGGTTAGCATCAGCCCTAGGATAGTGTCAGTGTTAGGGTTAGGGTTAGCATCAGCCCTAGGATAGTGTTTGGGGTAGGGTTAGGGTTAGCATCAGCCCTAGGATAGTGTTAGGGTTAGAGTTAGCATCAGCCCTAGGATAGTGTTAGGGTTAGCGTTAGGGTTAGCATCAGCCCTAGGATAGTGTTAGGGTTAGGTTTAGCATCAGCCTTAGGATAGTGTTAGGGTTAGGGTTAGCATCAGCCCTAGGATAGTGTTAGGGTTAGTGTTAGGGTTAGCATCAGGCCTAGGATAGTGTTAGGTTTAGGGTTAGCATCAGCCTTAGGATAGTGTTAGGGTTAGGGTTAGGGTTAGCATCAGCCCTAGGATAGTGTTAGGGTTAGGGTTAGCATCAGCCCTAGGATAGTGTTAGTGTTAGAGTTAGGGTTAGCATCAGCCGTAGGATAGTGTTAGGATTAGGGTTAGCAGCAGCCCTAGGATAGTGTTAGCGTTAGGGTTAGGGTTAGCATCAGCCATAGGATAGTGTTAGGGTTAGGGTTAACCTCAGCCCTAGGACAATGTTGGGTTAGGGTTAGGGTTAGCATCAGCCCTAGGATAGTGTTAGGGTTAGGGTTAGCATCAGCCCTAGGATAGTTTTAGGGCTAGGGTTAGTGTTAGCATCAGACCTAGGATAGTGTTAGGGTGATGGTTAGCATCAGCCCTAGTGTAGTGTTTGGGTTAGGGTTAGGGTTAGCATCAGCCCTAGCATAGTGTTAGGGTTAGGGTTAGCATCAGCCCTAGGATAGTGTTAGGGTTAGGGTTAGTGTTAGCATCAGACCTAGGATAGTGTTAGGGTTATGATTAGCATCAGCCCTAGGATAGTGTTTGGGTTAGGGTTAGGGTTAGCATCAGCCCTAGGATAGTGTTAGGGTTAGGGTTAGGGTTAGCATCAGCCCTAGGATAGTGTTAGGGTTAGGGTTAGGGTTAGCATCAGCCCTAGGATAGAGTAAGGGTTAGGGTTAGGTTAGCATCAGCCCTAGGATAGTGTTAGGGTTAGGGTTAGCATCAGCCCTTGGATAGTGTTAGGGTTTGGGTTAGGGTTAGCATCAGCCCTAGGATAGTGTTAGGGTTAGGGTTAGCATCAGCCCTAAGATAGTGTTAGGGTTAGGGTTAGTGTTAGCATCAAACCTAGGATAGTGTTAGGGTTATGGTTAGCATAAGCCCTAGGATAGTGTTTGAGTTAGGGTTAGGGTTAGCATCAGCCCTAGGATAGTGGTAGGGTTAGGGTTAGCATCAGGCCTAGGATAGTGTTATGGTTAGGGTTAGCATCAGCCCTAGGATAGTGTTAGGGTTAGGGTTAGGTTTAGCATTAGCCCTAGGATAGTGTTAGGGTTAGGTTTAGCATCAGCCCTAGGATAGTGTTAAGGTTAGGGTTAGTGTTAGCATGAGACCTGGGATAGTGTTAAGGTTATGATTAGCATCAGCCCTAGGATAGTGTTTGGGTTAGGGTTAGATTTAGCATCACCCCTAGGATAGTGTTAGGGTTGGGGTTAGGGTTAGCATCCGCCCTAGGATAGTGTTAGGGTTATGGTTAGCATCAGTCCTATGATAGTGTTAGGGTTAGGGTTGGGGTTAGCATCAGCCCTAGGATAGTGTTAGGGTTAGGGTTAGGGTTAGCATCAGGCCTAGGATAGTGTTAGGGTTAGCAGCAGCCTTAGGATAGTATTAGTGTTAGGGTTAGGGTTAGCATCAGCCCTAGGATAGTTTTAGGGTAAGGGTTACCATCAGCCTTAGGATAGTGTTAGGGTTAGGGTTAGCATCAGAACTAGGATAGTGTTAGGGTTATGGTTAGGGTTAGCATCAGCGCTAGGACAGTTTTAGGGTTAGGGTTAGGGTTAGCATCAGCCTTAGGATAGTGTTAGGGTTAGGGTTAGGGTTAGCATCATCCCTAGGATAGTGTTAGGGTTAGGGTTAGCATCAGCCCTAGGATAGTGTTAAGGTTAGGGTTACGGTTAGCATCAGCCTTAGGATAGTGTTAGTGTTAGGGTTAGGGTTATCATTAGGCCTAGGATAGTGTTAGTGTTAGGATTAGCATCAGCGCTAGGATAGTGTTAGGGTTAGGGTTAGGGTTAGCATCAGCCGTAGGATAGTGTTAGGGTTAGGGTTAGGGTTAGCATCAGCCCTAGGATAGTGTTAGGGTTAGGGTTAGCATCAGCCCTAGGATAGTGTTAGGGTTAGGGTTAGGGTTATCATCAGGCCTAGGATAGTGTTAGGGTTAGGGTTAGCATCAGCCCTTGGATAGTGTTACGGTTAGGGTTAGGGTTATCATCAGGCCTAGGATAGTGTTAGGGTTAGGGTAAGCATCAGCCCTAGGATAGTGTTAGGCTTAGGGTTAGGGTGAGAATCAGCCCTAGGATAGTGTTCGGGTTAGGGTTATCATCAGCCCTAGGATAGTGTTAGTGTTAGGGTTAGGGTTAGCATCAGCCCTAGGATAGTGTTTGGGTTAGGGTTAGGGTTAGCATCAGCCCTAGGATAGTGTTAGGGTTAGAGTTAGCATCAGCCCTAGGATAGTGTTAGGGTTAGGGTTAGGGTTAGCATCAGCCCTAGGATAGTGTTAGCGTTAGGGTTACCATCAGCACTAGGATAGTGTTAGGGTTAGGGTTAGCATCAGACCTTGGATAGTGTTACGGTTATGGTTAGGGTTATCATCAGGCCTAGGATAGTGTTAGGGTTAGGGTTAGCATCAGCCCTAGGATAGTGTTAGGGTTAGGGTTAGGGTGAGCATCAGCCCTAGGATAGTATTCGGGTTAGGGTTAGCATCAGCCCTAGGATAGTGTTAGTGTTAGGGTTAGGGTTAGCATCAGCCCTAGGATAGTGTTTGGGGTAGGTTAGGGTTAGCATCAGCCCTAGGATAGTGTTAGGGTTAGAGTTAGCATCAGCCCTAGGATAGTGTTAGGGTTAGGGTTAGGGTTAGCATCAGCCCTAGGATAGTGTTAGCGTTAGGGTAACCATCAGCCCTAGGATAGTGTTAGGGTTAGGGTTAGGGTTAGCTTCCGACCTAGGATAGTGTTAGGGTTAGGGTTAGCATCAGCCTTAGGATAGTGTTAGGTTTAGGGTTAGGGTTAGTATCAGCCCTAGGATAGTGTTAGGGTTAGGGTTAGGTTTAGCATCAGCCCTAGGATAGTGTTAGGGTTAGAGTTAGGGTTAGCATCAGCCCTAGGATAGTGTTAGGGTTAGGGTTAGCATCAGCCTTAGCATAGTGTTAGGGTTAGGGTTAGTGTTAGCATCAGCCCTAAGATAGTGTTAGGGTTAGGGTTAGCATCAGCTCTAGGATAGTGTTAGGGTTATGGTTAGGTTTAGCAACAGCCCTAGGATAGTGTTAGGATTAGCGTTAGGGTTAGCATCAGGCCTAGGATAGTGTTAGGGTTAGGGTTAGCATCAGCCCTAGGATAGTGTTAGGGTCAGGGTTAGGGTTAGCATAAGCCATAGGATAGTGTCAGGGTTAGGGTTAGCATCAGACCTAGGATAGTGTTAGGGTTAGGGTTAGGATCAGCCCTTGGATAGTGTTACGGTTAGGGTTAGGGTTATCATCAGGCCTAGGATAGTGTTAGGGTTAGGGTAAGCATCAGCCCTAGGATAGTGTTAGGGTTAGGGTTAGGGTGAGAATCAGCCCTAGGATAGTGTTCGGGTTAGGGTTATCATCAGCCCTAGGATAGTGTTAGTGTTAGGGTTAGGGTTAGCATCAGCCCTAGGATAGTGTTTGGGGTAGGGTTAGGGTTAGCATCAGCCCTAGGATAGTGTTAGCGTTAGGGTTACCATCAGCACTAGGATAGTGTTATGGTTAGGGTTAGCAGCAGCCTTAGGATAGTGTTAGGTTTAGGGTTAGGGTTAGTATCAGCCCTAGGATAGTGTTAGGGTTAGGGTTAGGTTTAGCATCAGCCCTAGGATAGTGTTAGGGTTAGAGTTAGGGTTAGCATCAGTCCTAGGATAGTGTTAGGGTTAGGGTTAGCATCAGCCTTAGCATAGTGTTAGGGTTAGGGTTAGTGTTAGCATCAGCCCTAAGATAGTGTTAGGGTTAGGGTTAGCATCAGCTCTAGGATAGTGTTAGGGTTATGGTTAGGTTTAGCAACAGCCCTAGGATAGTGTTAGGATTAGCGTTAGGGTTAGCATCAGGCCTAGGATAGTGTTAGGGTTAGGGTTAGCATCAGCCCTAGGATAGTGTTAGGGTCAGGGTTAGGGTTAGCATAAGCCATAGGATAGTGTCAGGGTTAGGGTTAGCATCAGACCTAGGATAGTGTTAGGGTTAGGGTTAGCATCAGCCCTTGGATAGTGTTACGGTTAGGGTTAGGGTTATCATCAGGCCTAGGATAGTGTTAGGGTTAGGGTAAGCATCAGCCCTAGGATAGTGTTAGGGTTAGGGTTAGGGTGAGAATCAGCCCTAGGATAGTGTTCGGGTTAGGGTTATCATCAGCCCTAGGATAGTGTTAGTGTTAGGGTTAGGGTTAGCATCAGCCCTAGGATAGTGTTTGGGGTAGGGTTAGGGTTAGCATCAGCCCTAGGATAGTGTTAGGGTTAGAGTTAGCATCAGCCCTAGGATAGTGTTAGGGTTAGGGTTAGGGTTAGCATCAGCCCTAGGATAGTGTTAGCGTTAGGGTTACCATCAGCACTAGGATAGTGTTAGGGTTAGGGTTAGGGTTAGCATCAGTGCTAGGATAGTGTTAGGGTTAGGTTTAGGGTTAGCATCAGTGCTAGGATAGTGTTAGGGTTGGGGTTAGGGTTAGCATCAGCCCTAGGGTAGTGTTAGGTTTACGGTTACGGTTAGCATCAGCCTTGGATAGTGTCAGGGTTAGGCTTAGCATCAGCCCTTGGATAGTGTTACGGTTAGGGTTAGGGTTATCATCAGGCCTAGGATAGTGTTAGGGTTAGGGTTAGCATCAGCCCTAGGATAGTGTTAGGGTTAGGGTTAGGGTTAGCATCAGCCCTAGGATAGTGTTAGTGTTAGGGTTAGCATCAGCCCTAGGATAGTGTTAGTATTTGGGTTAGGGTTAACATCAGGCCTAGGATAGTGTTAGTGTTAGGGTTAGCATCAGCTCTAGGATAGTGTTAGGGTTAGGGTTAGGGTTAGCTTCAGCCCTAGGATATTGTTAGGGTTAGGGTTATCATCAGCCCCAGGATAGCGTTAGTGTTAGGGTTAGGGTTAGCATCAGCCCTAGTATAGTGTTAGGGTTATGGTTAGGGTTAGCATCAGCCCTAGGATAGTGTTAGGGTTAGGGTTAGGGTTAGCATCAGCCCTAGGACAGTGTTAAGGTTAGGGTTAACCTCAGCCCTAGGACAATGTTGGGTTAGGGTTAGGGTTAGCATCAGCCCTAGGATAGTGTTTGGGGTAGGGTTAGGGTTAGCATCAGCCCTAGGATAGTGTTAGGGTTAGAGTTAGCATCAGCCCTAGGATAGTCTTAGGGTTAGGGTTAGGGTTAGCCTCAGCCCTAGGATAGTGTTATGGTTAGGTTTAGCATCTGTCCTAGGATAGTGTTACGGGTAGCGTTAGGGTTAGCATCAGCCCTAGGATAGTGTTAGCGTTAGGGTTACCATCAGCGCTAGGATAGTGTTAGGGTTAGGGTTAGGGGTAGCATCAGTGCTAGGATAGTGTTAGGGTTAGGGTTAGGGTAAGCATCATCCCTAGGATAGTGTTAGGTTTACGGTTACGGTTAGCATCAGCCTTGCATAATGTCAGGGTTAGGGTTAGCATCAGCCATTGGATAGTGTTAAGGTTAGGGTTAGGGTTATCATCAGGCCTAGGATAGTGTTAGGGTTAGGGTTAGCATCAGCCCTAGGATAGTATTAGGGTTAGGGTTAGGGTTAGCTTCAGCCCTAGAATATTGTGAGGGTTAGGGTTATCATCAGCCCTTCGATAGTGTTAGGGTTAGGGTTAGGGTTAGCATCAGCCCTAGTATAGTGTTAGGGTTAGGGTTACGGTTAGCATCAGCCCTAGGATAGTGTTAGGGTTAGGGTTAGCATCAGCCCTTGGATAGTGTTACGGTTAGGGTTAGGGTTATCATCAGGCCTAGGATAGTGTTAGGGTTAGGGTTAGCATCAGACCTAGGATAGTGTTAGGGTTAGGGTTAGGGATAGCATCAGCCCTAGGATAGTGTTCGGGTTAGGGTTAGCATCAGCCCTAGGATAGTGTCAGTGTTAGGGTTAGGGTTAGCAT
Source organism: Lemur catta (assembly GCF_020740605.2). Classification (NCBI taxonomy): domain Eukaryota; kingdom Metazoa; phylum Chordata; class Mammalia; order Primates; family Lemuridae; genus Lemur; species Lemur catta. The sequence goes on along the minus strand of NW_025423858.1, from coordinate 797,243 downwards.
CAGCCCTAGGATAGTGTTTGGGGTAGGGTTAGGGTTAGCATCAGCCCTAGGATAGTGTTAGGGTTAGAGTTAGCATCAGCCCTAGGATAGTGTTAGGGTTAGGGTTAGGGTTAGCATCAGCCCTAGGATAGTGTTAGGGTTAGGTTTAGCATCAGCCTTAGGATAGTGTTAGGGTAAGGGTTAGCATCAGCCCTAGGATAGTGTTAGGGTTAGTGTTAGGGTTAGCATCAGGCCTAGGATAGTGTTAGGTTTAGGGTTAGCATCAGCCTTAGGATAGTGTTAGGGTTAGGGTTAGGGTTAGCATCAGCCCTAGGATAGTGTTAGGGTTAGGGTTAGCATCAGCCCTAGGATAGTGTTAGTGTTAGAGTTAGGGTTAGCATCAGCCGTAGGATAGTGTTAGGATTAGGGTTAGCAGCAGCCCTAGGATAGTGTTAGCGTTAGGGTTAGGGTTAGCATCAGCCATAGGTTAGTGTTAGGGTTAGGGTTAACCTCAGCCCTAGGACAATGTTGGGTTAGGGTTAGGGTTAGCATCAGCCCTAGGATAGTGTTAGGGTTAGGGTTAGCATCAGCCCTAGGATAGTGTTAGGGCTAGGGTTAGTGTTAGCATCAGACCTAGGATAGTGTTAGGGTGATGGTTAGCATCAGCCCTAGTGTAGTGTTTGGGTTAGGGTTAGGGTTAGCATCAGCCCTAGCATAGTGTTAGGGTTAGGGTTAGCATCAGCCCTAGGATAGTGTTAGGGTTAGGGTTGGTGTTAGCATCAGACCTAGGATAGTGTTAGGGTTTTGATTAGCATCAGCCCTAGGATAGTGTTTGGGTTAGGGTTAGGGTTAGCCTCAGCCCTAGGATAGTGTTAGGGTTAGGGTTAGGGTTAGCATCAGCCCTAGGATAGTGTTAGGGTTAGGGTTAGGGTTAGCATCAGCCCTAGGATAGAGTAAGGGTTAGGGTTAGGTTAGCATCAGCCCTAGGATAGTGTTAGGGTTAGGGTTAGCATCAGCCCTTGGATAGTGTTAGGGTTTTGGTTAGGGTTAGCATCAGCCCTAGGATAGTGTTAGGGTTAGGGTTAGCATCAGCCCTAAGATAGTGTTAGGGTTAGGGTTAGTGTTAGCATCAAACCTAGGATAGTGTTAGAGTTATGGTTAGCATAAGCCCTAGGATAGTGTTTGAGTTAGGGTTAGGGTTAGCATCAGCCCTAGGATAGTGCTAGGGTTAGGGTTAGCATCAGGCCTAGGATAGTGTTATGGTTAGGGTTAGCATCAGCCCTAGGATAGTGTTAGGGTTAGGGTTAGCATCAGCCCTAGGATAGTGTTAGGGTTAGGGTTAGGTTTAGCATCAGCCCTAGGATAGTGTTAGGGTTAGGGTTAGCATCAGCCCTAGGATAGTGTTAAGGTTAGGGTTAGTGTTAGCATGAGACCTGGGATAGTGTTAGGGTTATGATTAGCATCAGCCCTAGGATAGTGTTTGGGTTAGGGTTAGATTTAGCATCACCCCTAGGATAGTGTTAGGGTTGGGGTTAGGGTTATCATCAGCCCTAGGATAGTGTTAGGGTTAGGGTTAGGGTTAGCATCAGCCCTAGGATAGTGTTAGGGTTATGGTTAGCATAAGCCCTAGGATAGTGTTTGAGTTAGGGTTAGGGTTAGCATCAGCCCTAGGATAGTGCTAGGGTTAGGGTTAGCATCAGGCCTAGGATAGTGTTAGGGTTAGGGTTAGCATCAGCCCTAGGATAGTGTTAGGGTTAGGGTTAGGGTTAGCATCAGCCCTAGGATAGTGTTAGGGTTAGGGTTAGCGTCAGCCCTAGGATAGTGTTAGGATTAGGGTTAGCGTTAGCATCCGCCCTAGGATAGTGTTAGGGTTATGGTTAGCATCAGTCCTATGATAGTGCTAGGGTTAAGGTTAGGGTTAGCATAAGCCCTAGGATAGTGTTAGGGTTAGGGTTAGGGTTAGCATCAGGCCTAGGATAGTGTTAGGGTTAGCAGCAGCCTTAGGATAGTGTTTGTGTTAGGGTTAGGGTTAGCATCAGCCCTAGGATAGTTTTAGGGTAAGGGTTAGCATCAGCCTTAGGATAGTGTTAGGGTTAGGGTTAGCATCAGAACTAGGATAGTGTTAGGGTTATGGTTAGGGTTAGCATCAGCGCTAGGACAGTTTTAGGGTTAGGGTTATGGTTAGCATTAGCCTTAGGATAGTGTTAGGGTTAGGGTTAGGGTTAGCATCATCCCTAGGATAGTGTTAGGGTTAGGGTTAGCATCAGCCCTAGGATAGTGTTAAGGTTAGGGTTACGGTTAGCATCAGCCTTAGGATAGTGTTAGTGTTAGGGTTAGGGTTATCATTAGGCCTAGGATAGTGTTAGGGTTAGGATTAGCATCAGCGCTAGGATAGTGTTAGGGTTAGGGTTAGGGTTAGCATCAGCCGTAGGATAGTGTTAGGGTTAGGGTTAGGGTTAGCATCAGCCCTAGGATAGTGTTAGGGTTAGGGTTAGCATCAGCCCTAGGATAGTGTTAGGGTTAGGGTTAGGGTTATCATCAGGCCTAGGATAGTGTTAGGGTTAGGGTTAGCATCAGCTCTAGGATAGTGTTAGGGTTAGGGTTAGGCTTAGCATCAGCCTTAGTATAGTGTTACGGTTAGGATTAGCATCAGCCCTTTGATAGTGTTACGGTTAGGGTTAGGGTTATGATCAGGCCTAGGATAGTGTTAGGGATAGGGTTAGCATCAGCGCTAGGATAGTGTTAGGGTTAGGGATAGGGTTAGCATCAGACCTAGGATAATGTTCGTGTTAGGGTTAGCATCAGCCCTAGGATAGTGTTAGTGTTAGGGTTAGGATTAGCATCAGCCCTAGGATAGTGTTAGGTTTACGGTTACGGTTAGCATCAGCCTTGGATAGTGTCAGGGTTAGGGTTAGCATCAGCCCTTGGATAGTGTTAAGGTTAGGGTTAGGGTTATCATCAGGCCTAGGATAGTGTTAGGGTTAAGGTTAGCATCAGCCCTAGGGTAGTGTTAGTGTTAGGGTTAGGGTTAGATTCAGCCCTAGGATATTGTTAGGGTTAGGGTTATCATCAGCCCTTGGATAGTGTTAGGGTTAGGGTTAGGGTTAGCATCAGCCCTAGTATAGTGTTAGGGTTAGGGTTACGGTTAACATCAGCCCTAGGATAGTGTTAGGGTTAGGGTTAGCATCACCCTTGGATAGTGTTACGGTTAGGGTTAGGGTTATCATCAGGCCTAGGATAGTGTTAGGGTTAGGGTTAGCATCAGCCCTAGGATAGTGTTAGGGTTATGGTTAGGGTTAGCATCAGCCCTAGGATAGTGTTCGGGTTAGGGTTAGCATCAGCCCTAGGATAGTGTTAGTGTTAGGGTTAGGGTTAGCATCAGCCCTAGGATAGTGTTTGGGGTAGGGTTAGGGTTAGCATCAGCCCTAGGATAGTGTTAGGGTTAGAGTTAGCATCAGCCCTAGGATAGTGTTAGGGTTAGGGTTAGGGTTAGCATCAGCCCTAGGAAAGTGTTAGGGTTAGGTTTAGCATCAGCCTTAGGATAGTGTTAGGGTTAGGGTTAGCATCAGCCCTAGCATAGTGTTAGGGTTAGTGTTAGGGTTACCATCAGGCCTAGGATAGTGTTAGGTTTAGGGTTAGCATCAGCCTTAGGATAGTGTTAGGGTTAGGGTTAGGGTTAGCATCAGCCCTAGGATAGTGTTAGGGTTAGGGTTAGCATCAGCCGTAGGATAGTGTTAGGGTTAGGGTTAGCATCAGCCCTAGGATAGTGTTAGGGTTAGGGTTAGGGTTAGCATCAGCCATAGGATAGTGTTAGGGTTAGGGTTAACCTCAGCCCTAGGACAATGTTGGGTTAGGGTTAGGGTTAGCATCAGCCCTAGGATAGTGTTACGGTTAGGGATAGCATCAGCCCTAGGATAGTGTTAGGGCTAGGGTTAGTGATAGCATCAGACCTAGGATAGTGTTAGGGTGATGGTTAGCATCAGCCCTAGGGTAGTGTTTGGGTTAGGGTTAGGGTTATCATCAGCCCTAGCATAGTGTTAGGGTTAGGGTTAGCATCAGCCCTAAGATAGTGTTAGGGTTAGGGTTAGTGTTAGCATCAGACCTAGGATAGTGTTAGGGTTATGATTAGCATCAGCCCTAGGATAGTGTTTGGGTTAGGGTTATTGTTAGCATCAGCCCTAGGATAGTGTTAGGGTTAGGGTTAGGGTTAGCATCAGCCCAAGGATAGTGTTAGGGTTAGGGTTAGGGTTAGCATCAGCCCTAGGATAGTGTTAGGGTTAGGGTTACGGTTAGCATCAGCCCTAGGATAGTGTTAGGGTTAGGGTTAGCATCAGCCCTTGGATAGTGTTAGTGTTAGGGTTAGGGTTAGCATCAGCCCTAGGATAATGTTAGGGTTAGGGTTAGCATCAGCCCTAGGATAGTGGTAGGGTTAGGGTTAGCATCAGGCCTAGGATAGTGTTATGGTTAGGGTTAGCATCAGCCCTAGGATAGTGTTAGGGTTAGGGTTAGCATCAGCCCTAGGATAGTGTTAGGGTTAGGGTTAGGTTTAGCATCAGCCCTAGGATAGTGTTAGGGTTAGGTTTAGCATCAGCCCTAGGATAGTGTTAAGGTTAGGGTTAGTGTTAGCATGAGACCTGGGATAGTGTTAGGGTTATGATTAGCATCAGCCCTAGGATAGTGTTTGGATTAGGGTTAGATTTAGCATCACCCCTAGGATAGTGTTAGGGTTGGGGTTAGGGTTAGCATCAGCCCTAAGATAGTGTTAGGGTTAGGGTTAGGGTTAGCATCAGCCCTAGGATAGTGTTAGGGTTATGGTTAGCATAAGCCCTAGGATAGAGTTTGAGTTAGGGTTAGGGTTAGCATCAGCCCTAGGATAGTGCTAGGGTTAGGGTTAGCATCAGGCCTAGGATAGTGTTAGGGTTAGGGTTAGCATCAGCCCTAGGATAGTGTTAGGGTTAGGGTTAGGGTTAGCATCAGCCCTAGGATAGTGTTAGGGTTAGGGTTAGCGTCAGCCCTAGGATAGTGTTAGGGTTAGGGTTAGCGTTAGCATCCGCCCTAGGATAGTGTTAGGGTTATGGTTAGCATCAGTCCTATGATAGTGTTAGGGTTAGGGTTAGGGTTAGCATCAGCCCTAGGATAGTGTTAGGGTTAGGGTTAGGGTTAGCATCAGGCCTAGGATAGTGTTAGGGTTAGCAGCAGCCTTAGGATAGTGTTAGTGTTAGGGTTAGGGTTAGCATCAGCCCTAGGATAGTTTTAGGGTAAGGGTTAGCATCAGCCTTAGGATAGTGTTAGGGTTAGGGTTAGCATCAGAACTAGGATAGTGTTAGGGTTATGGTTAGGGTTAGCATCAGCGCTAGGACAGTTTTAGGGTTAGGGTTAGGGTTAGCATTAGCCTTAGGATAGTGTTAGGGTTAGGGTTAGGGTTAGCATCATCCCTAGGATAGTGTTAGGGTTAGGGTTAGCATCAGCCCTAGGATAGTGTTAAGGTTAGGGTTACGGTTAGCATCAGCCTTAGGATAGTGTTAGTGTTAGGGTTAGGGTTATCATTAGGCCTAGGATAGTGTTAGGGTTAGGATTAGCATCAGCGCTAGGATAGTGTTAGGGTTAGGGTTAGGGTTAGCATCAGCCGTAGGATAGTGTTAGGGTTAGGGTTAGGGTTAGCATCAGCCCTAGGATAGTGTTAGGGTTAGGGTTAGCATCAGCCCTAGGATAGTGTTAGGGTTAGGGTTAGGGTTATCATCAGGCCTAGGATAGTGTTAGGGTTAGGGTTAGCATCAGCCCTTGGATAGTGTTACGGTTAGGGTTAGGGTTATCATCAGGCCTAGGATAGTGTTAGGGTTAGGGTAAGCATCAGCCCTAGGATAGTGTTAGGGTTAGGGTTAGGGTGAGAATCAGCCCTAGGATAGTGTTCGGGTTAGGGTTATCATCAGCCCTAGGATAGTGTTAGTGTTAGGGTTAGGGTTAGCATCAGCCCTAGGATAGTGTTTGGGTTAGGGTTAGGGTTAGCATCAGCCCTAGGATAGTGTTAGGGTTAGAGTTAGCATCAGCCCTAGGATAGTGTTAGTATTTGGGTTAGGGTTATCATCAGGCCTAGGATAGTGTTAGTGTTAGGGTTAGCATCAGCTCTAGGATAGTGTTAGGGTTAGGGTTAGGGTTAGCTTCAGCCCTAGGATATTGTTAGGGTTAGGGTTATCATCAGCCCCAGGATAGCGTTAGTGTTAGGGTTAGGGTTAGCATCAGCCCTAGTATAGTGTTAGGGTTATGGTTAGGGTTAGCATCAGCCCTAGGATAGTGTTAGGGTTAGGGTTAGGGTTAGCATCAGCCCTAGGATAGTGTTAGTGTTAGGGTTAGCATCAGCCCTAGGATAGTGTTAGTATTTGGGTTAGGGTTATCATCAGGCCTAGGATAGTGTTAGTGTTAGGGTTAGCATCAGCTCTAGGATAGTGTTAGGGTTAGGGTTAGGGTTAGCTTCAGCCCTAGGATATTGTTAGGGTTAGGGTTATCATCAGCCCCAGGATAGCGTTAGTGTTAGGGTTAGGGTTAGCATCAGCCCTAGTATAGTGTTAGGGTTATGGTTAGGGTTAGCATCAGCCCTAGGATAGTGTTAGGGTTAGGGTTAGGGTTAGCATCAGCCCTAGGACAGTGTTAAGGTTAGGGTTAACCTCAGCCCTACACAATGTTGGGTTAGGGTTAGGGTTAGCATCAGCCCTAGGATAGTGTTTGGGGTAGGGTTAGGGTTAGCATCAGCCCTAGGATAGTGTTAGGGTTAGAGTTAGCATCAGCCCTAGGATAGTCTTAGGGTTAGGGTTAGGGTTAGCCTCAGCCCTAGGATAGTGTTATGGTTAGGTTTAGCATCTGCCTTAGGATAGGGTTAGTGTTAGGGTTAGCATCAGCCCTAGGATAGTGTTAGGGTTAGGGTTAGCATCAGCCCTAGGGTAGTCCTACGGTTAGGGTTAGGGTTAGCATCAGCCCTAGGATAGTGTTAGGGTTAGGGTTAGCATCAGCCCTAGGATAGTGTTAGGGTTAGGGTTAGGGTTAGCTTCCGGCCTAGGATAGTGTTAGGCTTAGGGTTAGCATCAGCCTTAGGATAGTGTTAGGGTTAGGGTTAGGGTTAGCGTCAGCCCTAGGATAGTGTTAGGGTTAGGGTTAGCATCAGCCCTAGGATAGTGTTACGGTTATGGTTAGGGTTAACATCAGCCCTAGGATACCGTTAGGGTTAGGGTTAGCATCAACTCTAGGATAGTGTTAGGGTTAGAGTTACGGTTAGCATCAGCCCTAGGATAGTGTTAGGGTTATCGTTAGCATCAGCCCTACAATAGTGTTAGGGTTAGGGTTAGGGTTAGCCTCAGCCCTACGATAGTGTTAGGGTTAGGTTTAGCATCTGTCCTAGGATAGTGTTACGGGTAGCGTTAGGGTTAGCATCAGCCCTAGGATAGTGTTAGCGTTAGGGTTACCATCAGCGCTAGGATAGTGTTAGGGTTAGGGTTAGGGGTAGCATCAGTGCTAGGATAGTGTTAGGGTTAGGGTTAGGGTAAGCATCATCCCTAGGATAGTGTTAGGTTTACGGTTACGGTTAGCATCAGCCTTGCATAATGTCAGGGTTAGGGTTAGCATCAGCCATTGGATAGTGTTAAGGTTAGGGTTAGGGTTATCATCAGGCCTAGGATAGTGTTAGGGTTAGGGTTAGCATCAGCCCTAGGATAGTATTAGGGTTAGGGTTAGGGTTAGCTTCAGCCCTAGAATATTGTGAGGGTTAGGGTTATCATCAGCCCTTCGATAGTGTTAGGGTTAGGGTTAGGGTTAGCATCAGCCCTAGTATAGTGTTAGGGTTAGGGTTACGGTTAGCATCAGCCCTAGGATAGTGTTAGGGTTAGGGTTAGCATCAGCCCTTGGATAGTGTTACGGTTAGGGTTAGGGTTATCATCAGGCCTAGGATAGTGTTAGGGTTAGGGTTAGCATCAGACCTAGGATAGTGTTAGGGTTAGGGTTAGGGATAGCATCAGCCCTAGGATAGTGTTCGGGTTAGGGTTAGCATCAGCCCTAGGATAGTGTCAGTGTTAGGGTTAGGGTTAGCATCAGCCCTAGGATAGTGTTTGGGGTAGGGTTAGGGTTAGCATCAGCCCTAGGATAGTGTTAGGGTTAGAGTTAGCATCAGCCCTAGGATAGTGTTAGGGTTAGGGTTAGGGTTAGCATCAGCCCTAGGATAGTGTTAGGGTTAGGTTTAGCATCAGCCTTAGGATAGTGTTAGGGTAAGGGTTAGCATCAGCCCTAGGATAGTGTTAGGGTTAGTGTTAGGGTTAGCATCAGGCCTAGGATAGTGTTAGGTTTAGGGTTAGCATCAGCCTTAGGATAGTGTTAGGGTTAGGGTTAGGGTTAGCATCAGCCCTAGGATAGTGTTAGGGTTAGGGTTAGCATCAGCCCTAGGATAGTGTTAGTGTTAGAGTTAGGGTTAGCATCAGCCGTAGGATAGTGTTAGGATTAGGGTTAGCAGCAGCCCTAGGATAGTGTTAGCGTTAGGGTTAGGGTTAGCATCAGCCATAGGTTAGTGTTAGGGTTAGGGTTAACCTCAGTCCTAGGACAATGTTGGGTTAGGGTTAGGGTTAGCATCAGCCCTAGGATAGTGTTAGGGTTAGGGTTAGCATCAGCCCTAGGATAGTGTTAGGGCTAGGGTTAGTGTTAGCATCAGACCTAGGATAGTGTTAGGGTGATGGTTAGCATCAGCCCTAGTGTAGTGTTTGGGTTAGGGTTAGGGTTAGCATCAGCCCTAGCATAGTGTTAGGGTTAGGGTTAGCATCAGCCCTAGGATAGTGTTAGGGTTAGGGTTGGTGTTAGCATCAGACCTAGGATAGTGTTAGGGTTATGATTAGCATCAGCCCTAGGATAGTGTTTGGGTTAGGGTTAGGGTTAGCCTCAGCCCTAGGATAGTGTTAGGGTTAGGGTTAGGGTTAGCATCAGCCCTAGGATAGTGTTAGGGTTAGGGTTAGGGTTAGCATCAGCCCTAGGATAGAGTAAGGGTTAGGGTTAGGTTAGCATCAGCCCTAGGATAGTGTTAGGGTTAGGGTTAGCATCAGCCCTTGGATAGTGTTAGGGTTTTGGTTAGGGTTAGCATCAGCCCTAGGATAGTGTTAGGGTTAGGGTTAGCATCAGCCCTAAGATAGTGTTAGGGTTAGGGTTAGTGTTAGCATCAAACCTAGGATAGTGTTAAGGTTATGGTTAGCATAAGCCCTAGGATAGTGTTTGAGTTAGGGTTAGGGTTAGCATCAGCCCTAGGATAGTGCTAGGGTTAGGGTTAGCATCAGGCCTAGGATAGTGTTATGGTTAGGGTTAGCATCAGCCCTAGGATAGTGTTAGGGTTAGGGTTAGCATCAGCCCTAGGATAGTGTTAGGGTTAGGGTTAGGTTTAGCATCAGCCCTAGGATAGTGTTAGGGTTAGGGTTAGCATCAGCCCTAGGATAGTGTTAAGGTTAGGGTTAGTGTTAGAATGAGACCTGGGATAGTGTTAGGGTTATGATTAGCATCAGCCCTAGGATAGTGTTTGGGTTAGGGTTAGATTTAGCATCACCCCTAGGATAGTGTTAGGGTTGGGGTTAGGGTTATCATCAGCCCTAGGATAGTGTTAGGGTTAGGGTTAGGGTTAGCATCAGCCCTAGGATAGTGTTAGGGTTATGGTTAGCATAAGCCCTAGGATAGTGTTTGAGTTAGGGTTAGGGTTAGCATCAGCCCTAGGATAGTGCTAGGGTTAGGGTTAGCATCAGGCCTAGGATAGTGTTAGGGTTAGGGTTAGCATCAGCCCTAGGATAGTGTTAGGGTTAGGGTTAGGGTTAGCATCAGCCCTAGGATAGTGTTAGGGTTATGGTTAGCATCAGTCCTATGATAGTGCTAGGGTTAAGGTTAGGGTTAGCATAAGCCCTAGGATAGTGTTAGGGTTAGGGTTAGGGTTAGCATCAGGCCTAGGATAGTGTTAGGGTTAGCAGCAGCCTTAGGATAGTGTTTGTGTTAGGGTTAGGGTTAGCATCAGCCCTAGGATAGTTTTAGGGTAAGGGTTAGCATCAGCCTTAGGATACTGTTAGGGTTAGGGTTAGCATCAGAACTAGGATAGTGTTAGGGTTATGGTTAGGGTTAGCATCAGCGCTAGGACAGTTTTAGGGTTAGGGTTAGGGTTAGCATTAGCCTTAGGATAGTGTTAGGGTTAGGGTTAGGGTTAGCATCATCCCTAGGATAGTGTTAGGGTTAGGGTTAGCATCAGCCCTAGGATAGTGTTAAGGTTAGGGTTACGGTTAGCATCAGCCTTAGGATAGTGTTAGTGTTAGGGTTAGGGTTATCATTAGGCCTAGGATAGTGTTAGGGTTAGGATTAGCATCAGCGCTAGGATAGTGTTAGGGTTAGGGTTAGGGTTAGCATCAGCCGTAGGATAGTGTTAGGGTTAGGGTTAGGGTTAGCATCAGCCCTAGGATAGTGTTAGGGTTAGGGTTAGCATCAGCCCTAGGATAGTGTTAGGGTTAGGGTTAGGGTTATCATCAGGCCTAGGATAGTGTTAGGGTTAGGGTTAGCATCAGCTCTAGGATAGTGTTAGGGTTAGGGTTAGGCTTAGCATCAGCCTTAGTATAGTGTTACGGTTAGGATTAGCATCAGCCCTTTGATAGTGTTACGGTTAGGGTTAGGGTTATCATCAGGCCTAGGATAGTGTTAGGGATAGGGTTAGCATCAGCACTAGGATAGTGTTAGGGTTAGGGATAGGGTTAGCATCAGACCTAGGATAATGTTCGTGTTAGGGTTAGCATCAGCCCTAGGATAGTGTTAGTGTTAGGGTTAGGATTAGCATCAGCCCTAGGATAGTGTTAGGTTTACGGTTACGGTTAGCATCAGCCTTGGATAGTGTCAGGGTTAGGGTTAGCATCAGCCCTTGGATAGTGTTAAGGTTAGGGTTAGGGTTATCATCAGGCCTAGGATAGTGTTAGGGTTAAGGTTAGCATCAGCCCTAGGGTAGTGTTAGTGTTAGGGTTAGGGTTAGATTCAGCCCTAGGATATTGTTAGGGTTAGGGTTATCATCAGCCCTTGGATAGTGTTAGGGTTAGGGTTAGGGTTAGCATCAGCCCTAGTATAGTGTTAGGGTTAGGGTTACGGTTAACATCAGCCCTAGGATAGTGTTAGGGTTAGGGTTAGCATCACCCTTGGATAGTGTTACGGTTAGGGTTAGGGTTATCATCAGGCCTAGGATAGTGTTAGGGTTAGGGTTAGCATCAGCCCTAGGATAGTGTTAGGGTTATGGTTAGGGTTAGCATCAGCCCTAGGATAGTGTTCGGGTTAGGGTTAGCATCAGCCCTAGGATAGTGTTAGTGTTAGGGTTAGGGTTAGCATCAGCCCTAGGATAGTGTTTGGGGTAGGGTTAGGGCTGGCATCAGCCCTAGGATAGTGTTAGGGTTAGAGTTAGCATCAGCCCTAGGATAGTGTTAGGGTTAGGGTTAGGGTTAGCATCAGCCCTAGGAAAGTGTTAGGGTTAGGTTTAGCATCAGCCTTAGGATAGTGTTAGGGTTAGGGTTAGCATCAGCCCTAGCATAGTGTTAGGGTTAGTGTTAGGGTTACCATCAGGCCTAGGATAGTGTTAGGTTTAGGGTTAGCATCAGCCTTAGGATAGTGTTAGGGTTAGGGTTAGGGTTAGCATCATCCCTAGGATAGTGTTAGGGTTAGGGTTAGCATCAGCCGTAGGATAGTGTTAGGGTTAGGGTTAGCATCAGCCCTAGGATAGTGTTAGGGTTAGGGTTAGGGTTAGCATCAGCCATAGGATAGTGTTAGGGTTAGGGTTAACCTCAGCCCTAGGACAATGTTGGGTTAGGGTTAGGGTTAGCATCAGCCCTAGGATAGTGTTACGGTTAGGGATAGCATCAGCCCTAGGATAGTGTTAGGGCTAGGGTTAGTGATAGCATCAGACCTAGGATAGTGTTAGGGTGATGGTTAGCATCAGCCCTAGGGTAGTGTTTGGGTTAGGGTTAGGGTTATCATCAGCCCTAGCATAGTGTTAGGGTTAGGGTTAGCATCAGCCCTAAGATAGTGTTAGGGTTAGGGTTAGTGTTAGCATCAGACCTAGGATAGTGTTAGGGTTATGATTAGCATCAGCCCTAGGATAGTGTTTGGGTTAGGGTTATTGTTAGCATCAGCCCTAGGATAGTGTTAGGGTTAGGGTTAGGGTTAGCATCAGCCCAAGGATAGTGTTAGGGTTAGGGTTAGGGTTAGCATCAGCCCTAGGATAGTGTTAGGGTTAGGGTTACGGTTAGCATCAGCCCTAGGATAGTGTTAGGGTTAGGGTTAGCATCAGCCCTTGGATAGTGTTAGTGTTAGGGTTAGGGTTAGCATCAGCCCTAGGATAATGTTAGGGTTAGGGTTAGCATCAGCCCTAGGATAGTGGTAGGGTTAGGGTTAGCAGCAGGCCTAGGATAGTGTTATGGTTAGGGTTAGCATCAGCCCTAGGATAGTGTTAGGGTTAGGGTTAGCATCAGCCCTAGGATAGTGTTAGGGTTAGGGTTAGGTTTAGCATCAGCCCTAGGATAGTGTTAGGGTTAGGTTTAGCATCAGCCCTAGGATAGTGTTAAGGTTAGGGTTAGTGTTAGCATGAGACCTGGGATAGTGTTAGGGTTATGATTAGCATCAGCCCTAGGATAGTGTTTGGGTTAGGGTTAGATTTAGCATCACCCCTAGGATAGTGTTAGGGTTGGGGTTAGGGTTAGCATCAGCCCTAAGATAGTGTTAGGGTTAGGGTTAGGGTTAGCATCAGCCCTAGGATAGTGTTAGGGTTATGGTTAGCATAAGCCCTAGGATAGTGTTTGAGTTAGGGTTAGGGTTAGCATCAGCCCTAGGATAGTGCTAGGGTTAGGGTTAGCATCAGGCCTAGGATAGTGTTAGGGTTAGGGTTAGCATCAGCCCTAGGATAGTGTTAGGGTTAGGGTTAGGGTTAGGATCAGCCCTAGGATAGTGTTAGGGTTAGGGTTAGCGTCAGCCCTAGGATAGTGTTAGGGTTAGGGTTAGCGTTAGCATCCGCCCTAGGATAGTGTTAGGGTTATGGTTAGCATCAGTCCTATGATAGTGTTAGGGTTAGGGTTAGGGTTAGCATCAGCCCTAGGATAGTGTTAGGGTTAGGGTTAGGGTTAGCATCAGGCCTAGGATAGTGTTAGGGTTAGCAGCAGCCTTAGGATAGTGTTAGTGTTAGGGTTAGGGTTAGCATCAGCCCTAGGATAGTTTTAGGGTAAGGGTTAGCATCAGCCTTAGGATAGTGTTAGGGTTAGGGTTAGCATCAGAACTAGGATAGTGTTAGGGTTATGGTTAGGGTTAGCATCAGCGCTAGGACAGTTTTAGGGTTAGGGTTAGGGTTAGCATTAGCCTTAGGATAGTGTTAGGGTTAGGGTTAGGGTTAGCATCATCCCTAGGATAGTGTTAGGGTTAGGGTTAGCATCACCCCTAGGATAGTGTTAGGGCTAGGGTTAGTGTTAGCATCAGACCTAGGATAGTGTTAGGGTGATGGTTAGCATCAGCCCTAGTGTAGTGTTTGGGTTAGGGTTAGGGTTAGCATCAGCCCTAGCATAGTGTTAGGGTTAGGGTTAGCATCAGCCCTAGGATAGTGTTAGGGTTAGGGTTGGTGTTAGCATCAGACCTAGGATAGTGTTAGGGTTATGATTAGCATCAGCCCTAGGATAGTGTTTGGGTTAGGGTTAGGGTTAGCCTCAGCCCTAGGATAGTGTTAGGGTTAGGGTTAGGGTTAGCATCAGCCCTAGGATAGTGTTAGGGTTAGGGTTAGGGTTAGCATCAGCCCTAGGATAGAGTAAGGGTTAGGGTTAGGTTAGCATCAGCCCTAGGATAGTGTTAGGGTTAGGGTTAGCATCAGCCCTTGGATAGTGTTAGGGTTTTGGTTAGGGTTAGCATCAGCCCTAGGATAGTGTTAGGGTTAGGGTTAGCATCAGCCCTAAGATAGTGTTAGGGTTAGGGTTAGTGTTAGCATCAAACCTAGGATAGTGTTAGGGTTATGGTTAGCATAAGCCCTAGGATAGTGTTTGAGTTAGGGTTAGGGTTAGCATCAGCCCTAGGATAGTGCTAGGGTTAGGGTTAGCATCAGGCCTAGGATAGTGTTATGGTTAGGGTTAGCATCAGCCCTAGGATAGTGTTAGGGTTAGGGTTAGCATCAGCCCTAGGATAGTGTTAGGGTTAGGGTTAGGTTTAGCATCAGCCCTAGGATAGTGTTAGGGTTAGGGTTAGCATCAGCCCTAGGATAGTGTTAAGGTTAGGGTTAGTGTTAGCATGAGACCTGGGATAGTGTTAGGGTTATGATTAGCATCAGCCCTAGGATAGTGTTTGGGTTAGGGTTAGATTTAGCATCACCCCTAGGATAGTGTTAGGGTTGGGGTTAGGGTTATCATCAGCCCTAGGATAGTGTTAGGGTTAGGGTTAGGGTTAGCATCAGCCCTAGGATAGTGTTAGGGTTATGGTTAGCATAAGCCCTAGGATAGTGTTTGAGTTAGGGTTAGGGTTAGCATCAGCCCTAGGATAGTGCTAGGGTTAGGGTTAGCATCAGGCCTAGGATAGTGTTAGGGTTAGGGTTAGCATCAGCCCTAGGATAGTGTTAGGGTTAGGGTTAGGGTTAGCATCAGCCCTAGGATAGTGTTAGGGTTAGGGTTAGCGTCAGCCCTAGGATAGTGTTAGGATTAGGGTTAGCGTTAGCATCCGCCCTAGGATAGTGTTAGGGTTATGGTTAGCATCAGTCCTATGATAGTGCTAGGGTTAAGGTTAGGGTTAGCATAAGCCCTAGGATAGTGTTAGGGTTAGGGTTAGGGTTAGCATCAGGCCTAGGATAGTGTTAGGGTTAGCAGCAGCCTTAGGATAGTGTTTGTGTTAGGGTTAGGGTTAGCATCAGCCCTAGGATAGTTTTAGGGTAAGGGTTAGCATCAGCCTTAGGATACTGTTAGGGTTAGGGTTAGCATCAGAACTAGGATAGTGTTAGGGTTATGGTTAGGGTTAGCATCAGCGCTAGGACAGTTTTAGGGTTAGGGTTAGGGTTAGCATTAGCCTTAGGATAGTGTTAGGGTTAGGGTTAGGGTTAGCATCATCCCTAGGATAGTGTTAGGGTTAGGGTTAGCATCAGCCCTAGGATAGTGTTAAGGTTAGGGTTACGGTTAGCATCAGCCTTAGGATAGTGTTAGTGTTAGGGTTAGGGTTATCATTAGGCCTAGGATAGTGTTAGGGTTAGGATTAGCATCAGCGCTAGGATAGTGTTAGGGTTAGGGTTAGGGTTAGCATCAGCCGTAGGATAGTGTTAGGGTTAGGGTTAGGGTTAGCATCAGCCCTAGGATAGTGTTAGGGTTAGGGTTAGCATCAGCCCTAGGATAGTGTTAGGGTTAGGGTTAGGGTTATCATCAGGCCTAGGATAGTGTTAGGGTTAGGGTTAGCATCAGCTCTAGGATAGTGTTAGGGTTAGGGTTAGGCTTAGCATCAGCCTTAGTATAGTGTTACGGTTAGGATTAGCATCAGCCCTTTGATAGTGTTACGGTTAGGGTTAGGGTTATCATCAGGCCTAGGATAGTGTTAGGGATAGGGTTAGCATCAGCACTAGGATAGTGTTAGGGTTAGGGATAGGGTTAGCATCAGACCTAGGATAATGTTCGTGTTAGGGTTAGCATCAGCCCTAGGATAGTGTTAGTGTTAGGGTTAGGATTAGCATCAGCCCTAGGATAGTGTTAGGTTTACGGTTACGGTTAGCATCAGCCTTGGATAGTGTCAGGGTTAGGGTTAGCATCAGCCCTTGGATAGTGTTAAGGTTAGGGTTAGGGTTATCATCAGGCCTAGGATAGTGTTAGGGTTAAGGTTAGCATCAGCCCTAGGGTAGTGTTAGTGTTAGGGTTAGGGTTAGATTCAGCCCTAGGATATTGTTAGGGTTAGGGTTATCATCAGCCCTTGGATAGTGTTAGGGTTAGGGTTAGGGTTAGCATCAGCCCTAGTATAGTGTTAGGGTTAGGGTTACGGTTAACATCAGCCCTAGGATAGTGTTAGGGTTAGGGTTAGCATCACCCTTGGATAGTGTTACGGTTAGGGTTAGGGTTATCATCAGGCCTAGGATAGTGTTAGGGTTAGGGTTAGCATCAGCCCTAGGATAGTGTTAGGGTTATGGTTAGGGTTAGCATCAGCCCTAGGATAGTGTTCGGGTTAGGGTTAGCATCAGCCCTAGGATAGTGTTAGTGTTAGGGTTAGGGTTAGCATCAGCCCTAGGATAGTGTTTGGGGTAGGGTTAGGGTTAGCATCAGCCCTAGGATAGTGTTAGGGTTAGAGTTAGCATCAGCCCTAGGATAGTGTTAGGGTTAGGGTTAGGGTTAGCATCAGCCCTAGGAAAGTGTTAGGGTTAGGTTTAGCATCAGCCTTAGGATAGTGTTAGGGTTAGGGTTAGCATCAGCCCTAGCATAGTGTTAGGGTTAGTGTTAGGGTTACCATCAGGCCTAGGATAGTGTTAGGTTTAGGGTTAGCATCAGCCTTAGGATAGTGTTAGGGTTAGGGTTAGGGTTAGCATCAGCCCTAGGATAGTGTTAGGGTTAGGGTTAGCATCAGCCGTAGGATAGTGTTAGGGTTAGGGTTAGCATCAGCCCTAGGATAGTGTTAGGGTTAGGGTTAGGGTTAGCATCAGCCATAGGATAGTGTTAGGGTTAGGGTTAACCTCAGCCCTAGGACAATGTTGGGTTAGGGTTAGGGTTAGCATCAGCCCTAGGATAGTGTTACGGTTAGGGATAGCATCAGCCCTAGGATAGTGTTAGGGCTAGGGTTAGTGATAGCATCAGACCTAGGATAGTGTTAGGGTGATGGTTAGCATCAGCCCTAGGGTAGTGTTTGGGTTAGGGTTAGGGTTATCATCAGCCCTAGCATAGTGTTAGGGTTAGGGTTAGCATCAGCCCTAAGATAGTGTTAGGGTTAGGGTTAGTGTTAGCATCAGACCTAGGATAGTGTTAGGGTTATGATTAGCATCAGCCCTAGGATAGTGTTTGGGTTAGGGTTATTGTTAGCATCAGCCCTAGGATAGTGTTAGGGTTAGGGTTAGGGTTAGCATCAGCCCAAGGATAGTGTTAGGGTTAGGGTTAGGGTTAGCATCAGCCCTAGGATAGTGTTAGGGTTAGGGTTACGGTTAGCATCAGCCCTAGGATAGTGTTAGGGTTAGGGTTAGCATCAGCCCTTGGATAGTGTTAGTGTTAGGGTTAGGGTTAGCATCAGCCCTAGGATAATGTTAGGGTTAGGGTTAGCATCAGCCCTAGGATAGTGGTAGGGTTAGGGTTAGCATCAGGCCTAGGATAGTGTTATGGTTAGGGTTAGCATCAGCCCTAGGATAGTGTTAGGGTTAGGGTTAGCATCAGCCCTAGGATAGTGTTAGGGTTAGGGTTAGGTTTAGCATCAGCCCTAGGATAGTGTTAGGGTTAGGTTTAGCATCAGCCCTAGGATAGTGTTAAGGTTAGGGTTAGTGTTAGCATGAGACCTGGGATAGTGTTAGGGTTATGATTAGCATCAGCCCTAGGATAGTGTTTGGGTTAGGGTTAGATTTAGCATCACCCCTAGGATAGTGTTAGGGTTGGGGTTAGGGTTAGCATCAGCCCTAAGATAGTGTTAGGGTTAGGGTTAGGGTTAGCATCAGCCCTAGGATAGTGTTAGGGTTATGGTTAGCATAAGCCCTAGGATAGTGTTTGAGTTAGGGTTAGGGTTAGCATCAGCCCTAGGATAGTGCTAGGGTTAGGGTTAGCATCAGGCCTAGGATAGTGTTAGGGTTAGGGTTAGCATCAGCCCTAGGATAGTGTTAGGGTTAGGGTTAGGGTTAGCATCAGCCCTAGGATAGTGTTAGGGTTAGGGTTAGCGTCAGCCCTAGGATAGTGTTAGGGTTAGGGTTAGCGTTAGCATCCGCCCTAGGATAGTGTTAGGGTTATGGTTAGCATCAGTCCTATGATAGTGTTAGGGTTAGGGTTAGGGTTAGCATCAGCCCTAGGATAGTGTTAGGGTTAGGGTTAGGGTTAGCATCAGGCCTAGGATAGTGTTAGGGTTAGCAGCAGCCTTAGGATAGTGTTAGTGTTAGGGTTAGGGTTAGCATCAGCCCTAGGATAGTTTTAGGGTAAGGGTTAGCATCAGCCTTAGGATAGTGTTAGGGTTAGGGTTAGCATCAGAACTAGGATAGTGTTAGGGTTATGGTTAGGGTTAGCATCAGCGCTAGGACAGTTTTAGGGTTAGGGTTAGGGTTAGCATTAGCCTTAGGATAGTGTTAGGGTTAGGGTTAGGGTTAGCATCATCCCTAGGATAGTGTTAGGGTTAGGGTTAGCATCAGCCCTAGGATAGTGTTAAGGTTAGGGTTACGGTTAGCATCAGCCTTAGGATAATGTTAGTGTTAGGGTTAGGGTTATCATTAGGCCTAGGATAGTGTTAGGGTTAGGATTAGCATCAGCGCTAGGATAGTGTTAGGGTTAGGGTTAGGGTTAGCATCAGCCGTAGGATAGTGTTAGGGTTAGGGTTAGGGTTAGCATCAGCCCTAGGATAGTGTTAGGGTTAGGGTTAGCATCAGCCCTAGGATAGTGTTAGGGTTAGGGTTAGGGTTATCATCAGGCCTAGGATAGTGTTAGGGTTAGGGTTAGCATCAGCCCTTGGATAGTGTTACGGTTAGGGTTAGGGTTATCATCAGGCCTAGGATAGTGTTAGGGTTAGGGTAAGCATCAGCCCTAGGATAGTGTTAGGGTTAGGGTTAGGGTGAGAATCAGCCCTAGGATAGTGTTCGGGTTAGGGTTATCATCAGCCCTAGGATAGTGTTAGTGTTAGGGTTAGGGTTAGCATCAGCCCTAGGATAGTGTTTGGGTTAGGGTTAGGGTTAGCATCAGCCCTAGGATAGTGTTAGGGTTAGAGTTAGCATCAGCCCTAGGATAGTGTTAGTATTTGGGTTAGGGTTATCATCAGGCCTAGGATAGTGTTAGTGTTAGGGTTAGCATCAGCTCTAGGATAGTGTTAGGGTTAGGGTTAGGGTTAGCTTCAGCCCTAGGATATTGTTAGGGTTAGGGTTATCATCAGCCCCAGGATAGCGTTAGTGTTAGGGTTAGGGTTAGCATCAGCCCTAGTATAGTGTTAGGGTTATGGTTAGGGTTAGCATCAGCCCTAGGATAGTGTTAGGGTTAGGGTTAGGGTTAGCATCAGCCCTAGGACAGTGTTAAGGTTAGGGTTAACCTCAGCCCTAGGACAATGTTGGGTTAGGGTTAGGGTTAGCGTCTGCCCTAGGATAGTGTTTGGGGTAGGGTTAGGGTTAGCATCAGCCCTAGGATAGTGTTAGGGTTAGAGTTAGCATCAGCCCTAGGATAGTCTTAGGGTTAGGGTTAAGGTTAGCATCAGCCCTAGGATAGTGTTAGGGTTAGGGTTAGCATCAGCCCTAGGGTAGTCCTACGGTTAGGGTTAGGGTTAGCATCAGCCCTAGGATAGTGTTAGGGTTAGGGTTAGCATCAGCCCTAGGATAGTGTTAGGGTTAGGGTTAGGATTAGCTTCCGGCCTAGGATAGTGTTAGGCTTAGTGTTAGCATCAGCCTTAGGATAGTGTTAGGGTTAGGGTTAGGGTTAGCGTCAGCCCTAGGATAGTGTTAGGGTTAGGGTTAGCATCAGCCCTAGGATAATGTTACGGTTATGGTTAGGGTTAACAACAGCCCTAGGATACCGTTAGGGTTAGGGTTAGCATCAACTCTAGGATAGTGTTAGGGTTAGAGTTACGGTTAGCATCAGCCCTAGGATAGTGTTAGGGTTATCGTTAGCATCAGCCCTACAATAGTGTTAGGGTTAGGGTTAGGGTTAGCCTCAGCCCTAGGATAGTGTTAGGGTTAGGTTTAGCATCTGTCCTAGGATAGTGTTACGGGTAGCGTTAGGGTTAGCATCAGCCCTAGGATAGTGTTAGGGTTAGGGTTAGGGGTAGCATCAGTGCTAGGATAGTGTTAGGGTTAGGGTTAGGGTAAGCATCAGCCCTAGGATAGTGTTAGGTTTACGGTTACGGTTAGCATCAGCCTTGGATAATGTCAGGGTTAGGGTTAGCATCAGCCCTTGGATAGTGTTAAGGTTAGGGTTAGGGTTATCATCAGGCCTAGGATAGTGTTAGGGTTAGGGTTAGCATCAGCCCTAGGATAGTATTAGGGTTAGGGTTAGGGTTAGCTTCAGCCCTAGGATATTGTGAGGGTTAGGGTTATCATCAGCCCTTCGATAGTGTTAGGGTTAGGGTTAGGGTTAGCATCAGCCCTAGTATAGTGTTAGGGTTAGGGTTACGGTTAGCGTCAGCCCTAGGATAGTGTTAGGGTTAGGGTTAGCATCAGCCCTTGGATAGTGTTACGGTTAGGGTTAGGGTTATCATCAGGCCTAGGATAGTGTTAGGGTTAGGGTTAGCATCAGACCTAGGATAGTGTTAGGGTTAGGGTTAACCTCAGCCCTAGGACAATGTTGGGTTAGGGTTAGGGTTAACATCAGCCCTAGGATAGTGTTAGGGTTAGGGTTAGCATCAGCCCTAGGATAGTGTTAGGGCTAGGGTTAGTGTTAGTATCAGACCTAGGATAGTGTTAGGGTGATGGTTAGCATCAGCCCTAGTGTAGTGTTTGGGTTAGGGTTAGGGTTAGCATCAGCCCTAGCATAGTGTTAGGGTTAGGGTTAGCATCAGCCCTAGGATAGTGTTAGGGTTAGGGTTAGTGTTAGCATCAGACCTAGGATAGTGTTAGGGTTATGATTAGCATCAGCCCTAGGATAGTGTTTGGGTTAGGGTTAGGGTTAGCATCAGCCCTAGGATAGTGTTAGGGTTAGGGTTAGGGTTAGCATCAGCCCTAGGATAGTGTTAGGGTTAGGGTTAGGGTTAGCATCAGCCCTAGGATAGAGTAAGGGTTAGGGTTAGGTTAGCATCGGCCCTAGGATAGTGTTAGGGTTAGGGTTAGCATCAGCCCTTGGATAGTGTTAGGGTTTGGGTTAGGGTTAGCATCAGCCCTAGGATAGTGTTAGGGTTAGGGTTAGCATCAGCCCTAAGATAGTGTTAGGGTTCGGGTTAGTGTTAGCATCAAACCTAGGATAGTTTTAGGGTTATGGTTAGCATAAGCCCTAGGATAGTGTTTGAGTTAGGGTTAGGGTTAGCATCAGCCCTAGGATAGTGCTAGGGTTAGGGTTAGCATCAGGCCTAGGATAGTGTTATGGTTAGGGTTAGCATCAGCCCTAGGATAGTGTTAGGGTTAGGGTTAGCATCAGCCCTAGGATAGTGTTAGGGTTAGGGTTAGGTTTAGCATCAGCCCTAGGATAGTGTTAGGGTTAGGGTTAGCATCAGCCCTAGGATAGTGTTAAGGTTAGGGTTAGTGTTAGCATGAGACCTGGGATAGTGTTAGGGTTATGATTAGCATCAGCCCTAGGATAGTGTTTGGGTTAGGGTTAGATTTAGCATCACCCCTAGGATAGTGTTAGTGTTGGGGTTAGGGTTAGCATCAGCCCTAGGATAGTGTTAGGGTTAGGGTTAGGGTTAGCATCAGCCCTAGGATAGTGTTAGGGTTATGGTTAGCATAAGCCCTAGGATAGTGTTTGAGTTAGGGTTAGGGTTAGCATCAGCCCTAGGATAGTGCTAGGGTTAGGGTTAGCATCAGGCCTAGGATAGTGTTAGGTTTAGGGTTAGCATCAGCCCTAGGATAGTGTTAGGGTTAGGGTTAGGGTTAGCATCAGCCCTAGGATAGTGTTAGGGTTAGGGTTAGGGTTAGCATCAGGCCTAGGATAGTGTTAGGGTTAGCAGCAGCCTTAGGATAGTGTTAGTGTTAGGGTTAGGGTTAGCATCAGCCCTAGGATAGTTTTAGGGTAAGGGTTAGCATCAGCCTTAGGATAGTGTTAGGGTTAGGGTTAGCATCAGAACTAGGATAGTGTTAGGGTTATGGTTAGGGTTAGCATCAGCGCTAGGACAGTTTTAGGGTTAGGGTTAGGGTTAGCATCAGCCTTAGGATAGTGTTAGGGTTAGGGTTAGGGTTAGCATCATCCCTAGGATAGTGTTAGGGTTAGGGTTAGCATCAGCCCTAGGATAGTGTTAAGGTTAGGGTTACGGTTAGCATCAGCCTTAGGATAGTGTTAGTGTTAGGGTTAGGGTTATCATTAGGCCTAGGATAGTGTTAGGGTTAGGATTAGCATCAGCGCTAGGATAGTGTTAGGGTTAGGGTTAGGGTTAGCATCAGCCGTAGGATAGTGTTAGGGTTAGGGTTAGGGTTAGCATCAGCCCTAGGATAGTGTTAGGGTTAGGGTTAGCATCAGCCCTAGGATAGTGTTAGGGTTAGGGTTAGGGTTATCATCAGGCCTAGGATAGTGTTAGGGTTAGGGTTAGCATCAGCTCTAGGATAGTGTTAGGGTTAGGGTTAGGCTTAGCATCAGCCTTAGTATAGTGTTAGGGTTAGGATTAGCATCAGCCCTTGGATAGTGTTACGGTTAGGGTTAGGGTTATCACCAGGCCTAGGAGAGTGTTAGGGATAGGGTTAGCATCAGCACTAGGATAGTGTTAGGGTTAGGGTTAGGGTTAGCATCAGACCTAGGATAGTGTTCGTGTTAGGGTTAGCATCAGCCCTAGGATAGTGTTAGTGTTAGGGTTAGGATTAGCATCAGCCCTAGGATAGTGTTAGGTTTACGGTTACGGTTAGCATCAGCCTTGGATAGTGTCAGGGTTAGGGTTAGCATCAGCCCTTGGATAGTGTTAAGGTTAGGGTTAGGGTTATCATCAGGCCTAGGATAGTGTTAGGGTTAAGGTTAGCATCAGCCCTAGGGTAGTCTTAGGGTTAGGGTTAGGGTTAGATTCAGCCCTAGGATATTGTTAGGGTTAGGGTTATCATCAGCCCTTGGATAGTGTTAGGGTTAGGGTTAGGGTTAGCATCAGCCCTAGTATAGTGTTAGGGTTAGGGTTACGGTTAACATCAGCCCTAGGATAGTGTTAGGGTTAGGGTTAGCATCACCCTTGGATAGTGTTACGGTTAGGGTTAGGGTTATCATCAGGCCTAGGATAGTGTTAAGGTTAGGGTTAGCATCAGCCCTAGGATAGTGTTAGGGTTATGGTTAGGGTTAGCATCAGCCCTAGGATAGTGTTCGGGTTAGGGTTAGCATCAGCCCTAGGATAGTGTTAGTGTTAGGGTTAGGGTTAGCATCAGCCCTAGGATAGTGTTTGGGGTAGGGTTAGGGTTAGCATCAGCCCTAGGATAGTGTTAGGGTTAGAGTTAGCATCAGCCCTAGGATAGTGTTAGGGTTAGGGTTAGGGTTAGCATCAGCCCTAGGAAAGTGTTTGGGTTAGGTTTAGCATCAGCCTTAGGATAGTGTTAGGGTTAGGGTTAGCATCAGCCCTAGCATAGTGCTAGGGTTAGTGTTAGGGTTACCATCAGGCCTAGGATAGTGTTAGGTTTAGGGTTAGCATCAGCCTTAGGATAGTGTTAGGGTTAGGGTTAGGGTTAGCATCAGCCCTAGGATAGTGTTAGGGTTAGGGTTAGCATCAGCCGTAGGATAGTGTTAGGGTTAGGGTTAGCATCAGCCCTAGGATAGTGTTAGGGTTAGGGTTAGGGTTAGCATCAGCCATAGGATAGTGTTAGGGTTAGGGTTAACCTCAGCCCTAGGACAATGTTGGGTTAGGGTTAGGGTTAGCATCAGCCCTAGGATAGTGTTACGGTTAGGGATAGCATCAGCCCTAGGATAGTGTTAGGGCTAGGGTTAGTGATAGCATCAGACCTAGGATAGTGTTAGGGTGATGGTTAGCATCAGCCCTAGGGTAGTGTTTGGGTTAGGGTTAGGGTTAGCATCAGCCCTAGCATAGTGTTAGGGTTAGGGTTAGCATCAGCCCTAAGATAGTGTTAGGGTTAGGGTTAGTGTTAGCATCAGACCTAGGATAGTGTTAGGGTTATGATTAGCATCAGCCCTAGGATAGTGTTTGGGTTAGGGTTATTGTTAGCATCAGCCCTAGGATAGTGTTAGGGTTAGGGTTAGGGTTAGCATCAGCCCAAGGATAGTGTTAGGGTTAGGGTTAGGGTTAGCATCAGCCCTAGGATAGTGTTAGGGTTAGGGTTACGGTTAGCAACAGCCCTAGGATAGTGTTAGGTTTAGGGTTAGCATCAGCCCTTGGATAGTGTTAGTGTTAGGGTTAGGGTTAGCATCAGCCCTAGGATAATGTTAGGGTTAGGGTTAGCATCAGCCCTAGGATAGTGTTAGGGTTAGGGTTAGTGTTAGCATCAAACCTAGGATACTGTTAGGGTTATGGTTAGCATAAGCCCAAGGATAGTGTTTGAGTTAGAGTTAGGGTTAGCATCAGACCTGGGATAGTGTAAGGGTTATGATTAGCATCAGCCCTAGGATAGTGTTTGGGTTAGGGTTAGATTTAGCATCAGCCCTAGGATAGTGTTAGGGTTGGGGTTAGGGTTAGCATCAGCCCTAGGATAGTGTTAGGGTTAGGGTTAGGGTTAGCATCAGCCCTAGGATAGTGTTAGGGTTATGGTTAGCATAAGCCCTAGGATAGTGTTTGAGTTAGGGTTAGGGTTAGCATCAGCCCTAGGATAGTGCTAGGGTTAGGGTTAGCATCAGGCCTGGGATAGTGTTAGGGTTAGGGTTAGCATCAGCCCTAGGATAGTGTTAGGGTTAGAGTTAGGGTTAGCATCAGCCCTAGGATAGTGTTAGGTTTAGGGTTAGCATCAGCCCTAGGATAGTGTTAGGGTTAGGGTTAGCATCAGTCCTATGATAGTGTTAGGGTTAGGGTTAGGGTTAGCATCAGCCCTAGGATAGTGTTAGTGTTAGGGATAGCATCAGCCCTAGGATAGTGTTAGGGTTAGTTTTAGGGTTAGCATCAGCCCTAGGATAGTGTTAGGGTTAGGGTTAGCATCAGAACTAGGATAGTGTTAGGGTTAGGGTTAGGGTTAGCATCAGGCCTAGGATAGTGTTAGGGTTAGCATCAGCCTTAGGATAGTGTTAGTGTTAGGGTTAGGGTTAGCATCAGCCCTAGGATAGTTTTAGGGTAAGGGTTAGCATCAGCCTTAGGATAGTGTTAGGGTTAGGGTTAGCATCAGAACTAGGATAGTGTTAGGGTTATGGTTAGGGTTAGCATCAGCGCTAGGACAGTTTTAGGGTTAGGGTTATGGTTAGCATCAGCCTTAGGATAGTGTTAGGGTTAGGGTTAGGGTTAGGATCATCCCTAGGATAGTGTTAGGGTTAGGGTTAGCATCAGCCCTAGGATAGTGTTAAGGTTAGGGTTACGGTTAGCATCAGCCTTAGGATAGTGTTAGTGTTAGGGTTAGGGTTATCATTAGGCCTAGGATAGTGTTAGGGTTAGGATTAGCATCAGCGCTAGGATAGTGTTAGGGTTAGGGTTAGGGTTAGCATCAGCCGTAGGATAGTGTGAGGGTTAGGGTTAGGGTTAGCATCAGCCCTAGGATAGTGTTAGGGTTAGGGTTAGCATCAGCCCTAGGATAGTGTTAGGGTTAGGGTTAGGGTTATCATCAGGCCTAGGATAGTGTTAGGGTTAGGGTTAGCATCAGCTCTAGGATAGTGTTAGGGTTAGGGTTAGGGTCAGCATCAGCCTTAGTACAGTGTTAGGGTTAGGATTAGCATCAGCCCTTGGATAGTGTTACGGTTAGGGTTAGGGTTATCATCAGGCCTAGGATAGTGTTAGGGTTAGGGTTAGCATCAGCCCTAGGATAGTGTTAGGGTTAGTGTTAGGGTTAGCATCAGACCTGGGATAGTGTTCGGGTTAGGGTTAGCATCAGCCCTAGGATAGTGTTAGTGTTAGGGTTAGGATTAGCATCAGCCCTAGGATAGTGTTAGGGTTAGGGTTAGGGTTAGCATCAGCCCTAGGATAGTGTTAGCGTTAGGGTTACCATCAGCACTAGGATAGTGTTAGGGTTAGGGTTAGGGTTAGCATCAGTGCTAGGATAGTGTTAGTGTTAGGTTTAGGGTTAGCATCAGTGCTGGATAGTGTTAGGGTTGTGGTTAGGGTTAGCATCAGCCCTAGGATAGTGTTAGGTTTACGGTTACGGTTAGCATCAGCCTTGGATAGTGTCAGGGTTAGGCTTAGCATCAGCCCTTGGATAGTGTTACGGTTAGGGTTAGGGTTATCATCAGGCCTAGGATAGTGTTAGGGTTAGGGTTAGCATCAGCCCTAGGATAGTGTTAGGGTTAGGGTTAGGGTTAGCATCAGCCCTAGGATAGTGTTAGTGTTAGGGTTAGCATCAGCCCTAGGATAGTGTTAGTATTTGGGTTAGGGTTATCATCAGGCCTAGGATAGTGTTAGTGTTAGGGTTAGCATCAGCTCTAGGATAGTGTTAGGGTTAGGGTTAGGGTTAGCTTCAGCCCTAGGATATTGTTCGGGTTAGGGTTATCATCAGCCCCAGGAGAGCGTTAGTGTTAGGGTTAGGGTTAGCATCAGCCCTAGTACAGTGTTAGGGTTATGGTTAGGGTTAGCATCAGCCCTAGGATAGTGTTAGGGTTAGGGTTAGGGTTAGCATCAGCCCTAGGACAGTGTTAAGGTTAGGGTTAACCTCAGCCCTAGGACAATGTTGGGTTAGGGTTAGGGTTAGCATCAGCCCTAGGATAGTGTTTGGGGGAGGGTTAGGGTTAGCATCAGCCCTAGGATAGTGTTAGGGTTAGAGTTAGCATCAGCCCTAGGATAGTCTTAGGGTTAGGGTTAGGGTTAGCATCAGCCCTAGTATAGTGTTAGGGTTAGGGTTACGGTTAGCATCAGCCCTAGGATAGTGTTAGGGTTAGGGTTAGCATCAGCCCTTGGATAGTGTTACGGTTAGGGTTAGGGTTATCATCAGGCCTAGGATAGTGTTAGGGTTAGGGTTAGCATCAGACCTAGGATAGTGTTAGGGTTAGGGTTAGGGATAGCATCAGCCCTAGGATAGTGTTCGGGTTATGGTTAGCATCAGCCCTAGGATAGTGTCAGTGTTAGGGTTAGGGTTAGCATCAGCCCTAGGATAGTGTTTGGGGTAGGGTTAGGGTTAGCATCAGCCCTAGGATAGTGTTAGGGTTAGAGTTAGCATCAGCCCTAGGATAGTGTAAGGGTTAGGGTTAGGGTTAGCATCAGCCCTAGGATAGTGTTAGGGTTAGGTTTAGCATCAGCCTTAGGATAGTGTTAGGGTTAGGGTTAGCATCAGCCCTAGGATAGTGTTAGGGTTAGTGTTAGGGTTAGCATCAGGCCTAGGATAGTGTTAGCTTTAGGGTTAGCATCAGCCTTAGGATAGTGTTAGGGTTAGGGTTAGGATTAGCATCAGCCCTAGGATAGTGTTAGGGTTAGGGTTAGCATCAGCCCTAGGATAGTGTTAGTGTTAGAGTTAGGGTTAGCATCAGCCGTAGGATAGTGTTAGGATTAGGGTTAGCAGCAGCCCTAGGATAGTGTTAGCGTTAGGGTTAGGGTTAGCATCAGCCATAGGATAGTGTTAGGGTTAGGGTTAACCTCAGCCCTAGGACAATGTTGGGTTAGGGTTAGGGTTAGCATCAGCCCTAGGATAGTGTTAGGGTTAGGGTTAGCATCAGCCCTAGGATAGTGTTAGGGCTAGGGTTAGTGTTAGCATCAGACTTGGATAGTGTTAGGGTGATGGTTAGCATCAGCCCTAGTGTAGTGTTTGGGTTAGGGTTAGGGTTAGCATCAGCCCTAGCATAGTGTTAGGGTTAGGGTTAGCATCAGCCCTAGGATACTGTTAGGGTTAGGGTTAGTGTTAGCATCAGACCTAGGATAGTGTTAGGGTTATGATTAGCATCAGCCCTAGGATAGTGTTTGGGTTAGGGTTAGGGTTAGCATCAGCCCTAGGATAGTGTTAGGGTTAGGGTTAGGGTTAGCATCAGCCCTAGGATAGTGTTAGGGTTAGGGTTAGGGTTAGCATCAGCCCTAGGATAGTGTAAGGGTTAGGGTTAGGTTAGCATCAGCCCTAGGATAGTGTTAGGGTTAGGGTTAGCATCAGCCCTTGGATAGTGTTAGGGTTTGGGTTAGGGTTAGCATCAGCCCTAGGATAGTGTTAGGGTTAGGGTTAGCATCAGCCCTAGGATAGTGTTAGGGTTATCGTTAGCATCAGCCCTAGGATAGTGTTAGGGTTAGGGTTAGGTTTAGCATCAGCCCTAGGATAGTGTTAGGGTTAGGGTTAGCATCAGCCCTAGGGTAGTGTTAAGGTTAGGGTTAGTGTTAGCATGAGACCTGGGATAGTGTTAGGGTTATGATTAGCATCAGCCCTAGGATAGTGTTTGGGTTAGGGTTAGATTTAGCATCAGCCCTAGGATAGTGTTAGGGTTGGGGTTAGCATCAGGCCTAGGATAGTGTTAGGGTTAGGGTTAGCATCAGCCCTAGGATAGTGTTAGGGTTAGGGTTAGGGTTAGCATCAGCCCTAGGATAGTGTTAGGGTTAGGGTTAGCGTCAGCCCTAGGATAGTGTTAGGGTTAGGGTTAGCGTTAGCATCCGCCCTAGGATAGTGTTAGGGTTATGGTTAGCATCAGTCCTATGATAGTGTTAGGGTTAGGGTTAGGGTTAGCATCAGCCCTAGGATAGTGTTAGTGTTAGGGTTAGGATTAGCATCAGCCCTAGGATAGTGTTAGGTTTACGGTTACGGTTAGCATCAGCCTTGGATAGTGTCAGGGTTAGGGTTAGCATCAGCCCTTGGATAGTGTTAAGGTTAGGGTTAGGGTTATCATCATGCCTAGGATAGTGTTAGGGTTAAGGTTAGCATCAGCCCTAGGGTAGTGTTAGGGTTAGGGTTAGGGTTAGCTTCAGCCCTAGGATATTGTTAGGGTTAGGGTTATCATCAGCCCTTGGATAGTGTTAGGGTTAGGGTTAGGGTTAGCATCAGCCCTAGTATAGTGTTAGGGTTAGGGTTACGGTTAACATCAGCCCTAGGATAGTGTTAGGGTTAGGGTTAGCATCACCCTTGGATAGTGTTACGGTTAGGGTTACGGTTATCATCAGGCCTAGGATAGTGTTAGGGTTATGATTAGCATCAGCCCTAGGATAGTGTTAGGGTTAGGGTTAGTGTTAGCATCAGACCTAGGATAGTGTTAGGGTTATGATTAGCATCAGCCCTAGGATAGTGTTTGGTTTAGGGTTATTGTTAGCATCAGCCCTAGGATAGTGTTAGGGTTAGGGTTAGGATTAGCATCAGCCCTAGGATAGTGTTAGGGTTAGGGTTACGGTTAGCATCAGCCCTAGGATAGTGTTAGGGTTAGGGTTAGCATCAGCCCTTGGATAGTGTTAGGGTTAGGGTTAGGGTTAGCATCAGCCCTAGGATAATGTTAGGGTTAGGGTTAGCATCAGCCCTAGGATAGTGTTAGGGTTAGGGTTACTGTTAGCATCAAACCTAGGATACTGTTAGGGTTATGGTTAGCATAAGCCCAAGGATAGTGTTTGAGTTAGAGTTAGGGTTAGCATCACCCCTAGGATAGTTCTAGGGTTAGGGTTAGCATCAGGCCTAGGATAGTGTTATGGTTAGGGTTAGCATCAGCCCTAGGATAGTGTTAGGGTTAGGGTTAGCATCAGCCCTACGATAGTGTTAGGGTTAGCGTTAGGTTTAGCATCAGCCCTAGGATAGTGTTAGGGTTAGGGTTAGCATCAGCCTTAGGATAGTGTTAAAGTTAGGGTTAGTGTTAGCATCAGACCTGGCATAGTGTTAGGGTTATGATTAGCATCAGCCCTAGGATAGTGTTTGGGTTAGGGTTAGATTTAGCATCAGCCCTAGGATAGTGTTAGGGTTGGGGTTAGGGTTAGCATCAGCCCTAGGATAGTGTTAGGGTTAGGGTTAGGGTTAGCATCAGCCCTAGGATAGTGTTAGGGTTATGGTTAGCATAAGCCCTAGGATAGTGTTTGAGTTAGGGTTAGGGTTAGCATCAGCCCTAGGATAGTGCTAGGGTTAGGGTTAGCATCAGGCCTGGGATAGTGTTAGGGTTAGGGTTAGCATCAGCCCTAGGATAGTGTTAGGGTTAGAGTTAGGGTTAGCATCAGCCCTAGGATAGTGTTAGGTTTAGGGTTAGCATCAGCCCTAGGATAGTGTTAGGGTTAGGGTTAGCGTTAGCATCCGCCCTAGGATAGTGTTAGGGTTATGGTTAGCATCAGTCCTATGATAGTGTTAGGGTTAGGGTTAGGGTTAGCATCAGCCCTAGGATAGTGTTAGTGTTAGGGATAGCATCAGCCCTAGGATAGTGTTAGGGTTAGTTTTAGGGTTAGCATCAGCCCTAGGATAGTGTTAGGGTTAGGGTTAGCATCAGAACTAGGATAGTGTTAGGGTTAGGGTTAGGGTTAGCATCAGGCCTAGGATAGTGTTAGGGTTAGCAGCAGCCTTAGGATAGTGTTAGTGTTAGGGTTAGGGTTAGCATCAGTCCTAGGATAGTTTTAGGGTAAGGGTTAGCATCAGCCTTAGGATAGTGTTAGGGTTAGGGTTAGCATCAGAACTAGGATAGAGTTAGGGTTATGGTTAGGGTTAGCATCAGCGCTAGGACAGTTTTAGGGTTAGGGTTAGGGTTAGCATCAGCCTTAGGATAGTGTTAGGGTTAGGGTTAGGGTTAGGATCATCCCTAGGATAGTGTTAGGGTTAGGGTTAGCATCAGCCCTAGGATAGTGTTAAGGTTAGGGTTACGGCTAGCATCAGCCTTAGGATAGTGTTAGTGTTAGGGTTAGGGTTATCATTAGGCCTAGGATAGTGTTAGGGTTAGGATTAGCATCAGCGCTAGGATAGTGTTAGTGTTAGGGTTAGGGTTAGCATCAGCCGTAGGATAGTGTGAGGGTTAGGGTTAGGGTTAGCATCAGCCCTAGGATAGTGTTAGGGTTAGGGTTAGCATCAGCCCTAGGATAGTGTTAGGGTTAGGGTTAGGGTTATCATCAGGCCTAGGATAGTGTTAGGGTTAGGGTTAGCATCAGCTCTAGGATAGTGTTAGGGTTAGGGTTAGGGTTAGCATCAGCCTTAGTATAGTGTTAGGGTTAGGATTAGCATCAGCCCTTGGATAGTGTTACGGTTAGGGTTAGGGTTATCATCAGGCCTAGGATAGTGTTAGGGTTAGCGTTAGCATCAGCCCTAGGATAGTGTTAGGGTTAGTGTTAGGGTTAGCATCAGACCTAGGATAGTGTTCGGGTTAGGGTTAGCATCAGCCCTAGATTAGTGTTAGTGTTAGGGTTAGGATTAGCATCAGCCCTAGGATAGTGTTAGAGTTAGGGTTAGGGTTAGCATCAGCCCTAGGATAGTGTTAGCGTTAGGGTTACCATCAGCACTAGGATAGTGTTAGGGTTAGGGTTAGGGTTAGCATCAGTGCTAGGATAGTGTTAGGGTTAGGTTTAGGGTTAGCATCAGTGCTAGGATAGTGTTAGGGTTGGGGTTAGGGTTAGCATCAGCCCTAGGATAGTGTTAGGTTTACGGTTACGGTTAGCATCAGCCTTGGATAGTGTCAGGGTTAGGCTTAGCATCAGCCCTTGGATAGTGTTACGGTTAGGGTTAGGGTTATCATCAGGCCTAGGATAGTGTTAGGGTTAGGGTTAGCATCAGCCCTAGGATAGTGTTAGGGTTAGGGTTAGGGTTAGCATCAGCCCTAGGATAGTGTTAGTGTTAGGGTTAGCATCAGCCCTAGGATAGTGTTAGTATTTGGGTTAGGGTTATCATCAGGCCTAGGATAGTGTTAGTGTTAGGGTTAGCATTAGCTCTAGGATAGTGTTAGGGTTAGGGTTAGGGTTAGCTTCAGCCCTAGGATATTGTTAGGGTTAGGGTTATCATCAGCCCCAGGATAGCGTTAGTGTTAGGGTTAGGGTTAGCATCAGCCCTAGTATAGTGTTAGGGTTATGGTTAGGGTTAGCATCAGCCCTAGGATAGTGTTAGGGTTAGGGTTAGGGTTAGCATCAGCCCTAGGACAGTCTTAAGGTTAGGGTTAACCTCATCCCTAGTACAATGTTGGGTTAGGGTTAGGGTTAGCATCAGCCCTAGGATAGTGTTTGGGGTAGGGTTAGGGTTAGCATCAGCCCTAGGATAGTGTTAGGGTTAGAGTTAGCATCAGCCCTAGGATAGTCTTAGGGTTAGGGTTAGGGTTAGCATCAGCCCTAGGACAGTGTTATGGTTAGGTTTAGCATCTGCCTTAGGATAGGGTTAGGGTTAGGGTTAGCATCAGCCCTAGGACAGTGTTAGGGTTAGGGTTAGCATCAGCCCTAGGGTAGTCCTACGGTTAGGGTTAGGGTTAGCATCAGCCCTAGGATAGTGTTAGGGTTAGGGTTAGCATCAGCCCTAGGATAGTGTTAGGGTTAGGGTTAGGGTTAGCTTCCGGCCTAGGATAGTGTTAGGCTTAGGGTTAGCATCAGCCTTAGGATAGTGTTAGGGTTAGGGTTAGGGTTAGCGTCAGCCCTAGGATAGTGTTAGGGTTAGGGTTAGCATCAGCCCTAGGATAGTGTTACGGTTATGGTTAGGGTTAGCATCAGCCCTAGGATACCGTTAGGGTTAGGGTTAGCATCAACTCTAGGATAGTGTTAGGGTTAGAGTTACGGTTAGCATCAGCCCTAGGATAGTATTAGGGTTATCGTTAGCATCAGCCCTTCAATAGTGTTAGGGTTAGGGTTAGGGTTAGCCTCAGCCCTAGGATAGTGTTAGGGTTAGGTTTAGCATCTGTCCTAGGATAGTGTTACGGGTAGCGTTAGGGTTAGCATCAGCCCTAGGATAGTGTTAGCGTTAGGGTTACTATCAGCGCTAGGATAGTGTTAGGTTTAGGGTTAGGGGTAGCATCAGTGCTAGGATAGTGTTAGGGTTAGGGTTAGGGTAAGCATCAGCCCTAGGATAGTGTTAGGTTTACGGTTACGGTTAGCATCAGCCTTGGATAATGTCAGGGTTAGGGTTAGCATCAGCCCTTGGATAGTGTTAAGGTTAGGGTTAGGGTTATCATCAGGCCTAGGATAGTGTTAGGGTTAGGGTTAGCATCAGCCCTAGGATAGTATTAGGGTTAGGGTTAGGGTTAGCTTCAGCCCTAGGATATTGTGAGGGTTAGGGTTATCATCAGCCCTTCGATAGTGTTAGGGTTAGGATTAGGGTTAGCCTCAGCCCTAGTATAGTGTTAGGGTTAGGGTTACGGTTAGCATCAGCCCTAGGATAGAGTCAGGGTTACGGTTAGCATCAGCCCTTGGATAGTGTTACGGTTAGGGTTAGGGTTATCATCAGGCCTAGGATAGTGTTAGGGTTAGGGTTAGCATCAGACCTAGGATAGTGTTAGTGTTAGGGTTAGGGATAGCATCAGCCCTAGGATAGTGTTCGGGTTAGGGTTATCATCAGGCCTAGGATAGTGTCACTGTTAGGGTTAGGGTTAGCATCAGCCCTAGGATAGTGTTAGGGTTAGGGTTAGGGTTAGCGTCAGCGCTAGGATAGTGTTAGGGTTAGGGTTAGCGTTAGCATCCGCCCTATGATAGTGTTAGGGTTATGGTTAGCATCAGTCCTATGATAGTGCTAGGGTTAGGGTTAGGGTTAGCATCAGCCCTAGGATAGTGTTAGGGTTAGGGTTAGGGTTAGCATCATCCCTAGGATAGTGTTAGGGTTAGGATTAGCATCTGCGCTAGGATAGTGTTAGTGTTAGGGTTAGGGTTAGCATCAGCCTTAGGATAGTGTTAGGGTTAGGGTTAGGGTTAGCATCAGCCCTAGGATAGTGTTAGGGTTAGGGTTAGTATCAGCCCTAGGATAGTGTTAGGGTTAGGGTTAGGGTTATCATCAGGCCTAGGATAGTGTTAGGGTTATGGTTAGCATCAGCTCTAGGATAGTGTTAGGGTTAGGGTTAGGGTTAGCATCAGCCCTAGGATAATGTTAGGGTTAGGGTTAGCATCAGCCCTAGGATAGTGTTAGGGTTAGGGTTAGTGTTAGCATCAAACCTAGGATACTGTTAGGGTTATGGTTAGCATAAGCCCAAGGATAGTGTTTGAGTTAGAGTTAGGGTTAGCATCAGCCCTAGGATAGTGCTAGGGTTAGGGTTAGCATCAGGCCTAGGATAGTGTTATGGTTAGGGTTAGCATCAGCCCTAGGATAGTGTTAGGGTTAGGGTTAGCATCAGCCCGAGGATAGTGTTAGGGTTAGCGTTAGGTTTAGCATCAGGCCTAGGATAGTGTTATGGTTAGGGTTAGCATCAGCCCTAGGATAGTGTTAAAGTTAGGGTTAGTGTTAGCATCAGACCTGGGATAGTGTTAGGGTTATGATTAGCATCAGCCCTAGGATAGTGTTTGGGTTAGGGTTAGATTTAGCATCAGCCCTAGGATAGTGTTAGGGTTGGGGTTAGGGTTAGCATCAGCCCTAGGATAGTGTTAGGGTTAGGGTTAGGGTTAGCATCAGCCCTAGGATAGTGTTAGGGTTATGGTTAGGGTTAGCATCAGCGCTAGGACAGTTTTAGGGTTAGGGTTAGGGTTAGCATCAGCCTTAGGATAGTGTTAGGGTTAGGGTTAGGGTTAGCATCAGCCCTAGGATAGTGTTAAGGTTAGGGTTACGGTTAGCATCAGCCTTAGGATAGTGTTAGTGTTAGGGTTAGGGTTATCATTAGGCCTAGGATAGTGTTAGTGTTAGGATTAGCATCAGCGCTAGGATAGTGTTAGGGTTAGGGTTAGGGTTAGCATCAGCCGTAGGATAGTGTGAGGGTTAGGGTTAGGGTTAGCATCAGCCCTAGCATAGTGTTAGGGTTAGGGTTAGCATCAGCCCTAGGATAGTGTTAGGGTTAGGGTTAGGGTTATCATCAGGCCTAGGATAGTGTTAGGGTTGGGTTAGCATCAGCTCTAGGATAGTGTTTGGGTTAGGGTTAGGGTTAGCATCAGCCTTAGTATAGTGTTAGGGTTAGGATTAGCATCAGCCCTTGGTTAGTGTTACGGTTAGGGTTAGGGTTATCATCAGGCCTAGGATAGTGTTAGGGTTAGGGTTAGCATCTGCCCTAGGATAGTGTTAGGGTTAGTGGTAGGGTTAGCATCAGACCTAGGATAGTGTTCGGGTTAGGGTTAGCATCAGCCCTAGGATAGTGTTAGTGTTAGGGTTAGGATTAGCATCAGCCCTAGGATAGTGTTAGGGTTAGGGTTAGGGTTAGCATCAGTGCTAGGATAGTGTTAGGGTTGGGGTTAGGGTTAGCATCAGCCCTAGGATAGTGTTAGGTTTACGGTTACGGTTAGCATCAGCCTTGGATAGTGTCAGGGTTAGGCTTAGCATCAGCCCTTGGATAGTGTTACGGTTAGGGTTAGGGTTATCATCAGGCCTTGGATAGTGTTAGGGTTAGGGTTAGCATCAGCCCTAGGATAGTGTTAGGGTTAGGGTTAGGGTTAGCATCAGCCCTAGGATAGTGTTAGTGTTAGGGTTAGCCTCAGCCCTAGGATAGTGTTAGGGTTAGGTTTAGCATCTGTCCTAGGATAGTGTTACGGGTAGCGTTAGGGTTAGCATCAGCCCTAGGATAGTGTTAGCGTTAGGGTTACCATCAGCGCTAGGATAGTGTTAGGGTTAGGGTTAGGGGTAGCATCAGTGCTAGGATAGTGTTAGGGTTAGGGTTAGGGTAAGCATCAGCCCTAGGATAGTGTTAGGTTTACGGTTACGGTTAGCATCAGCCTTGGATAATGTCAGGGTTAGGGTTAGCATCAGCCCTTGGATAGTGTTAAGGTTAGGGTTAGGGTTATCATCAGGCCTAGGATAGTGTTATGGTTAGGGTTAGCATCAGCCCTAGGATAGTATTAGGGTTAGGGTTAGGGTTAGCTTCAGCCCTAGGATATTGTGAGGGTTAGGGTTATCATCAGCCCTTCGATCGTGTTAGGGTTAGGGTTAGGGTTAGCCTCAGCCCTAGTATAGTGTTAGGGTTAGGGTTACGGTTAGCATCAGCCCTAGGATAGTGTTAGGGTTAGGGTTAGCATCAGCCCTTGGATAGTGTTACGGTTAGGGTTAGGGTTATCACCAGGCCTAGGATAGTGTTAGGGTTAGGGTTAGCATCAGACCTAGGATAGTGTTAGGGTTAGGGTTAGGGATAGCATCAGCCCTAGGATAGTGTTCGGGTTAGGGGTAGCATCAGCCCTAGGATAGTGTCAGTGTTAGGGTTAGGGTTAGCATCAGCTCTAGGATAGTGTTTGGGGTAGGGTTAGGTTTAGCATCAGCCCTAGGATAGTGTTAGGGTTAGAGTTAGCATCAGCCCTAGGATAGTGTTAGGGTTAGGGTTAGGGTTAGCATCAGCCCTAGGATAGTGTTAGGGTTAGGTTTAGCATCAGCCTTAGGATAGTGTTAGGGTTAGGGTTAGCATCAGCCCTAGGATAGTGTTAGGGTTAGTGTTAGGGTTAGCATCAGGCCTAGGATAGTGTTAGGTTTAGGGTTGGCATCAGCCTTAGGATAGTGTTAGGGGTAGGGTTAGGGTTAGCATCAGCCCTAGGATAGTGTTAGGGTTAGGGTTAGCATCAGCCCTAGGATAGTGTTAGTGTTAGAGTTAGGGTTAGCATCAGCCGTAGGATAGTGTTAGGGATAGGGTTAGCAGCAGCGCTAGGATAGTGTTAGGGTTAGGGTTAGGGTTAGCATCAGCCATAGGATAGTGTTAGGGTTAGGGTTAACCTCAGCCCTAGGACAATGTTGGGTTAGGGTTAGGGTTAGCATCAGCCCTAGGATAGTGTTAGGGTTAGGGTTAGCATCAGCCCTAGGATAGTGTTAGGGCTAGGGTTAGTGTTAGCATCAGACCTAGGATAGTGTTAGGGTGATGGTTAGCATCAGCCCTAGGATAGTGTTTGGGTTAGGGTTAGGGTTAGCATCAGCCCTAGGATAGTGTAAGGGTTAGGGTTAGGTTAGCATCAGCCCTAGGATAGTGTTAGGGTTAGGGTTAGCATCAGCCCTTGGATAGTGTTAGGGTTTGGGTTAGGGTTAGCATCAGCCCTAGGATAGTGTTAGGGTTAGGGTTAGCATCAGCCCTAGGATAGTGTTAGGGTTAGGGTTAGTGTTAGCATCAAACCTAGGATAGTGTTAGGGTTATGGTTAGCATAAGCCCTAGAATAGTGTTTGAGTTAGGGTTAGGGTTAGCATCAGCCCTAGGATAGTGCTAGGGTTAGGGTTAGCATCAGGCCTAGGATAGTGTTATGGTTAGGGTTAGCATCAGCCCTAGGATAGTGTTAGGGTTAGGGTTAGCATCAGCCCTAGGATAGTGTTAGGGTTAGGGTTAGGTTTAGCATCAGCCCTAGGATAGTGTTAGTGTTAGGGTTAGCATCAGCCCTAGGATAGTGTTAAGGTTAGGGTTACTGTTAGCATGAGACCTGGGATAGTGTTAGGGTTATGATTAGCATCAGCCCTAGGATAGTGTTTGGGTTAGGGTTAGATTTAGCATCAGCCCTAGGATAGTGTTAGGGTTGGGGTTAGGGTTAGCATCAGCACTAGGATAGTGTTAGGGTTAGGCTTAGGGTTAGCATCAGCCCTAGGATAGTGTTAGGGTTATGGTTAGCATAAGCCCTAGGATAGTGTTTGAGTTAGGGTTAGGGTTAGCATCAGCCCTAGGATAGTGCTAGGGTTAGGGTTACCATCAGGCCTAGGATAGTGTTAGGGTTAGGGTTAGCATCAGCCCTAGGATAGTGTTAGGGTTAGGGTTAGGGTTAGCATCAGCCCTAGGATAGTGTTAGGGTTAGGGTTAGCGTCAGCCCTAGGATAGTGTTAGGGTTAGGGTTAGCGTTAGCATCCGCCCTAGGATAGTGTTAGGGTTATGGCTAGCATCAGTCCTATGATAGTGTTAGGGTTAGGGTTAGGGTTAGCATCAGCCCTAGGATAGTGTTAGGGTTAGGGTTAGGGTTAGCATCAGGCCTAGGATAGTGTTAGGGTTAGCAGCAGCCTTAGGATAGTGTTAGTGTTAGGGTTAGGGTTAGCATCAGCCCTAGGATAGTTTTAGGGTAAGGGTTAGCATCAGCCTTAGGATAGTGTTAGGGTTAGGGTTAGCATCAGAACTAGGATAGTGTTAGGGTTATGGTTAGGGTTAGCATCAGCGCTAGGACAGTTTTAGGGTTAGGGTTAGGGTTAGCATCAGCCTTAGGATAGTGTTAGGGTTAGGGTTAGGGTTAGCATCATCCCTAGGATAGTGTTAGGGTTAGGATTAGCATCTGCGCTAGGATAGTGTTAGGGTTAGGGTTAGGGTTAGCATCAGCCGTAGGATAGTGTTAGGGTTAGGGTTAGGGATAGCTTCAGCCCTAGGATAGTGTTAGGGTTAGGGTTAGCATCAGCCCTAGGATAGTGTTAGGGTTAGGGTTAGGGTTATCATCAGGCCTAGGATAGTGTTAGGGTTATGGTTAGCATCAGCTCTAGGATAGTGTTAGGGTTAGGGTTAGGGTTAGCATCAGCCCTAGGATAATGTTAGGTTTAGGGTTAGCATCAGCCCTAGGATAGTGTTAGGGTTAGGGTTAGTGTTAGCATCAAACCTAGGATACTGTTAGGGTTATGGTTAGCATAAGCCCAAGGATAGTGTTTGAGTTAGAGTTAGGGTTAGCATCAGCCCTAGGATAGTGCTAGGGTTAGGGTTAGCATCAGGCCTAGGATAGTGTTATGGTTAGGGTTAGCATCAGCCCTAGGATAGTGTTAGGGTTAGGGTTAGCATCAGCCCTAGGATAGTGTTAGGGTTAGCGTTAGGTTTAGCATCAGGCCTAGGATAGTGTTATGGTTAGGGTTAGCATCAGCCCTAGGATAGTGTTAAAGTTAGGGTTAGTGTTAGCATCAGACCTGGGATAGTGTTACGGTTATGATTAGCATCAGCCCTAGGATAGTGTTAGGGTTAGGGTTAGGGTTAGCATCAGTGCTAGGATAGTGTTAGGGTTGGGGTTAGGGTTAGCATCAGCCCTAGGATAGTGTTAGGTTTACGGTTACGGTTAGCATCAGCCTTGGATAGTGTCAGGGTTAGGCTTAGCATCAGCCCTTGGATAGTGTTACGGTTAGGGTTAGGGTTATCATCAGGCCTAGGATAGTGTTAGGGTTAGGGTTAGCATCAGCCCTAGGATAGTGTTAGGGTTAGGGTTAGGGTTAGCATCAGCCCTAGGATAGTGTTAGGGTTAGGGTTAGCATCAGCCCTAGGATAGTGTTATGGTTAGGTTTAGCATCTGCCTTAGGATAGGGTTAGGGTTAGGGTTAGCATCAGCCCTAGGATAGTGTTAGGGTTAGGGTTAGCATCAGCCCTAGTGTAGTCCTACGGTTAGGGTTAGGGTTAGCATCAGCCCTAGGATATTGTTAGGGTTAGGGTTAGCATCAGCCCTAGGATAGTGTTAGGGTTAGGGTTAGCATCAGCCCTAGGATAGTGTTACGGTTAGGGTTAGCATCAGCCCTAGGATAGTGTTACGGTTATGGTTAGGGTTAGCATCAGCCCTAGGATACCGTTAGGGTTAGGGTTAGCATCAACTCTAGGATAGTGTTAGGGTTAGAGTTACGGTTAGCATCAGCCCTAGGATAGTGTTAGGGTTATCGTTAGCATCAGCCCTACAATAGTGTTAGGGTTAGGGTTAGGGTTAGCCTCAGCCCTAGGATAGTGTTAGGGTTAGGTTTAGCATCTGTCCTAGGATAGTGTTACGGGTAGCGTTAGGGTTAGCATCAGCCCTAGGATAGTGTTAGCGTTAGGGTTACCATCAGCGCTAGGATAGTGTTAGGGTTAGGGTTAGGGGTAGCATCAGTGCTAGGATAGTGTTAGGGTTAGGGTTAGGGTAAGCATCAGCCCTAGGATAGTGTTAGGTTTACGGTTACGGTTAGCATCAGCCTTGGATAATGTCAGGGTTAGGGTTAGCATCAGCCCTTGGATAGTGTTAAGGTTAGGGTTAGGGTTATCATCAGGCCTAGGATAGTGTTATGGTTAGGGTTAGCATCAGCCATAGGATAGTATTAGGGTTAGGGTTAGGGTTAGCTTCAGCCCTAGGATATTGTGAGGGTTAGGGTTATCATCAGCCCTTCGATAGTGTTAGGGTTAGGGTTAGGGTTAGCCTCAGCCCTAGTATAGTGTTAGGGTTAGGGTTACGGTTAGCATCAGCCCTAGGATAGTGTTAGGGTTAGGGTTAGCATCAGCCCTTGGATAGTGTTACGGTTAGGGTTACGGTTATCACCAGGCCTAGGATAGTGTTAGGGTTAGGGTTAGCATCAGACCTAGGATAGTGTTAGGGTTAGGGTTAGGGATAGCATCAGCCCTAGGATAGTGTTCGGGTTAGGGGTAGCATCAGCCCTAGGATAGTGTCAGTGTTAGGGTTAGGGTTAGCATCAGCCCTAGGATAGTGTTTGGGGTAGGGTTAGGGTTAGCATCAGCCCTAGGATAGTGTTAGGGTTAGAGTTAGCATCAGCCCTAGGATAGTGTTAGGGTTAGGGTTAGGGTTAGCATCAGCCCTAGGATAGTGTTAGGGTTAGGTTTAGCATCAGCCTTAGGATAGTGTTAGGGTTAGGGTTAGCATCAGCCCTAGGATAGTGTTAGGGTTAGTGTTAGGGTTAGCATCAGGCCTAGGAGAGTGTTAGGTTTAGGGTTAGCATCAGCCTTAGGATAGTGTTAGGG
Organism: Lemur catta; assembly: GCF_020740605.2. Lineage (NCBI taxonomy): Eukaryota > Metazoa > Chordata > Mammalia > Primates > Lemuridae > Lemur > Lemur catta. Next base: position 756,819 of record NW_025423858.1, on the reverse strand, counting down.
TTAGGGTTAGGGTTAGCATCAGCCCTAGGATAGTGTTAGGGTTAGGGTTAGCATCAGCCCTAGGATAGTGTTAGTGTTAGAGTTAGGGTTAGCATCAGCCGTAGGATAGTGTTAGGGATAGGGTTAGCAGCAGCCCTAGGATAGTGTTAGGGTTAGGGTTAGTGTTAGCATCAGCCATAGGATAGTGTTAGGGTTAGGGTTAACCTCAGCCCTAGGACAATGTTGGGTTAGCGTTAGGGTTAGCATCAGCCCTAGGATAGTGTTAGGGTTAGGGTTAGCATCAGCCCTAGGATAGTGTTAGGGCTAGGGTTAGTGTTAGCATCAGACCTAGGATAGTGTTAGTGTGATGGTTAGCATCAGCCCTAGTGTAGTGTTTGGGTTAGGGTTAGGGTTAGCATCAGCCCTAGCATAGTGTTAGGGTTAGGGTTAGCATCAGCCCTAGGATAGTGTTAGGGTTAGGGTTAGTGTTAGCATCAGACCTAGGATAGTGTTAGGGTTATGATTAGCATCAGCCCTAGCATAGTGTTTGGGTTAGGGTTAGGGTTAGCATCAGCCCTAGGATAGTGTTAGGGTTAGGGTTAGGGTTAGCATCAGCCCTAGGATAGTGTTAGGGTTAGGGTTAGGGTTAGCATCAGCCCTAGGATAGTGTAAGGGTTAGGGTTAGGTTAGCATCAGCCCTAGGATAGTGTTAGGGTTAGGGTTAGCATCAGCCCTTGGATAGTGTTAGGGTTTGGGTTAGGGTTAGCATCAGCCCTAGGATAGTGTTAGGGTTAGGGTTAGCATCAGCCCTAGGATAGTGTTAGGGTTAGGGTTAGTGTTAGCATCAAACCTAGGATAGTGTTAGGGTTATGGTTAGCATAAGCCCTAGAATAGTGTTTGAGTTAGGGTTAGGGTTAGCATCAGCCCTAGGATAGTGCTAGGGTTAGGGTTAGCATCAGGCCTAGGATAGTGTTATGGTTAGGGTTAGCATCAGCCCTAGGATAGTGTTAGGGTTAGGGTTAGCATCAGCCCTAGGATAGTGTTAGGGTTAGGGTTAGGTTTAGCATCAGCCCTAGGATAGTGTTAGTGTTAGGGTTAGCGTCAGCCCTAGGATAGTGTTAAGGTTAGGGTTACTGTTAGCATGAGACCTGGGATAGTGTTAGGGTTATGATTAGCATCAGCCCTAGGATAGTGTTTCTGTTAGGGTTAGATTTAGCATCAGCCCTAGGATAGTGTTAGGGTTGGGGTTAGGGTTAGCATCAGCCCTAGGATAGTGTTAGGGTTAGGGTTAGGGTTAGCATCAGCCCTAGGATAGTGTTAGGGTTATGGTTAGCATAAGCCCTAGGATAGTGTTTGAGTTAGGGTTAGGGTTAGCATCAGCCCTAGGATAGTGCTAGGGTTAGGGTTACCATCAGGCCTAGGATAGTGTTAGGGTTAGGGTTAGCATCAGCCCTAGGATAGTGTTAGGTTTAGGGTTAGGGTTAGCATCAGCCCTAGGATAGTGTTAGGGTTAGGGTTAGCGTCAGCCCTAGGATAGTGTTAGGGTTAGGGTTAGCGTTAGCATCCGCCCTAGGATAGTGTTAGGGTTATGGCTAGCATCAGTCCTTTGATAGTGTTAGGGTTAGGGTTAGGGTTAGCATCAGCCCTAGGATAGTGTTAGGGTTAGGGTTAGGGTTAGCATCAGGCCTAGGATAGTGTTAGGGTTAGCAGCAGCCTTAGGATAGTGTTAGTGTTAGGGTTAGGGTTGGCATCAGCCCTAGGATAGTTTTAGGGTAAGGGTTAGCATCAGCCTTAGGATAGTGTTAGGGTTAGGGTTAGCATCAGAACTAGGATAGTGTTAGGGTTATGGTTAGGGTTAGCATCAGCGCTAGGACAGTTTTAGGGTTAGGGTTAGGGTTAGCATCAGCCTTAGGATAGTGTTAGGGTTAGGGTTAGGGTTAGCATCATCCCTAGGATAGTGTTAGGGTTAGGATTAGCATCTGCGCTAGGATAGTGTTAGGGTTAGGGTTAGGGTTAGCATCAGCCCTAGGATAGTGTTAGGGTTAGGGTTAGGGTTAGCATCAGCCCTAGGATAGTGTAAGGGTTAGGGTTAGGTTAGCATCAGCCCTAGGATAGTGTTAGGGTTAGGGTTAGCATCAGCCCTTGGATAGTGTTAGGGTTTGGGTTAGGGTTAGCATCAGCCCTAGGATAGTGTTAGGGTTAGGGTTAGTGTTAGCATCAAACCTAGGATAGTGTTAGGGTTATGGTTAGCATAAGCCCTAGAATAGTGTTTGAGTTAGGGTTAGGGTTAGCATCAGCCCTAGGATAGTGCTAGGGTTAGGGTTAGCATCAGGCCTAGGATAGTGTTATGGTTAGGGTTAGCATCAGCCCTAGGATAGTGTTAGGGTTAGGGTTAGCATCAGCCCTAGGATAGTGTTAGGGTTAGGGTTAGGTTTAGCATCAGCCCTAGGATAGTGTTAGTGTTAGGGTTAGCAACAGCCCTAGGATAGTGTTAAGGTTAGGGTTACTGTTAGCATGAGACCTGGGATAGTGTTAGGGTTATGATTAGCATCAGCCCTAGGATAGTGTTTGGGTTAGGGTTAGATTTAGCATCAGCCCTAGGATAGTGTTAGGGTTGGGGTTAGGGTTAGCATCAGCCCTAGGATAGTGTTAGGGTTAGGGTTAGGGTTAGCATCAGCCCTAGGATAGTGTTAGGGTTATGGTTAGCATAAGCCCTAGGATAGTGTTTGAGTTAGGGTTAGGGTTAGCATCAGCCCTAGGATAGTGTTAGGGTTAGGGTTAGCGTCAGCCCTAGGATAGTGTTAGGGTTAGGGTTAGCGTTAGCATCCGCCCTAGGATAGTGTTAGGGTTATGGCTAGCATCAGTCCTATGATAGTGTTAGGGTTAGGGTTAGGGTTAGCATCAGCCCTAGGATAGTGTTAGGGTTAGGGTTAGGGTTAGCATCAGGCCTAGGATAGTGTTAGGGTTAGCAGCAGCCTTAGGATAATGTTAGTGTTAGGGTTAGGGTTAGCATCAGCCCTAGGATAGTTTTAGGGTAAGGGTTAGCATCAGCCTTAGGATAGTGTTAGGGTTAGGGTTAGCATCAGAACTAGGATAGTGTTAGGGTTATGGTTAGGGTTAGCATCAGCGCTAGGACAGTTTTAGGGTTAGGGTTAGGGTTAGCATCAGCCTTAGGATAGTGTTAGGGTTAGGGTTAGGGTTAGCATCATCCCTAGGATAGTGTTAGGGTTAGGATTAGCATCTGCGCTAGGATAGTGTTAGGGTTAGGGTTAGGGTTAGCATCAGCCGTAGGATAGTGTTAGGGTTAGGGTTAGGGTTAGCATCAGCCCTAGGATAGTGTTAGGGTTAGGGTTACCATCAGCCCTAGGATAGTGTTAGGGTTAGGGTTAGGGTTATCATCAGGCCTAGGATAGTGTTAGGGTTATGGTTAGCATCAGCTCTAGGATAGTGTTAGGGTTAGGGTTAGGGTTAGCATCAGCCCTAGGATAATGTTAGGGTTAGGGTTAGCATCAGCCCTAGGATAGTGTTAGGGTTAGGGTTAGTGTTAGCATCAAACCTAGGATACTGTTAGGGTTATGGTTAGCATAAGCCCAAGGATAGTGTTTGAGTTAGAGTTAGGGTTAGCATCAGCCCTAGGATAGTGCTAGGGTTAGGGTTAGCATCAGGCCTAGGATAGTGTTATGGTTAGGGTTAGCATCAGCCCTAGGATAGTGTTAGGGTTAGGGTTAGCATCAGCCCTAGGATAGTGTTAGGGTTAGCGTTAGGTTTAGCATCAGGCCTAGGATAGTGTTATGGTTAGGGTTAGCATCAGCCCTAGGATAGTGTTAAAGTTAGGGTTAGCGTTACCATCAGACCTGGGATAGTGTTAGGGTTATGATTAGCATCAGCCCTAGGATAGTGTTTGGGTTAGGGTTAGATTTAGCATCAGCCCTAGGATAGTGTTAGGGTTGGGGTTAGGGTTTGCATCAGCCCTAGGATAGTGTTAGGGTTAGGGTTAGGGTTAGCATCAGCCCTAGGATAGTGTTAGGGTTATGGTTAGGGTTAGCATCAGCCCTAGGATAGTGATAGGGTTAGGGTTAGCATCAGGCCTGGGATAGTGTTAGGGTTAGGGTTAGCATCAGCCCTAGGATAGTGTTAGGGTTAGAGTTAGGGTTAGCATCAGCCCTAGGATAGTGTTAGGTTTAGGGTTAGCATCAGCCCTAGGATAGTGTCAGGGTTAGGGTTAGCGTTAGCATCCGCCCTAGGATAGTTTTAGGGTAAGGGTTAGCATCAGCCTTAGGATAGTGTTAGGGTTAGGGTTAGCATCAGAACTAGGATAGTGTTAGGGTTATGGTTAGGGTTAGCATCAGCGCTAGGACAGTTTTAGGGTTAGGGTTAGGGTTAGCATCATCCTTAGGATAGTGTTAGGGTTAGGGTTAGGGTTAGGATCATCCCTAGGATAGTGTTATGGTTAGGGTTAGCATCAGCCCTAGGATAGTGTTAAGGTTAGGGTTACGGTTAGCATCAGCCTTAGGATAGTGTTAGTGTTAGGGTTAGGGTTATCATTAGGCCTAGGATAGTGTTAGGGTTAGGATTAGCATCAGCGCTAGGATAGTGTTAGGGTTAGGGTTAGGGTTAGCCTCAGCCCTAGGATAGTGTTAGGGTTAGGTTTAGCATCTGTCCTAGGATAGTGTTACGGGTAGCGTTAGGGTTAGCATCAGCCCTAGGATAGTGTTAGCATTAGGGTTACCATCAGCGCTAGGATAGTGTTAGGGTTAGGGTTAGGGGTAGCATCAGTGCTAGGATAGTGTTAGGGTTAGGGTTAGGGTAAGCATCAGCCCTAGGATAGTGTTAGGTATACGGTTACGGTTAGCATCAGTCTTGGATAATGTCAGGGTTAGGGTTAGCATCAGCCCTTGGATAGTGTTAAGGTTAGGGTTAGGGTTATCATCAGGTCTAGGATAGTGTTAGGGTTAGGGTTAGCATCAGCCCTAGGATAGTATTAGGGTTAGGGTTAGGGTTAGCTTCAGCCCTAGGATATTGTGAGGGTTAGGGTTATCATCAGCCCTTCGATAGTGTTAGGGTTAGGATTAGGGTTAGCCTCAGCCCTAGTATAGTGTTAGGGTTAGGGTTACGGTTAGCATCAGCCCTAGGATAGAGTTAGGGTTAGGGTTAGCATCAGCCCTTGGATACTGTTACGGTTAGGGTTAGGGTTATCATCAGGCCTAGGATAGTGTTAGGGTTAGGGTTAGCATCAGACCTAGGATAGTGTTAGGGTTAGGGTTAGGGATAGCATCAGCCCTAGGATAGTGTTCGGGTTAGGGTTATCATCAGGCCTAGGATAGTGTCACTGTTAGGGTTAGGGTTAGCATCAGCCCTAGGATAGTGTTAGGGTTAGGGTTAGGGTTAGCGTCAGCCCTAGGATAGTGTTAGGGTTAGGGTTAGCGTTAGCATCCGCCCTAGGATAGTGTTAGGGTTATGGTTAGCATCAGTCCTATGATAGTGCTAGGGTTAGGGTTAGGGTTAGCATCAGCCCTAGGATAGTGTTAGGGTTAGGGTTAGGGTTAGCATCAGGCCTAGGATAGTGTTAGGGTTAGCAGCAGCCTTAGGATAGTGTTAATGTTAGGGTTAGGGTTAGCATCAGCCCTAGGATAGTTTTAGGGTAAGGGTTAGCATCAGCCTTAGGATAGTGTTAGGGTTAGGGTTAGCATCAGAACTAGGATAGTGTTAGGGTTATGGTTAGGGTTAGCATCAGCGCTAGGACAGTTTTAGGGTTAGGGTTAGGGTTAGCATCAGCCTTAGGATAGTGTTAGGGTTAGGGTTAGGGTTAGCATCATCCCTAGGATAGTGTTAGGGTTAGGATTAGCATCTGCGCTAGGATAGTGTTAGGGTTAGGGTTAGGGTTAGCATCAGCCGTAGGATAGTGTTAGGGTTAGGGTTAGGGTTAGCATCAGCCCTAGGATAGTGTTAGGGTTAGGGTTAGCATCAGCCCTAGGATAGTGTTAAGGTTAGGGTTACGGTTAGCATCATCCTTAGGATAGTGTTAGTGTTAGGGTTAGGGTTATCATTAGGCCTAGGATAGTGTTAGGGTTAGGATTAGCATCAGCGCTAGGATAGTGTTAGGGTTAGGGTTAGGGTTAGCATCAGCCGTAGGATAGTGTGAGGGTTAGGGTTAGGGTTAGCATCAGCCCTAGGATAGTGTTAGGGTTAGGGTTAGGGTTATCATCAGGCCTAGGATAGTGTTAGGGTTAGGGTTAGCATCAGCTCTAGGATAGTGTTAGGGTTAGGGTTAGGGTTAGCATCAGCCTTAGTATAGTGTTAGGGTTAGGATTAGCATCAGCCCTTGGATAGTGTTACGGTTAGGGTTAGGGTTATCATCAGGCCTAGGATAGTGTTAGAGTTAGGGTTAGCATCAGCCCTAGGATAGTGTTAGGGTTAGTGTTAGGGTTAGCATCAGACCTAGGATAGTGTTCGGGTTAGGGTTAGCATCAGCCCTAGGATAGTGTTAGTGTTAGGGTTAGGATTAGCATCAGCCCTAGGATAGTGTTAGGGTTAGGGTTAGGGTTAGCATCAGTGCTAGGATAGTGTTAGGGTTGGGGTTAGGGTTAGCATCAGCCCTAGGATAGTGTTAGGTTTACGGTTACGGTTAGCATCAGCCTTGGATAGTGTCAGGGTTAGGCTTAGCATCAGCCCTTGGATAGTGTTACGGTTAGGGTTAGGGTTATCATCAGGCCTAGGATAGTGTTAGGGTTAGGGTTAGCATCAGCCCTACGATAGTGTTAGGGTTAGGGTTAGGGTTAGCATCAGCCCTAGGATAGTGTTAGTGTTAGGGTTAGCATCAGCCCTAGGATAGTGTTAGTATTTGGGTTAGGGTTATCATCAGGCCTAGGATAGTGTTAGTGTTAGGGTTAGCATCAGCTCTAGGATATTGTTAGGGTTAGGGTTAGGGTTAGCTTCAGCCCTAGGATATTGTTAGGGTTAGGGTTATCATCAGCCCCAGGATAGCGTTAGTGTTAGGGTTAGGGTTAGCATCAGCCCTAGTATAGTGTTAGGGTTATGGTTAGGGTTAGCATCAGCCCTAGGATAGTGTTAGGGTTAGGGTTAGGGTTAGCATCAGCCCTAGGACAGTGTTAAGGTTAGGGTTAACCTCAGCCCTAGGACAATGTTGGGTTAGGGTTAGGGTTAGCATCAGCCCTAGGATAGTGTTTGGGGTAGGGTTAGGGTTAGCATCAGCCCTAGGATAGTGTTAGGGTTAGAGTTAGCATCAGCCCTAGGATAGTCTTAGGGTTAGGGTTAGGGTTAGCATCAGCCCTAGGATAGTGTTATGGTTAGGTTTAGCATCTGCCTTAGGATAGGGTTAGGGTTAGGGTTAGCATCAGCCCTAGGATAGTGTTAGGGTTAGGGTTAGCATCAGCCCTAGTGTAGTCCTACGGTTAGGGTTAGGGTTAGCATCAGCCCTAGGATATTGTTAGGGTTAGGGTTAGCATCAGCCCTAGGATAGTGTTAGGGTTAGGGTTAGGGTTAGCTTCCGGCCTAGGATAGTGTTAGGCTTAGGGTTAGCATCAGCCTTAGGATAGTGTTAGGGTTAGGGTTAGGGTTAGCGTCAGCCCTAGGATAGTGTTACGGTTAGGGTTAGCATCAGCCCTAGGATAGTGTTACGGTTATGGTTAGGGTTAGCATCAGCCCTAGGATACCGTTAGGGTTAGGGTTAGCATCAACTCTAGGATAGTGTTAGGGTTAGAGTTACGGTTAGCATCAGCCCTAGGATAGTGTTAGGGTTATCGTTAGCATCAGCCCTACAATATTGTTAGGGTTAGGGTTAGGGTTAGCCTCAGCCCTAGGATAGTGTTAGGGTTAGGTTTAGCATCTGTCCTAGGATAGTGTTACGGGTAGCGTTAGGGTTAGCATCAGCCCTAGGATAGTGTTAGCGTTAGGGTTACCATCAGCGCTAGGATAGTGTTAGGGTTAGGGTTAGTGGTAGCATCAGTGCTAGGATAGTGTTAGGGTTAGGGTTAGGGTAAGCATCAGCCCTAGGATAGTGTTAGGTTTACGGTTACGGTTAGCATCAGCCTTGGATAATGTCAGGGTTAGGGTTAGCATCAGCCCTTGGATAGTGTTAAGGTTAGGGTTAGGGTTATCATCAGGCCTAGGATAGTGTTAGGGTTAGGGTTAGCATCAGCCCTAGGATAGTATTAGGGTTAGGGTTAGGGTTAGCTTCAGCCCTAGGATAGTGTTAGGGTTAGTGTTAGGGTTAGCATCAGGCCTAGGATAGTGTTAGGTTTAGGGTTAGCATCAGCCTTAGGATAGTGTTAGGGTTAGGGTTAGGGTTAGCATCAGCCCTAGGATAGTGTTAGTGTTAGGGTTAGCATCAGCCCTAGGATAGTGTTAGTATTTGGGTTAGGGTTATCATCAGGCCTAGGATAGTGTTAGTGTTAGGGTTAGCATCAGCTCTAGGATATTGTTAGGGTTAGGGTTAGGGTTAGCTTCAGCCCTAGGATATTGTTAGGGTTAGGGTTATCATCAGCCCCAGGATAGCGTTAGTGTTAGGGTTAGGGTTAGCATCAGCCCTAGTATAGTGTTAGGGTTATGGTTAGGGTTAGCATCAGCCCTAGGATAGTGTTAGGGTTAGGGTTAGGGTTAGCATCAGCCCTAGGATAGTGTTAAGGTTAGGGTTAACCTCAGCCCTAGGACAATGTTGGGTTAGGGTTAGGGTTAGCATCAGCCCTAGGATAGTGTTTGGGGTAGGGTTAGGGTTAGCATCAGCCCTAGGATAGTGTTAGGGTTAGAGTTAGCATCAGCCCTAGGATAGTCTTAGGGTTAGGGTTAGGGTTAGCATCAGCCCTAGGATAGTGTTATGGTTAGGTTTAGCATCTGCCTTAGGATAGGGTTAGTGTTAGGGTTAGCATCAGCCCTAGGATAGTGTTAGTGTTAGGGTTAGCGTCAGCCCTAGGATAGTGTTAAGGTTAGGGTTACTGTTAGCATGAGACCTGGGATAGTGTTAGGGTTATGATTAGCATCAGCCCTAGGATAGTGTTTCTGTTAGGGTTAGATTTAGCATCAGCCCTAGGATAGTGTTAGGGTTTGGGGTTAGGGTTAGCATCAGCCCTAGGATAGTGTTAGGGTTAGGGTTAGGGTTAGCATCAGCCCTAGGATAGTGTTAGGGTTATGGTTAGCATAAGCCCTAGGATAGTGTTTGAGTTAGGGTTAGGGTTAGCATCAGCCCTAGGATAGTGCTAGGGTTAGGGTTACCATCAGGCCTAGGATAGTGTTAGGGTTAGGGTTAGCATCAGCCCTAGGATAGTGTTAGGTTTAGGGTTAGGGTTAGCATCAGCCCTAGGATAGTGTTAGGGTTAGGGTTAGCGTCAGCCCTAGGATAGTGTTAGGGTTAGGGTTAGCGTTAGCATCCGCCCTAGGATAGTGTTAGGGTTATGGCTAGCATCAGTCCTATGATAGTGTTAGGGTTAGGGTTAGGGTTAGCATCAGCCCTAGGATAGTGTTAGGGTTAGGGTTAGGGTTAGCATCAGGCCTAGGATAGTGTTAGGGTTAGCAGCAGCCTTAGGATAGTGTTAGTGTTAGGGTTAGGGTTGGCATCAGCCCTAGGATAGTTTTAGGGTAAGGGTTAGCATCAGCCTTAGGATAGTGTTAGGGTTAGGGTTAGCATCAGAACTAGGATAGTGTTAGGGTTATGGTTAGGGTTAGCATCAGCGCTAGGACAGTTTTAGGGTTAGGGTTAGGGTTAGCATCAGCCTTAGGATAGTGTTAGGGTTAGGTTAGGGTTAGCATCATCCCTAGGATAGTGTTAGGGTTAGGATTAGCATCTGCGCTAGGATAGTGTTAGGGTTAGGGTTAGGGTTAGCATCAGCCCTAGGATAGTGTTAGGGTTAGGGTTAGGGTTAGCATCAGCCCTAGGATAGTGTAAGGGTTAGGGTTAGGTTAGCATCAGCCCTAGGATAGTGTTAGGGTTAGGGTTAGCATCAGCCCTTGGATAGTGTTAGGGTTTGGGTTAGGGTTAGCATCAGCCCTAGGATAGTGTTAGGGTTAGGGTTAGTGTTAGCATCAAACCTAGGATAGTGTTAGGGTTATGGTTAGCATAAGCCCTAGAATAGTGTTTGAGTTAGGGTTAGGGTTAGCATCAGCCCTAGGATAGTGCTAGGGTTAGGGTTAGCATCAGGCCTAGGATAGTGTTATGGTTAGGGTTAGCATCAGCCCTAGGATAGTGTTAGGGTTAGGGTTAGCATCAGCCCTAGGATAGTGTTAGGGTTAGGGTTAGGTTTAGCATCAGCCCTAGGATAGTGTTAGTGTTAGGGTTAGCAACAGCCCTAGGATAGTGTTAAGGTTAGGGTTACTGTTAGCATGAGACCTGGGATAGTGTTAGGGTTATGATTAGCATCAGCCCTAGGATAGTGTTTGGGTTAGGGTTAGATTTAGCATCAGCCCTAGGATAGTGTTAGGGTTGGGGTTAGGGTTAGCATCAGCCCTAGGATAGTGTTAGGGTTAGGGTTAGGGTTAGCATCAGCCCTAGGATAGTGTTAGGGTTATGGTTAGCATAAGCCCTAGGATAGTGTTTGAGTTAGGGTTAGGGTTAGCATCAGCCCTAGGATAGTGTTAGGGTTAGGGTTAGCGTCAGCCCTAGGATAGTGTTAGGGTTAGGGTTAGCGTTAGCATCCGCCCTAGGATAGTGTTAGGGTTATGGCTAGCATCAGTCCTATGATAGTGTTAGGGTTAGGGTTAGGGTTAGCATCAGCCCTAGGATAGTGTTAGGGTTAGGGTTAGGGTTAGCATCAGGCCTAGGATAGTGTTAGGGTTAGCAGCAGCCTTAGGATAATGTTAGTGTTAGGGTTAGGGTTAGCATCAGCCCTAGGATAGTTTTAGGGTAAGGGTTAGCATCAGCCTTAGGATAGTGTTAGGGTTAGGGTTAGCATCAGAACTAGGATAGTGTTAGGGTTATGGTTAGGGTTAGCATCAGCGCTAGGACAGTTTTAGGGTTAGGGTTAGGGTTAGCATCAGCCTTAGGATAGTGTTAGGGTTAGGGTTAGGGTTAGCATCATCCCTAGGATAGTGTTAGGGTTAGGATTAGCATCTGCGCTAGGATAGTGTTAGGGTTAGGGTTAGGGTTAGCATCAGCCGTAGGATAGTGTTAGGGTTAGGGTTAGGGTTAGCATCAGCCCTAGGATAGTGTTAGGGTTAGGGTTACCATCAGCCCTAGGATAGTGTTAGGGTTAGGGTTAGGGTTATCATCAGGCCTAGGATAGTGTTAGGGTTATGGTTAGCATCAGCTCTAGGATAGTGTTAGGGTTAGGGTTAGGGTTAGCATCAGCCCTAGGATAATGTTAGGGTTAGGGTTAGCATCAGCCCTAGGATAGTGTTAGGGTTAGGGTTAGTGTTAGCATCAAACCTAGGATACTGTTAGGGTTATGGTTAGCATAAGCCCAAGGATAGTGTTTGAGTTAGAGTTAGGGTTAGCATCAGCCCTAGGATAGTGCTAGGGTTAGGGTTAGCATCAGGCCTAGGATAGTGTTATGGTTAGGGTTAGCATCAGCCCTAGGATAGTGTTAGGGTTAGGGTTAGCATCAGCCCTAGGATAGTGTTAGGGTTAGCGTTAGGTTTAGCATCAGGCCTAGGATAGTGTTATGGTTAGGGTTAGCATCAGCCCTAGGATAGTGTTAAAGTTAGGGTTAGCGTTACCATCAGACCTGGGATAGTGTTAGGGTTATGATTAGCATCAGCCCTAGGATAGTGTTTGGGTTAGGGTTAGATTTAGCATCAGCCCTAGGATAGTGTTAGGGTTGGGGTTAGGGTTTGCATCAGCCCTAGGATAGTGTTAGGGTTAGGGTTAGGGTTAGCATCAGCCCTAGGATAGTGTTAGGGTTATGGTTAGGGTTAGCATCAGCCCTAGGATAGTGATAGGGTTAGGGTTAGCATCAGGCCTGGGATAGTGTTAGGGTTAGGGTTAGCATCAGCCCTAGGATAGTGTTAGGGTTAGAGTTAGGGTTAGCATCAGCCCTAGGATAGTGTTAGGTTTAGGGTTAGCATCAGCCCTAGGATAGTGTCAGGGTTAGGGTTAGCGTTAGCATCCGCCCTAGGATAGTTTTAGGGTAAGGGTTAGCATCAGCCTTAGGATAGTGTTAGGGTTAGGGTTAGCATCAGAACTAGGATAGTGTTAGGGTTATGGTTAGGGTTAGCATCAGCGCTAGGACAGTTTTAGGGTTAGGGTTAGGGTTAGCATCATCCTTAGGATAGTGTTAGGGTTAGGGTTAGGGTTAGGATCATCCCTAGGATAGTGTTAGGGTTAGGGTTAGCATCAGCCCTAGGATAGTGTTAAGGTTAGGGTTACGGTTAGCATCAGCCTTAGGATAGTGTTAGTGTTAGGGTTAGGGTTATCATTAGGCCTAGGATAGTGTTAGGGTTAGGATTAGCATCAGCGCTAGGATAGTGTTAGGGTTAGGGTTAGGGTTAGCCTCAGCCCTAGGATAGTGTTAGGGTTAGGTTTAGCATCTGTCCTAGGATAGTGTTACGGGTAGCGTTAGGGTTAGCATCAGCCCTAGGATAGTGTTAGCGTTAGGGTTACCATCAGCGCTAGGATAGTGTTAGGGTTAGGGTTAGGGGTAGCATCAGTGCTAGGATAGTGTTAGGGTTAGGGTTAGGGTAAGCATCAGCCCTAGGATAGTGTTAGGTATACGGTTACGGTTAGCATCAGTCTTGGATAATGTCAGGGTTAGGGTTAGCATCAGCCCTTGGATAGTGTTAAGGTTAGGGTTAGGGTTATCATCAGGTCTAGGATAGTGTTAGGGTTAGGGTTAGCATCAGCCCTAGGATAGTATTAGGGTTAGGGTTAGGGTTAGCTTCAGCCCTAGGATATTGTGAGGGATAGGGTTATCATCAGCCCTTCGATAGTGTTAGGGTTAGGATTAGGGTTAGCCTCAGCCCTAGTATAGTGTTAGGGTTAGGGTTACGGTTAGCATCAGCCCTAGGATAGAGTTAGGGTTAGGGTTAGCATCAGCCCTTGGATACTGTTACGGTTAGGGTTAGGGTTATCATCAGGCCTAGGATAGTGTTAGGGTTAGGGTTAGCATCAGACCTAGGATAGTGTTAGGGTTAGGGTTAGGGATAGCATCAGCCCTAGGATAGTGTTCGGGTTAGGGTTATCATCAGGCCTAGGATAGTGTCACTGTTAGGGTTAGGGTTAGCATCAGCCCTAGGATAGTGTTAGGGTTAGGGTTAGGGTTAGCGTCAGCCCTAGGATAGTGTTAGGGTTAGGGTTAGCGTTAGCATCCGCCCTAGGATAGTGTTAGGGTTATGGTTAGCATCAGTCCTATGATAGTGCTAGGGTTAGGGTTAGGGTTAGCATCAGCCCTAGGATAGTGTTAGGGTTAGGGTTAGGGTTAGCATCAGGCCTAGGATAGTGTTAGGGTTAGCAGCAGCCTTAGGATAGTGTTAATGTTAGGGTTAGGGTTAGCATCAGCCCTAGGATAGTTTTAGGGTAAGGGTTAGCATCAGCCTTAGGATAGTGTTAGGGTTAGGGTTAGCATCAGAACTAGGATAGTGTTAGGGTTATGGTTAGGGTTAGCATCAGCGCTAGGACAGTTTTAGGGTTAGGGTTAGGGTTAGCATCAGCCTTAGGATAGTGTTAGGGCTAGGGTTAGGGTTAGCATCATCCCTAGGATAGTGTTAGGGTTAGGATTAGCATCTGCGCTAGGATAGTGTTAGGGTTAGGGTTAGGGTTAGCATCAGCCGTAGGATAGTGTTAGGGTTAGGGTTAGGGTTAGCATCAGCCCTAGGATAGTGTTAGGGTTAGGGTTAGCATCAGCCCTAGGATAGTGTTAAGGTTAGGGTTACGGTTAGCATCATCCTTAGGATAGTGTTAGTGTTAGGGTTAGGGTTATCATTAGGCCTAGGATAGTGTTAGGGTTAGGATTAGCATCAGCGCTAGGATAGTGTTAGGGTTAGGGTTAGGGTTAGCATCAGCCGTAGGATAGTGTGAGGGTTAGGGTTAGGGTTAGCATCAGCCCTATGATAGTGTTAGGGTTAGGGTTAGCATCAGCCCTAGGATAGTGTTAGGGTTAGGGTTAGGGTTATCATCAGACCTAGGATAGTGTTAGGGTTAGGGTTAGCATCAGCTCTAGGATAGTGTTAGGGTTAGGGTTAGGGTTAGCATCAGCCTTAGTATAGTGTTAGGGTTAGGATTAGCATCAGCCCTTGGATAGTGTTACGGTTAGGGTTAGGGTTATCATCAGGCCTAGGATAGTGTTAGAGTTAGGGTTAGCATCAGCCCTAGGATAGTGTTAGGGTTAGTGTTAGGGTTAGCATCAGACCTAGGATAGTGTTCGGGTTAGGGTTAGCATCAGCCCTAGGATAGTGTTAGTGTTAGGGTTAGGATTAGCATCAGCCCTAGGATAGTGTTAGGGTTAGGGTTAGGGTTAGCATCAGTGCTAGGATAGTGTTAGGGTTGGGGTTAGGGTTAGCATCAGCCCTAGTATGGTGTTAGGTTTACGGTTACGGTTAGCATCAGCCTTGGATAGTGTCAGGGTTAGGCTTAGCATCAGCCCTTGGATAGTGTTACGGTTAGGGTTAGGGTTATCATCAGGCCTAGGATAGTGTTAGGGTTAGGGTTAGCATCAGCCCTAGGATAGTGTTAGGGTTAGGGTTAGGGTTAGCATCAGCCCTAGGATAGTGTTAGTGTTAGGGTTAGCATCAGCCCTAGGATAGTGTTAGTATTTGGGTTAGGGTTATCATCAGGCCTAGGATAGTGTTAGTGTTAGGGTTAGCATCAGCTCTAGGATATTGTTAGGGTTAGGGTTAGGGTTAGCTTCAGCCCTAGGATATTGTTAGGGTTAGGGTTATCATCAGCCCCAGGATAGCGTTAGTGTTAGGGTTAGGGTTAGCATCAGCCCTAGTATAGTGTTAGGGTTATGGTTAGGGTTAGCATCAGCCCTAGGATAGTGTTAGGGTTAGGGTTAGGGTTAGCATCAGCCCTAGGACAGTGTTAAGGTTAGGGTTAACCTCAGCCCTAGGACAATGTTGGGTTAGGGTTAGGGTTAGCATCAGCCCTAGGATAGTGTTTGGGGTAGGGTTAGGGTTAGCATCAGCCCTAGGATAGTGTTAGGGTTAGAGTTAGCATCAGCCCTAGGATAGTCTTAGGGTTAGGGTTAGGGTTAGCATCAGCCCTAGGATAGTGTTATGGTTAGGTTTAGCATCTGCCTTAGGATAGGGTTAGGGTTAGGGTTAGCATCAGCCCTAGGATAGTGTTAGGGTTAGGGTTAGCATCAGCCCTAGTGTAGTCCTACGGTTAGGGTTAGGGTTAGCATCAGCCCTAGGATATTGTTAGGGTTAGGGTTAGCATCAGCCCTAGGATAGTGTTAGGGTTAGGGTTAGGGTTAGCTTCCGGCCTAGGATAGTGTTAGGCTTAGGGTTAGCATCAGCCTTAGGATAGTGTTAGGGTTAGGGTTAGGGTTAGCGTCAGCCCTAGGATAGTGTTACGGTTAGGGTTAGCATCAGCCCTAGGATAGTGTTACGGTTATGGTTAGGGTTAGCATCAGCCCTAGGATACCGTTAGGGTTAGGGTTAGCATCAACTCTAGGATAGTGTTAGGGTTAGAGTTACGGTTAGCATCAGCCCTAGGATAGTGTTAGGGTTATCGTTAGCATCAGCCCTACAATATTGTTAGGGTTAGGGTTAGGGTTAGCCTCAGCCCTAGGATAGTGTTAGGGTTAGGTTTAGCATCTGTCCTAGGATAGTGTTACGGGTAGCGTTAGGGTTAGCATCAGCCCTAGGATAGTGTTAGCGTTAGGGTTACCATCAGCGCTAGGATAGTGTTAGGGTTAGGGTTAGTGGTAGCATCAGTGCTAGGATAGTGTTAGGGTTAGGGTTAGGGTAAGCATCAGCCCTAGGATAGTGTTAGGTTTACGGTTACGGTTAGCATCAGCCTTGGATAATGTCAGGGTTAGGGTTAGCATCAGCCCTTGGATAGTGTTAAGGTTAGGGTTAGGGTTATCATCAGGCCTAGGATAGTGTTAGGGTTAGGGTTAGCATCAGCCCTAGGATAGTATTAGGGTTAGGGTTAGGGTTAGCTTCAGCCCTAGGATAGTGTTAGGGTTAGTGTTAGGGTTAGCATCAGGCCTAGGATAGTGTTAGGTTTAGGGTTAGCATCAGCCTTAGGATAGTGTTAGGGTTAGGGTTAGGGTTAGCATCAGCCCTAGGATAGTGTTAGTGTTAGGGTTAGCATCAGCCCTAGGATAGTGTTAGTATTTGGGTTAGGGTTATCATCAGGCCTAGGATAGTGTTAGTGTTAGGGTTAGCATCAGCTCTAGGATATTGTTAGGGTTAGGGTTAGGGTTAGCTTCAGCCCTAGGATATTGTTAGGGTTAGGGTTATCATCAGCCCCAGGATAGCGTTAGTGTTAGGGTTAGGGTTAGCATCAGCCCTAGTATAGTGTTAGGGTTATGGTTAGGGTTAGCATCAGCCCTAGGATAGTGTTAGGGTTAGGGTTAGGGTTAGCATCAGCCCTAGGACAGTGTTAAGGTTAGGGTTAACCTCAGCCCTAGGACAATGTTGGGTTAGGGTTAGGGTTAGCATCAGCCCTAGGATAGTGTTTGGGGTAGGGTTAGGGTTAGCATCAGCCCTAGGATAGTGTTAGGGTTAGAGTTAGCATCAGCCCTAGGATAGTCTTAGGGTTAGGGTTAGGGTTAGCATCAGCCCTAGGATAGTGTTATGGTTAGGTTTAGCATCTGCCTTAGGATAGGGTTAGTGTTAGGGTTAGCATCAGCCCTAGCATAGTGTTAGGGTTAGGGTTAGCATCAGCCCTAGTGTAGTCCTACGGTTAGGGTTAGGGTTAGCATCAGCCCTAGGATATTGTTAGGGTTAGGGTTAGCATCAGCCCTAGGATAGTGTTAGGGTTAGGGTTAGGGTTAGCTTCCGGCCTAGGATAGTGTTAGGCTTAGGGTTAGCATCAGCCTTAGGATAGTGTTAGGGTTAGGGTTAGGGTTAGCGTCAGCCCTAGGATAGTGTTACGGTTAGGGTTAGCATCAGCCCTAGGATAGTGTTACGGTTATGGTTAGGGTTAGCATCAGCCCTAGGATACCGTTAGGGTTAGGGTTAGCATCAACTCTAGGATAGTGTTAGGGTTAGAGTTACGGTTAGCATCAGCCCTAGGATATTGTTAGGGTTATCGTTAGCATCAGCCCTACAATATTGTTAGGGTTAGGGTTAGGGTTAGCCTCAGCCCTAGGATAGTGTTAGGGTTAGGTTTAGCATCTGTCCTAGGATAGTGTTACGGGTAGCGTTAGGGTTAGCATCAGCCCTAGGATAGTGTTAGCGTTAGGGTTACCATCAGCGCTAGGATAGTGTTAGGGTTAGGATTAGTGGTAGCATCAGTGCTAGGATAGTGTTAGGGTTAGGGTTAGGGTAAGCATCAGCCCTAGGATAGTGTTAGGTTTACGGTTACGGTTAGCATCAGCCTTGGATAATGTCAGGGTTAGGGTTAGCATCAGCCCTTGGATAGTGTTAAGGATAGGGTTAGGGTTATCATCAGGCCTAGGATAGTGTTAGGGTTAGGGTTAGCATCAGCCCTAGGATAGTATTAGGGTTAGGGTTAGGGTTAGCTTCAGCCCTAGGATAGTGTTAGGGTTAGTGTTAGGGTTAGCATCAGGCCTAGGATAGTGTTAGGTTTAGGGTTAGCATCAGCCTTAGGATAGTGTTAGGGTTAGGGTTAGGGTTAGCATCAGCCCTAGGATAGTGTTAGGGTTAGGGTTAGCATCAGCCCTAGGATAGTGTTAGTGTTAGAGTTAGGGTTAGCATCAGCCGTAGGATAGTGTTAGGGATAGGGTTAGCAGCAGCCCTAGGATAGTGTTAGGGTTAGGGTTAGGGTTAGCATCAGCCATAGGATAGTGTTAGGGTTAGGGTTAACGTCATCCCTAGGACAATGTTGGGTTAGGGTTAGGGTTAGCATCAGCCCTAGGATAGTGTTAGGGTTAGGGTTAGCATCAGCCCTAGGATAGTGTTAGGGCTAGGGTTAGTGTTAGCATCAGACCTAGGATAGTGTTAGGGTGATGGTTAGCATCAGCCCTAGTGTAGTGTTTGGGTTAGGGTTAGGGTTAGCATCAGCCCTAGCATAGTGTTAGGGTTAGGGTTAGCATCAGCCCTAGGATAGTGTTAGGGTTAGGGTTAGTGTTAGCATCAGACCTAGGATAGTGTTAGGGTTATGATTAGCATCAGCCCTAGGATAGTGTTTGGGTTAGGGTTAGGGTTAGCATCAGCCCTAGGATAGTGTTAGGGTTAGGGTTAGGGTTAGCATCAGCCCTAGGATAGTGTTAGGGTTAGGGTTAGGGTTAGCATCAGCCCTAGGATAGTGTAAGGGTTAGGGTTAGGTTAGCATCAGCCCTAGGATGGTGTTAGGGTTAGGGTTAGCATCAGCCCTTGGATAGTGTTAGGGTTTGGGTTAGGGTTAGCATCAACCCTAGGATAGTGTTAGGGTTAGGGTTAGCATCAGCCCTAGGATAGTGTTAGGGTTAGGGTTAGTGTTAGCATCAAACCTAGGATAGTGTTAGGGTTATGGTTAGCATAAGCCCTAGAATAGTGTTTGAGTTAGGGTTAGGGTTAGCATCAGCCCTAGGATAGTGCTAGGGTTAGGGTTAGCATCAGGCCTAGGATAGTGTTATGGTTAGGGTTAGCATCAGCCCTAGGATAGTGTTAGGGTTAGGGTTAGCATCAGCCCTAGGATAGTGTTAGGGTTAGGGTTAGGTTTAGCATCAGCCCTAGGATAGTGTTAGTGTTAGGGTTAGCATCAGCCCTAGGATAGTGTTAAGGTTAGGGTTACTGTTAGCATGAGACCTGGGATAGTGTTAGGGTTATGATTAGCATCAGCCCTAGGATAGTCTTTGGGTTAGGGTTAGATTTAGCATCAGCCCTAGGATAGTGTTAGGGTTGGGGTTAGGGTTAGCATCAGCCCTAGGATAGTGTTAGGGTTAGGGTTAGGGTTAGCATCAGCCCTAGGATAGTGTTAGGGTTATGGTTAGCATAAGCCCTAGGATAGTGTTTGAGTTAGGGTTAGGGTTAGCATCAGCCCTAGGATAGTGCTAGGGTTAGGGTTACCATCAGGCCTAGGATAGTGTTAGGGTTAGGGTTAGCATCAGCCCTAGGATAGTGTTAGGGTTAGGGTTAGGGTTAGCATCAGTCCTAGGATAGTGTTAGGGTTAGGGTTAGCGTCAGCCCTAGGATAGTGTTAGGGTTAGGGTTAGCGTTAGCATCCGCCCTAGGATAGTGTTAGGGTTATGGCTAGCATCAGTCCTATGATAGTGTTAGGGTTAGGGTTAGGGTTAGCATCAGCCCTAGGATAGTGTTAGGGTTAGGGTTAGGGTTAGCATCAGGCCTAGGATAGTGTTAGGGTTAGCAGCAGCCTTAGGATAGTGTTAGTGTTAGGGTTAGGGTTAGCATCAGCCCTAGGATAGTTTTAGGGTAAGGGTTAGCATCAGCCTTAGGATAGTGTTAGGGTTAGGGTTAGCATCAGAACTAGGATAGTGTTAGGGTTATGGTTAGGGTTAGCATCAGCGCTAGGACAGTTTTAGGGTTAGGGTTAGGGTTAGCATCAGCCTTAGGATAGTGTTAGGGTTAGGGTTAGGGTTAGCATCATCCCTAGGATAGTGTTAGGGTTAGGATTAGCATCTGCGCTAGGATAGTGTTAGGGTTAGGGTTAGGGTTAGCATCAGCCGTAGGATAGTGTTAGGGTTAGGGTTAGGGTTAGCATCAGCCCTAGGATAGTGTTAGGGTTAGGGTTAGCATCAGCCCTAGGATAGTGTTAGGGTTAGGGTTAGGGTTATCATCAGGCCTAGCATAGTGTTAGGGTTATGGTTAGCATCAGCTCTAGGATAGTGTTAGGGTTAGGGTTAGGGTTAGCATCAGCCCTAGGATAATGTTAGGGTTAGGGTTAGCATCGGCCCTAGGATAGTGTTAGGGTTAGGGTTAGTGTTAGCATCAAACCTAGGATACTGTTAGGGTTATGGTTAGCATAAGCCCAAGGATAGTGTTTGAGTTAGAGTTAGGGTTAGCATCAGCCCTAGGATAGTGCTAGGGTTAGGGTTAGCATCAGGCCTAGGATAGTGTTATGGTTAGGGTTAGCATCAGCCCTAGGATAGTGTTAGGGTTAGGGTTAGCATCAGCCCTAGGATAGTGTTAGGGTTAGCGTTAGGTTTAGCATCAGGCCTAGGATAGTGTTATGGTTAGGGTTAGCATAGGCCCTAGGATAGTGTTTGGGGTAGGGTTAGGGTTAGCATCAGCCCTAGGATAGTGTTAGGGTTAGAGTTAGCATCAGCCCTAGGATAGTCTTAGGGTTAGGGTTAGGGTTAGCATCAGCCCTAGGATAGTGTTATGGTTAGGTTTAGCATCTGCCTTAGGATAGGGTTAGGGTTAGGGTTAGCATCAGCCCTAGGATAGTGTTAGGGTTAGGGTTAGCATCAGCCCTAGTGTAGTCCTACGGTTAGGGTTAGGGTTAGCATCAGCCCTAGGATATTGTTAGGGTTAGGGTTAGCATCAGCCCTAGGATAGTGTTAGGGTTAGGGTTAGGGTTAGCTTCCGGCCTAGGATAGTGTTAGGCTTAGGGTTAGCATCAGCCTTAGGATAGTGTTAGGGTTAGGGTTAGGGTTAGCGTCAGCCCTAGGATAGTGTTACGGTTAGGGTTAGCATCAGCCCTAGGATAGTGTTACGGTTATGGTTAGGGTTAGCATCAGCCCTAGGATACCGTTAGGGTTAGGGTTAGCATCAACTCTAGGATAGTGTTAGGGTTAGAGTTACGGTTAGCATCAGCCCTAGGATAGTGTTAGGGTTATCGTTAGCATCAGCCCTACAATATTGTTAGGGTTAGGGTTAGGGTTAGCCTCAGCCCTAGGATAGTGTTAGGGTTAGGTTTAGCATCTGTCCTAGGATAGTGTTACGGGTAGCGTTAGGGTTAGCATCAGCCCTAGGATAGTGTTAGCGTTAGGGTTACCATCAGCGCTAGGATAGTGTTAGGGTTAGGGTTAGGGGTAGCATCAGTGCTAGGATAGTGTTAGGGTTAGGGTTAGGGTAAGCATCAGCCCTAGGATAGTGTTAGGTTTACGGTTACGGTTAGCATCAGCCTTGGATAATGTCAGGGTTAGGGTTAGCATCAGCCCTAGGATAGTGTTAAGGTTAGGGTTAGGGTTATCATCAGGCCTAGGATAGTGTTAGGGTTAGGGTTAGCATCAGCCCTAGGATAGTATTAGGGTTAGGGTTAGGGTTAGCTTCAGCCCTAGGATAGTGTTAGGGTTAGTGTTAGGGTTAGCATCAGGCCTAGGATAGTGTTAGGTTTAGGGTTAGCATCAGCCTTAGGATAGTGTTAGGGTTAGTGTTAGGGTTAGCATCAGCCCTAGGATAGTGTTAGGGTTAGGGTTAGCATCAGCCCTAGGATAGTGTTAGTGTTAGAGTTAGGGTTAGCATCAGCCGTAGGATAGTGTTAGGGATAGGGTTAGCAGCAGCCCTAGGATAGTGTTAGGGTTAGGGTTAGGGTTAGCATCAGCCATAGGATAGTGTTAGGGTTAGGGTTAACCTCAGCCCTAGGACAATGTTGGGTTAGGGTTAGGGTTAGCATCAGCCCTAGGATAGTGTTAGGGTTAGGGTTAGCATCAGCCCTAGAATAGTGTTAGGGCTAGGGTTAGTGTTAGCATCAGACCTAGGATAGTGTTAGGGTGATGGTTAGCATCAGCCCTAGTGTAGTGTTTGGGTTAGGGTTAGGGTTAGCATAAGCCCTAGCATAGTGTTAGGGTTAGGGTTAGCATCAGCCCTAGGATAGTGTTAGGGTTAGGGTTAGTGTTAGCATCAGACCTAGGATAGTGTTAGGGTTATGATTAGCATCAGCCCTAGGATAGTGTTTGGGTTAGGGTTAGGGTTAGCATCAGCCCTAGGATAGTGTTAGGGTTAGGGTTAGGGTTAGCATCAGCCCTAGGATAGTGTTAGGGTTAGGGTTAGGGTTAGCATCAGCCCTAGGATAGTGTAAGGGTTAGGGTTAGGTTAGCATCAGCCCTAGGATGGTGTTAGGGTTAGGGTTAGCATCAGCCCTTGGATAGTGTTAGGGTTTGGGTTAGGGTTAGCATCAGCCCTAGGATAGTGTTAGGGTTAGGGTTAGCATCAGCCCTAGGATAGTGTTAGGGTTAGGGTTAGTGTTAGCATCAAACCTAGGATAGTGTTAGGGTTATGGTTAGCATAAGCCCTAGAATACTGTTTGAGTTAGTGTTAGGGTTAGCATCAGCCCTAGGATAGTGCTAGGGTTAGGGTTAGCATCAGGCCTAGGATAGTGTTATGGTTAGGGATAGCATCAGCCCTAGGATAGTGTTAGGGTTAGGGTTAGCATCAGCCCTAGGATAGTGTTAGGGTTAGGGTTAGGTTTAGCATCAGCCCTAGGATAGTGTTAGTGTTAGGGTTAGCATCAGCCCTAGGATAGTGTTAAGGTTAGGGTTACTGTTAGCATGAGACCTGGGATAGTGTTAGGGTTATGATTAGCATCAGCCCTAGGATATTGTTTGGGTTAGGGTTAGATTTAGCATCAGCCCTAGGATAGTGTTAGGGTTGGGGTTAGGGTTAGCATCAGCCCTAGGATAGTGTTAGGGTTAGGGTTAGGGTTAGCATCAGCCCTAGGATAGTGTTAGGGTTATGGTTAGCATAAGCCCTAGGATAGTGTTTGAGTTAGGGTTAGGGTTAGCATCAGCCCTAGGATAGTGCTAGGGTTAGGGTTACCATCAGGCCTAGGATAGTGTTAGGGTTAGGGTTAGCATCAGCCCTAGGATAGTGTTAGGTTTAGGGTTAGGGTTAGCATCAGCCCTAGGATAGTGTTAGGGTTAGGGTTAGCGTCAGCCCTAGGATAGTGTTAGGGTTAGGGTTAGCGTTAGCATCCGCCCTAGGATAGTGTTAGGGTTATGGCTAGCATCAGTCCTATGATAGTGTTAGGGTTAGGGTTAGGGTTAGCATCAGCCCTAGGATAGTGTTAGGGTTAGGGTTAGGGTTAGCATCAGGCCTAGGATAGTGTTAGGGTTAGCAGCAGCCTTAGGATAGTGTTAGTGTTAGGGTTAGGGTTAGCATCAGCCCTAGGATAGTTTTAGGGTAAGGGTTGCCATCAGCCTTAGGATAGTGTTAGGGTTAGGGTTAGCATCAGAACTAGGATATTGTTAGGGTTATGGTTAGGGTTAGCATCAGCGCTAGGACAGTTTTAAGGTTAGGGTTAGGGTTAGCATCAGCCTTAGGATAGTGTTAGGGTTAGGGTTAGGGTTAGCATCATCCCTAGGATAGTGTTAGGGTTAGGATTAGCATCTGCGCTAGGATAGTGTTAGGGTTAGGGTTAGGGTTAGCATCAGCCGTAGGATAGTGTTAGGGTTAGGGTTAGGGTTAGCATCAGCCCTAGGATAGTGTTAGGGTTAGGGTTAGCATCAGCCCTAGGATAGTGTTAGGGTTAGGGTTAGGGTTATCATCAGGCCTAGCATAGTGTTACGGTTATGGTTAGCATCAGCTCTAGGATAGTGTTAGGGTTAGGGTTAGGGTTAGCATCAGCCCTAGGATAATGTTAGGGTTAGGGTTAGCATCGGCCCTAGGATAGTGTTAGGGTTAGGGTTAGTGTTAGCATCAAACCTAGGATACTGTTCGGGTTATGGTTAGCATAAGCCCAAGGATAGTGTTTGAGTTAGAGTTAGGGTTAGCATCAGCCCTAGGATAGTGCTAGGGTTAGGGTTAGCATCAGGCCTAGGATAGTGTTAGGTTAGGGTTAGCATCAGCCCTAGGATAGTGTTAGGGTTAGGGTTAGCATCAGCCCTAGGATAGTGTTAGGGTTAGCGTTAGGTTTAGCATCAGGCCTAGGATAGTGTTATGGTTAGGGTTAGCATCAGCCCTAGGATAGTGTTAAAGTTAGGGTTAGTGTTAGCCTCAGACCTGGGATAGTGTTAGGGTTATGATTAGCATCAGCCCTAGGATAGTGTTTGGGTTAGGGTTAGATTTAGCATCAGCCCTAGGATAGTGTTAGGGTTGGGGTTAGGGTTAGCATCAGCCCTAGGATAGTGTTAGGGTTAGGGTTAGGGTTAGCATCAGCCCTAGGATAGTGTTAGGGTTATGGTTAGCATAAGCCCTAGGATAGTGTTTGAGTTAGGGTTAGGGTTAGCATCAGCCCTAGGATAGTGCTAGGGTTAGGGTTAGCATCAGGCCTGGGATAGTGTTAGGGTTAGGGTTAGCATCAGCCCTAGGATAGTGTTAGGGTTAGAGTTAGGGTTAGCATCAGCCCTAGGATAGTGTTAGGTTTAGGGTTAGCATCAGCCCTAGGATAGTGTTAGGGTTAGGGTTAGCGTTAGCATCCGCCCTAGGATAGTGTTAGGGTTATGGTTAGCATCAGTCCTATGATAGTGTTAGGGTTAGGGTTAGGGTTAGCATCAGCCCTAGGATAGTGTTAGGGTTAGGGTTAGCATCAGCCCTAGGATAGTGTTAGGGTTAGTTTTAGGGTTAGCATCAGCCCTAGGATAGTGTTAGGGTTAGGGTTAGCATCAGAACTAGGATAGTGTTAGGGTTAGGGTTAGGGTTAGCATCAGGCCTAGGATAGTGTTAGGGTTAGCAGCAGCCTTAGGATAGTGTTAGTGTTAGGGTTAGGGTTAGCATCAGCCCTAGGATAGTTTTAGGGTAAGGGTTAGCATCAGCCTTAGGATAGTGTTAGGTTTAGTGTTAGCATCAGAACTAGGATAGTGTTAGGGTTATGGTTAGGGTTAGCATCAGCGCTAGGACAGTTTTAGGGTTAGGGTTAGGGTTAGCATCATCCTTAGGATAGTGTTAGGGTTAGGGTTAGGGTTAGGATCATCCCTAGGATAGTGTTAGGGTTAGGGTTAGCATCAGCCCTAGGATAGTGTTAAGGTTAGGGTTACGGTTAGCATCAGCCTTAGAATAGTGTTAGTGTTAGGGTTAGGGTTATCATTAGGCCTAGGATAGTGTTAGGGTTAGGATTAGCATCAGCGCTAGGATAGTGTTAGGGTTAGGGTTAGGGTTAGCCTCAGCCCTAGGATAGTGTTAGGGTTAGGTTTAGCATCTGTCCTAGGATAGTGTTACGGGTAGCGTTAGGGTTAGCATCAGCCCTAGGATAGTGTTAGCGTTAGGGTTACCATCAGCGCTAGGATATTGTTAGGGTTAGGGTTAGGGGTAGCATCAGTGCTAGGATAGTGTTAGGGTTAGGGTTAGGGTAAGCATCAGCCCTAGGATAGTGTTAGGTTTACGGTTACGGTTAGCATCAGCCTTGGATAATGTCAGGGTTTGGGTTAGCATCAGCCCTTGGATAGTGTTAAGGTTAGGGTTAGGGTTATCATCAGGCCTAGGATAGTGTTAGGGTTAGGGTTAGCATCAGCCCTAGGATAGTATTAGGGTTAGGGTTAGGGTTAGCTTCAGCCCTAGGATATTGTGAGGGTTAGGGTTATCATCAGCCCTTCGATAGTGTTAGGGTTAGGATTAGGGTTAGCCTCAGCCCTAGTATAGTGTTAGGGTTAGGGTTACGGTTAGCATCAGCCCTAGGATAGAGTTAGGGTTAGGGTTAGCATCAGCCCT
The DNA here is from genome assembly GCF_020740605.2 of Lemur catta. Taxonomy (NCBI): domain Eukaryota; kingdom Metazoa; phylum Chordata; class Mammalia; order Primates; family Lemuridae; genus Lemur; species Lemur catta. The sequence continues at coordinate 731,298 of NW_025423858.1, read as the reverse complement.
TGGATAGTGTTACGGTTAGGGTTAGGGTTATCATCAGGCCTACGATAGTGTTAGGGTTAGGGTTAGCATCAGACCTAGGATAGTGTTAGGGTTAGGGTTAGGGATAGCATCAGCCCTAGGATAGTGTTCGGGTTAGGGTTATCATCAGGCCTAGGATAGTGTCACTGTTAGGGTTAGTGTTAGCATCAGCCCTAGGATAGTGTTAGGGTTATGGTTAGGGTTAGCGTCAGCCCTAGGATAGTGTTAGGGTTAGGGTTAGCGTTAGCATCCGCCCTAGGATAGTGTTAGGGTTATGGTTAGCATCAGTCCTATGATAGTGCTAGGGTTAGGGTTAGGGTTAGCATCAGCCCTAGGATAGTGTTAGGGTTAGGGTTAGGGTTAGCATCAGGCCTAGGATAGTGTTAGGGTTAGCAGCAGCCTTAGGATAGTGTTAGTGTTAGGGTTAGGGTTAGCATCAGCCCTAGGATAGTTTTAGGGTAGGGGTTAGCATCAGCCTTAGGATAGTGTTAGGGATAGGGTTTGCATCAGAACTAGGATAGTGTTAGGGTTATGGTTAGGGTTAGCATCAGCGCTAGGACAGTTTTAGGGTTAGGGTTAGGGTTAGCATCAGCCTTAGGATAGTGTTAGGGTTAGGGTTAGGGTTAGCATCATCCCTAGGATAGTGCTAGGGTTAGGATTAGCATCTGCGCTAGGATAGTGTTAGGGTTAGGGTTAGGGTTAGCATCAGCCGTAGGATAGTGTTAGGGTTAGGGTTAGGGTTAGCATCAGCCCTAGGATAGTGTTAGGGTTAGGGTTAGCATCAGCCCTAGGATAGTGTTAAGGTTAGGGTTACGGTTAGCATCAGCCTTAGGATAGTGTTAGTGTTAGGGTTAGGGTTATCATTAGGCCTAGGATAGTGTTAGGGTTAGGATTAGCATCAGCGCTAGGATAGTGTTAGGGTTAGGGTTAGGGTTAGCATCAGCCGTAGGATAGTGTGAGGGTTAGGGTTAGGGTTAGCATCAGCCCTAGGATAGTGTTAGGGTTAGGGTTAGCATCAGCCCTAGGATAGTGTTAGGGTTAGGGTTAGGGTTATCATCAGGCCTAGGATAGTGTTAGGGTTATTGTTAGCATCAGCTCTAGGATAGTGTTAGGGTTAGGGTTAGGGTTAGCATCAGCCTTAGTATAGTGTTAGGGTTAGGATTAGCATCAGCCCTTGGATAGTGTTACGGTTAGGGTTAGGGTTATCATCAGGCCTAGGATAGTGTTAGGGTTAGGGTTAGCATCAGCCCTAGGATAGTGTTAGGGTTAGTGTTAGGGTTAGCATCAGACCTAGGATAGTGTTCGGGTTAGGGTTAGCATCAGCCCTAGGATAGTGTTAGTGTTAGGGTTAGGATTAGCATCAGCCCTAGGATAGTGTTAGGGTTAGGGTTAGGGTTAGCATCAGTGCTAGGATAGTGTTAGGGTTGGGGTTAGGGTTAGCATCAGCCCTAGGATAGTGTTAGGTTTACGGTTACGGTTAGCATCAGCCTTGGATAGTGTCAGGGTTAGGCTTAGCATCAGCCCTTGGATAGTGTTACGGTTAGGGTTAGGGTTATCATCAGGCCTAGGATAGTGTTAGGGTTAGGGTTAGCATCAGCCCTAGGATAGTGTTTGGGTTAGGGTTAGGGTTAGCATCAGCCCTAGGATAGTGTTAGTGTTAGGGTTAGCATCAGCCCTAGGATAGTGTTAGTATTTGGGTTAGGGTTATCATCAGGCCTAGGATAGTGTTAGTGTTAGGGTTAGCATCAGCTCTAGGATATTGTTAGGGTTAGGGTTAGGGTTAGCTTCAGCCCCAGGATATTGTTAGGGTTAGGGTTATCATCAGCCCCAGGATAGCGTTAGTGTTAGGGTTAGGGTTAGCATCAGCCCTAGTATAGTGTTAGGGTTATGGTTAGGGTTAGCATCAGCCCTAGGATAGTGTTAGGGTTAGGGTTAGGGTTAGCATCAGCCCTAGGACAGTGTTAAGGTTAGGGTTAACCTCAGCCCTAGGACAATGTTGGGTTAGGGTTAGGGTTAGCATCAGCCCTAGGATAGTGTTTGGGGTAGGGTTAGGGTTAGCATCAGCCCTAGGATAGTGTTAGGGTTAGAGTTAGCATCAGCCCTAGGATAGTCTTAGGGTTAGGGTTAGGGTTAGGATCAGCCCTAGGATAGTGTTATGGTTAGGTTTAGCATCTGCTTTAGGATAGGGTTAGGGTTAGGGTTAGCATCAGCCCTAGTGTAGTCCTACGGTTAGGGTTAGGGTTAGCATCAGCCCTAGGATATTGTTAGGGTTAGGGTTAGCATCAGCCCTAGGATAGTGTTAGGGTTAGGGTTAGGGTTAGCTTCCGGCCTAGGATAGTGTTAGGCTTAGGGTTAGCATCAGCCTTAGGATAGTGTTAGGGTTAGGGTTAGGGTTAGCGTCAGCCCTAGGATAGTGTTACGGTTAGGGTTAGCATCAGCCCTAGGATAGTGTTACGGTTATGGTTAGGGTTAGCATCAGCCCTAGGATACCGTTAGGCTTATGGTTAGCATCAACTCTAGGATAGTGTTAGGGTTAGAGTTACGGTTAGCATCAGCCCTAGGATAGTGTTAGGGTTATCGTTAGCATCAGCCCTACAATAGTGTTAGGGTTAGGGTTAGGGTTAGCCTCAGCCCTAGGATAGTGTTAGGGTTAGGTTTAGCATCTGTCCTAGGATAGTGTTACGGGTAGCGTTAGGGTTAGCATCAGCCCTAGGATAGTGTTAGCGTTAGGGTTACCATCAGCGCTAGGATAGTGTTAGGGTTAGGGTTAGGGGTAGCATCAGTGCTAGGATAGTGTTAGGGTTAGGGTTAGGGTAAGCATCAGCCCTAGGATAGTGTTAGGTTTACGGTTACGGTTAGCATCAGCCTTGGATAATGTCAGGGTTAGGGTTAGCATCAGCCCTTGGATAGTGTTAAGGTTAGGGTTAGGGTTATCATCAGGCCTAGGATAGTGTTAGGGTTAGGGTTAGCATCAGCCCTAGGATAGTATTAGGGTTAGGGTTAGGGTTAGCTTCAGCCCTAGGATATTGTGAGGGTTAGGGTTATCATCAGCCCTTCGATAGTGTTAGGGTTAGGGTTAGGGTTAGCCTCAGCCCTAGTATAGTGTTAGGGTTAGGGTTACGGTTATCATCAGCCCTAGGATAGTGTTAGGGTTAGGGTTAGCATCAGCCCTTGGATATAGTTACGGTTAGGGTTAGGGTTATCACCAGGCCTAGGATAGTGTTAGGGTTAGGGTTAGCATCAGACCTAGGATAGTGTTAGGGTTAGGGTTAGGGATAGCATCAGCCCTAGGATAGTGTTCGGGTTAGGGGTAGCATCAGCCCTAGGATAGTGTCAGTGTTAGGGTTAGGGTTAGCATCAGCCCTAGGATAGTGTTTGGGGTAGGGTTAGGGTTAGCATCAGCCCTAGGATAGTGTTAGGGTTAGAGTTAGCATCAGCCCTAGGATAGTGTTAGGGTTAGGGTTAGGGTTAGCATCAGCCCTAGGATAGTGTTAGGGTTAGGTTTAGCATCAGCCTTAGGATAGTGTTAGGGTTAGGGTTAGCATCAGCTCTAGGATAGTGTTAGGGTTAGGGTTAGGGTTAGCATCAGCCCTAGGATAGTGTTAGGGTTAGGGTTAGCATCAGCCCTAGGATAGTGTTAGTGTTAGAGTTAGGGTTAGCATCAGCCGTAGGATACTGTTAGGGATAGGGTTAGCAGCAGCCCTAGGATAGTGTTAGGGTTAGGGTTAGGGTTAGCATCAGCCATAGGATAGTGTTAGGGTTAGGGTTAACCTCAGCCCTAGGACAATGTTGGGTTAGGGTTAGGGTTAGCATCATCCCTAGGATAGTGTTAGGGTTAGGGTTAGCATCAGCCCTAGGATAGTGTTAGGGCTAGGGTTAGTGTTAGCATCAGACCTAGGATAGTGTTAGGGTGATGGTTAGCATCAGCCCTAGTGTAGTGTTTGGGTTAGGGTTAGGGTTAGCATCAGCCCTAGCATAGTGTTAGGGTTAGGGTTAGCATCAGCCCTAGGATTGTGTTAGGGTTAGGGTTAGTGTTAGCATCAGACCTAGGATAGTGTTAGGGTTATGATTAGCATCAGCCCTAGGATAGTGTTTGGGTTAGGGTTAGGGTTAGCATCAGCCCTAGGACAGTGTTAGGGTTAGGGTTAGGGTTAGCATCAGCCCTAGGATAGTGTTAGGGTTAGGGTTAGGGTTAGCATCAGCCCTAGGATATTGTAATGGTTAGGGTTAGGTTAGCATCAGCCCTAGGATAGTGTTAGGGTTAGGGTTAGCATCAGCCCTTGGATAGTGTTAGGGTTTGGGTTAGGGTTAGCATCAGCCCTAGGATAGTGTTAGGGTTACGGTTAGCATCAGCCCTAGGATAGTGTTAGGGTTAGGGTTAGGTTTAGCATCAGCCCTAGGATAGTGTTAGTGTTAGCATCAGCCCTAGGATAGTGTTAAGGTTAGGGTTACTGTTAGCATGAGACCTGGGATAGTGTTAGGGTTATGATTAGCATCAGCCCTAGGATAGTGTTTGGGTTAGGGTTAGATTTAGCATCAGCCCTAGGATAGTGTTAGGGTTGGGGTTAGGGTTAGCATCAGCCCTAGGATAGTGTTAGGGTTAGGGTTAGGGTTAGCATCAGCCCTAGGATAGTGTTAGGGTTATGGTTAGCATAAGCCCTAAGATAGTGTTTGAGTTAGGGTTAGGGTTAGCATCAGCCCTAGGATAGTGCTAGGGTTAGGGTTACCATCAGGCCTAGGATAGTGTTAGGGTTAGGGTTAGCATCAGCCCTAGGATAGTGTTAGGGTTAGGGTTAGGGTTAGCATCAGCCCTAGGATAGTGTTAGGGTTAGGGTTAGCGTCAACCCTAGGATAGTGTTAGGGTTAGGGTTAGCGTTAGCATCCGCCCTAGGATAGTGTTAGGGTTATGGCTAGCATCAGTCCTATGATAGTGTTAGGGTTAGGGTTAGGGTTAGCATCATCCCTAGGATAGTGTTAGGGTTAGGGTTAGGGTTAGCATCAGGCCTAGGATAGTGTTAGGGTTAGCAGCAGCCTTAGGATAGTGTTAGTGTTAGGGTTAGGGTTAGCATCAGCCCTAGGATAGTTTTAGGGTAAGGGTTAGCATCAGCCTTAGGATAGTGTTAGGGTTAGGGTTAGCATCAGAACTAGGATAGTGTTAGGGTTATGGTTAGGGTTAGCATCAGCGCTAGGACAGTTTTAGGGTTAGGGTTAGGGTTAGCATCAGCCTTAGGATAGTGTTAGGGTTAGGGTTAGGGTTAGCATCATCCCTAGGATAGTGTTAGGGTTAGGATTAGCATCTGCGCTAGGATAGTGTTAGGGTTAGGGTTAGGGTTAGCATCAGCCGTAGGATAGTGTTAGGGTTAGGGTTATCATCAGCCCTTCGATAGTGTTAGGGTTAGGGTTAGGGTTAGCATCAGCCCTAGTATAGTGTTAGGGTTATGGTTAGGGTTAGCATCAGCCCTAGGATAGTGTTAGGGTTAGGGTTAGGGTTAGCATCAGCCCTAGGACAGTGTTAAGGTTAGGGTTAACCTCAGCCCTAGGACAATGTTGGGTTAGGGTTAGGGTTAGCATCAGCCCTAGGATAGTGTTTGGGGTAGGGTTAGGGTTAGCATCAGCCCTAGGATAGTGTTAGGGTTAGAGTTAGCATCAGCCCTAGGATAGTCTTAGGGTTAGGGTTAGGGTTAGGATCAGCCCTAGGATAGTGTTATGGTTAGGTTTAGCATCTGCTTTAGGATAGGGTTAGGGTTAGGGTTAGCATCAGCCCTAGTGTAGTCCTACGGTTAGGGTTAGGGTTAGCATCAGCCCTAGGATATTGTTAGGGTTAGGGTTAGCATCAGCCCTAGGATAGTGTTAGGGTTAGGGTTAGGGTTAGCTTCCGGCCTAGGATAGTGTTAGGCTTAGGGTTAGCATCAGCCTTAGGATAGTGTTAGGGTTAGGGTTAGGGTTAGCGTCAGCCCTAGGATAGTGTTACGGTTAGGGTTAGCATCAGCCCTAGGATAGTGTTACGGTTATGGTTAGGGTTAGCATCAGCCCTAGGATACCGTTAGGCTTATGGTTAGCATCAACTCTAGGATAGTGTTAGGGTTAGAGTTACGGTTAGCATCAGCCCTAGGATAGTGTTAGGGTTATCGTTAGCATCAGCCCTACAATAGTGTTAGGGTTAGGGTTAGGGTTAGCCTCAGCCCTAGGATAGTGTTAGGGTTAGGTTTAGCATCTGTCCTAGGATAGTGTTACGGGTAGCGTTAGGGTTAGCATCAGCCCTAGGATAGTGTTAGCGTTAGGGTTACCATCAGCGCTAGGATAGTGTTAGGGTTAGGGTTAGGGGTAGCATCAGTGCTAGGATAGTGTTAGGGTTAGGGTTAGGGTAAGCATCAGCCCTAGGATAGTGTTAGGTTTACGGTTACGGTTAGCATCAGCCTTGGATAATGTCAGGGTTAGGGTTAGCATCAGCCCTTGGATAGTGTTAAGGTTAGGGTTAGGGTTATCATCAGGCCTAGGATAGTGTTAGGGTTAGGGTTAGCATCAGCCCTAGGATAGTATTAGGGTTAGCGTTAGGGTTAGCTTCAGCCCTAGGATATTGTGAGGGTTAGGGTTATCATCAGCCCTTCGATAGTGTTAGGGTTAGGGTTAGGGTTAGCCTCAGCCCTAGTATAGTGTTAGGGTTAGGGTTACGGTTATCATCAGCCCTAGGATAGTGTTAGGGTTAGGGTTAGCATCAGCCCTTGGATATAGTTACGGTTAGGGTTAGGGTTATCACCAGGCCTAGGATAGTGTTAGGGTTAGGGTTAGCATCAGACCTAGGATAGTGTTAGGGTTAGGGTTAGGGATAGCATCAGCCCTAGGATAGTGTTCGGGTTAGGGGTAGCATCAGCCCTAGGATAGTGTCAGTGTTAGGGTTAGGGTTAGCATCAGCCCTAGGATAGTGTTTGGGGTAGGGTTAGGGTTAGCATCAGCCCTAGGATAGTGTTAGGGTTAGAGTTAGCATCAGCCCTAGGATAGTGTTAGGGTTAGGGTTAGGGTTAGCATCAGCCCTAGGATAGTGTTAGGGTTAGGTTTAGCATCAGCCTTAGGATAGTGTTAGGGTTAGGGTTAGCATCAGCTCTAGGATAGTGTTAGGGTTAGGGTTAGGGTTAGCATCAGCCCTAGGATAGTGTTAGGGTTAGGGTTAGCATCAGCCCTAGGATAGTGTTAGTGTTAGAGTTAGGGTTAGCATCAGCCGTAGGATACTGTTAGGGATAGGGTTAGCAGCAGCCCTAGGATAGTGTTAGGGTTAGGGTTAGGGTTAGCATCAGCCATAGGATAGTGTTAGGGTTAGGGTTAACCTCAGCCCTAGGACAATGTTGGGTTAGGGTTAGGGTTAGCATCATCCCTAGGATAGTGTTAGGGTTAGGGTTAGCATCAGCCCTAGGATAGTGTTAGGGCTAGGGTTAGTGTTAGCATCAGACCTAGGATAGTGTTAGGGTGATGGTTAGCATCAGCCCTAGTGTAGTGTTTGGGTTAGGGTTAGGGTTAGCATCAGCCCTAGCATAGTGTTAGGGTTAGGGTTAGCATCAGCCCTAGGATTGTGTTAGGGTTAGGGTTAGTGTTAGCATCAGACCTAGGATAGTGTTAGGGTTATGATTAGCATCAGCCCTAGGATAGTGTTTGGGTTAGGGTTAGGGTTAGCATCAGCCCTAGGACAGTGTTAGGGTTAGGGTTAGGGTTAGCATCAGCCCTAGGATAGTGTTAGGGTTAGGGTTAGGGTTAGCATCAGCCCTAGGATATTGTAATGGTTAGGGTTAGGTTAGCATCAGCCCTAGGATAGTGTTAGGGTTAGGGTTAGCATCAGCCCTTGGATAGTGTTAGGGTTTGGGTTAGGGTTAGCATCAGCCCTAGGATAGTGTTAGGGTTACGGTTAGCATCAGCCCTAGGATAGTGTTAGGGTTAGGGTTAGGTTTAGCATCAGCCCTAGGATAGTGTTAGTGTTAGCATCAGCCCTAGGATAGTGTTAAGGTTAGGGTTACTGTTAGCATGAGACCTGGGATAGTGTTAGGGTTATGATTAGCATCAGCCCTAGGATAGTGTTTGGGTTAGGGTTAGATTTAGCATCAGCCCTAGGATAGTGTTAGGGTTGGGGTTAGGGTTAGCATCAGCCCTAGGATAGTGTTAGGGTTAGGGTTAGGGTTAGCATCAGCCCTAGGATAGTGTTAGGGTTATGGTTAGCATAAGCCCTAAGATAGTGTTTGAGTTAGGGTTAGGGTTAGCATCAGCCCTAGGATAGTGCTAGGGTTAGGGTTACCATCAGGCCTAGGATAGTGTTAGGGTTAGGGTTAGCATCAGCCCTAGGATAGTGTTAGGGTTAGGGTTAGGGTTAGCATCAGCCCTAGGATAGTGTTAGGGTTAGGGTTAGCGTCAACCCTAGGATAGTGTTAGGGTTAGGGTTAGCGTTAGCATCCGCCCTAGGATAGTGTTAGGGTTATGGCTAGCATCAGTCCTATGATAGTGTTAGGGTTAGGGTTAGGGTTAGCATCATCCCTAGGATAGTGTTAGGGTTAGGGTTAGGGTTAGCATCAGGCCTAGGATAGTGTTAGGGTTAGCAGCAGCCTTAGGATAGTGTTAGTGTTAGGGTTAGGGTTAGCATCAGCCCTAGGATAGTTTTAGGGTAAGGGTTAGCATCAGCCTTAGGATAGTGTTAGGGTTAGGGTTAGCATCAGAACTAGGATAGTGTTAGGGTTATGGTTAGGGTTAGCATCAGCGCTAGGACAGTTTTAGGGTTAGGGTTAGGGTTAGCATCAGCCTTAGGATAGTGTTAGGGTTAGGGTTAGGGTTAGCATCATCCCTAGGATAGTGTTAGGGTTAGGATTAGCATCTGCGCTAGGATAGTGTTAGGGTTAGGGTTAGGGTTAGCATCAGCCGTAGGATAGTGTTAGGGTTAGGGTTAGGGTTAGCATCAGCCCTAGGATAGTGTTAGGGTTAGGGTTAGCATCAGCCCTAGGATAGTGTTAGGGTTAGGGTTAGGGTTATCATCAGGCCTAGGATAGTGTTAGGGTTATGGTTAGCATCAGCTCTAGGATAGTGTTAGGGTTAGGGTTAGGGTTAGCATCAGCCCTAGGATAATGTTAGGGTTAGGGTTAGCATCAGCCCTAGGATAGTGTTAGGGTTAGGGTTAGTGTTAGCATCAAACCTAGGATACTGTTAGGGTTATGGTTAGCATAAGCCCAAGGATAGTGTTTGAGTTAGAGTTAGGGTTAGCATCAGCCCTAGGATAGTGTTAGGGATAGGGTTAGCATCAGCCCTAGGATAGAGTTAGGGTTAGCGTTAGGTTTAGCATCAGGCCTAGGATAGTGTTATGGTTAGGGTTAGCATCAGCCCTAGGATAGTGTTAAAGTTAGGGTTAGTGTTAGCATCAGACCTGGGATAGTGTTAGGGTTATGATTAGCATCAGCCCTAGGATAGTGTTTGGGTTAGGGTTAGATTTAGCATCAGCCCTAGGATAGTGTTAGGGTTGGGGTTAGGGTTAGCATCAGCCCTAGGATAGTGTTAGGGTTAGGGTTAGGGTTAGCATCAGCCCTAGGATAGTGTTAGGGTTATGGTTAGCATAAGCCCTAGGATAGAGTTTGAGTTAGGGTTAGGGTTAGCATCAGCCCTAGGATAGTGCTAGGGTTAGGGTTAGCATCAGGCCTGGGATAGTGTTAGGGTTAGGGTTAGCATCAGCCCTAGGATAGTGTTAGGGTTAGAGTTAGGGTTAGCATCAGCCCTAGGATAGTGTTAGGTTTAGGGTTAGCATCAGCCCTAGGATAGTGTTAGGGTTAGGGTTAGCGTTAGCATCCGCCCTAGGATAGTGTTAGGGTTATGGTTAGCATCAGTCCTATCATAGTGTTAGGGTTAGGGTTAGGGTTAGCATCAGCCCTAGGATAGTGTTAGGGTTAGGGTTAGCATCAGCCATAGGATAGTGTTAGGGTTAGTTTTAGGGTTAGCATCAGCCCTAGGATAGTGTTAGGGTTAGGGTTAGCATCAGAACTAGGATAGTGTTAGGGTTAGGGTTAGGGTTAGCATCAGGCCTAGGATAGTGTTAGGGTTAGCAGCAGCCTTAGGATAGTGTTAGTGTTAGGGTTAGGGTTAGCATCAGCCCTAGGATAGTTTTAGGGTAAGGGTTAGCATCAGCCTTAGGATAGTGTTAGGGTTAGGGTTAGCATCAGAACTAGGATAGTGTTAGGGTTATGGTTAGGGTTAGCATCAGCGCTAGGACAGTTTTAGGGTTAGGGTTAGGGTTAGCATCATCCTTAGGATAGTGTTAGGGTTAGGGTTAGGGTTAGGATCATCCCTAGGATAGTGTTAGGGTTAGGGTTAGCATCAGCCCTAGGATAGTGTTAAGGTTAGGGTTACGGTTAGAATCAGCCTTAGGATAGTGTTAGTGTTAGGGTTAGGGTTATCATTAGGCCTAGGATAGTGTTAGGGTTAGGATTAGCATCAGCGCTAGGATAGTGTTAGGGTTAGGGTTAGGGTTAGCATCAGCCGTAGGATAGTGTGAGGGTTAGGGTTAGGGTTAGCATCAGCCCTAGGAGAGTGTTAGGGTTAGGGTTAGCATCAGCCATAGGATAGTGTTAGGGTTAGGGTTAGGGTTATCATCAGGCCTAGGATAGTGTTAGGGTTAGGGTTAGCATCAGCTCTAGGATAGTGTTAGGGTTAGGGTTAGGGTTAGCATCAGCCTTAGGATAGTGTTAGGGTTAGGATTAGCATCAGCCCTTGGATAGTGTTAGGTTTACGGTTACGGTTAGCATCAGCCTTGGATAGTGTCAGGGTTAGGCTTAACATCAGCCCTTGGATAGTGTTACGGTTAGGGTTAGGGTTATCATCAGGCCTAGGATAGTGTTAGGGTTAGGGTTAGCATCAGCCCTAGGATAGTGTTAGGGTTAGGGTTAGGGTTAGCATCAGCCCTAGGATAGTGTTAGTGTTAGGGTTAGCATCAGCCCTAGGATAGTGTTAGTATTTGGGTTAGGGTTATCATCAGGCCTAGGATAGTGTTAGTGTTAGGGTTAGCATCAGCTCTAGGATAGTGTTAGGATTAGGGTTAGGGTTAGCTTCAGCCCTAGGAATTGTTAGGGTTAGGGTTATCATCAGCCCCAGGATATTGTTAGTGTTAGGGTTAGGGTTAGCATCAGCCCTAGTATAGTGTTAGGGTTATGGTTAGGGTTAGCATCAGCCCTAGGATAGTGTTAGGGTTAGGGTTAGGGTTAGCATCAGCCCTAGGACAGTGTTAAGGTTAGGGTTAACCTCAGCCCTAGGACAATGTTGGGTTAGGGTTAGGGTTAGCATCAGCCCTAGGATAGTGTTTGGGGTAGGGTTAGGGTTAGCATCAGCCCTAGGATAGTGTTAGGGTTAGAGTTAGCATCAGCCCTAGGATAGTCTTAGGGTTAGGGTTAGGGTTAGCATCAGCCCTAGGATAGTGTTATGGTTAGGTTTAGCATCTGCCTTAGGATAGGGTTAGGGTTAGGCTTAGCATCAGCCCTAGGATAGTGTTAGGGTTAGGGTTAGCATCAGCCCTAGGGTAGTCCTACGGTTAGGGTTAGGGTTAGCATCAGCCCTAGGATAGTGTTAGGGTTAGGGTTAGCATCAGCCCTAGGATAGTGTTAGGGTTAGGGTTAGGGTTAGCTTCCGGCCTAGGATAGTGTTAGGCTTAGGGTTAGCATCAGCCTTAGGATAGTGTTAGGGTTAGGGTTAGGGTTAGCGTCAGCCCTAGGATAGTGTGAGGGTTAGGGTTAGCATCAGCCCTAGGATAGTGTTACGGTTATGGTTAGGGTTAGCATCAGCCCTAGGATACCGTTAGGGTTAGGGTTAGCATCAACTCTAGGATAGTGTTAGGGTTAGAGGTACGGTTATCATCAGCCCTAGGATAGTGTTAGGGTTATCGTTAGCATCAGCCCTACAATAGTGTTAGGGTTAGTGTTAGGGTTAGCCTCAGCCCTAGGATAGTGTTAGGGTTAGGTTTAGCATCTGTCCTAGGATAGTGTTACGGGTAGCGTTAGGGTTAGCATCAGCCCTAGGATAGTGTTAGCGTTAGGGTTACCATCAGCGCTAGGATAGTGTTAGGGTTAGGGTTAGGGGTAGCATCAGTGCTAAGATAGTGTTAGGGTTAGGGTTAGGGTAAGCATCAGCCCTAGGATAGTGTTAGGTTTACGGTTACGGTTAGCATCAGCCTTGGATAATGTCAGGTTTAGGGTTAGAATCAGCCCTTGGATAGTGTTAAGGTTAGGTGTTAGGGTTATCATCAGGCCTAGGATAGTGTTAGGGTTAGGGTTAGCATCAGCCCTAGGATAGTATTAGGGTTAGGGTTAGGGTTAGCTTCAGCCCCAGGATATTGTGAGGGTTAGGGTTATCATCAGCACTTCGATAGTGTTAGGGTTAGGGTTAGGGTTAGCATCAGCCCTAGTATAGTGTTAGGGTTAGGGTTAGGGTTAGCATCAGCCTTAGGATAGTGTTAGGGTTAGGGTTAGCATCAGCCCTTGGATAGTGTTACGGTTAGGGTTAGGGTTATCATCAGGCCTAGGATAGTGTTAGGGTTAGGGTTAGCATCAGACCTAGGATAGTGTTAGGGTTAGGGTTAGGGATAGCATCAGCCCTAGGATAGTGTTCGGGTTAGGGTTAGCATCAGCCCTAGGATAGTGTCAGTGTTAGGGTTAGGGTTAGCATCAGCCCTAGGATAGTGCTTGGGGTAGGGTTAGGGTTAGCATCAGCCCTAGGATAGTGTTAGGGTTAGAGTTAGCATCAGCCCTAGGATAGTGTTAGGGTTAGGGTTAGGGTTAGCATCAGCCCTAGGATGGCGTTAGGGTTAGGTTTAGCATCAGCCTTAGGATAGTGTTAGGGTTAGGGTTAGCATCAGCCCTAGGATAGTGTTAGGGTTAGTGTTAGGGTTAGCATCAGGCCTAGGATAATGTTAGGTTTAGGGTTAGCATCAGCCTTAGGATAGTGTTAGGGTTAGGGTTAGGGTTAGCATCAGCCCTAGGATAGTGTTCGGGTTAGGGTTAGCATAAGCCCTAGGATAGTGTTAGTGTTAGAGTTAGGGTTAGCATCAGCCGTAGGATAGTGTTAGGGTTAGGGTTAGCAGCAGGCCTAGGATAGTGTTAGGGTTAGGGTTAGGATTATCATCAGCCATAGGATAGTGTTAGGGTTAGGGTTAACCTCAGCCCTAGGACAATGTTGGGTTAGGGTTAGAGTTAGCATCAGCCCTAGGATAGTGTTAGGGTTAGGGTTAGCATCAGCCCTAGGATAGTGTTAGGGCTAGGGTTAGTGTTAGCATCAGACCTAGGATAGTGTTAGGGTGATGGTTAGCATCAGCCCTAGTGTAGTGTTTGGGTTAGGGTTAGGGTTAGCATCAGCCCTAGCATAGTGTTAGGGTTAGGGTTAGCATCAGCCCTAGGATAGTGTTAGGGTTAGGGTTAGTGTTAGCATCAGACCTAGGATAGTGTTAGGGTTATGATTAGCATCAGCCCTAGGATAGTGTTTGGGTTAGGGTTAGGGTTAGCATCAGCCCTAGGATAGTGTTAGGGTTAGGGTTAGGGTTAGCATCAGCCCTAGGATAGTGTTAGTGTTAGGGTTAGGGTTAGCATCAGCCCTAGGATAGTGTAAGGGTTAGGGTTAAGTTAGCATCAGCCCTAGGATAGTGTTAGGGTTAGGGTTAGCATCAGCCCTTGGATAGTGTTAGGGTTTGGGTTAGGGTTAGCATCAGCCCTAGGATAGTGTTAGGGTTAGGGTTAGTGTTAGCATCAAACCTAGGATAGTGTTAGGGTTATGGTTAGCATAAGCCCTAGGATAGTGTTTGAGTTAGGGTTAGGGTTAGCATCAGCCCTAGGATAGTGCTAGGGTTAGGGTTAGCATCAGGCCTAGGATAGTGTTATGGTTAGGGTTAGCATCAGCCCTAGGATAGTGTTAGGGTTAGGGTTAGCATCAGCCCTAGGATAGTGTTAGGGTTAGGGTTATGTTTAGCATCAGCCCTAGGATAGTGTTAGGGTTAGGGTTAGCATCAGCCCTAGGATAGTGTTAAAGTTAGGGTTAGTGTTCGCATGAGACCTGGGATAGTCTTAGGGTTATGATTAGCATCAGCCCTAGGATAGTGTTTGGGTTAGGGTTAGATTTAGCATCAGCCCTAGGATACTGTTAGGGTTGGGGTTAGGGTTAGCATCAGCCCTAGGATAGTGTTAGGGTTAGGGTTAGGGTTAGCATCAGCCCTAGGATAGTGTTAGGGTTATGGTTAGCACAAGCCCTAGGATAGTGTTTGAGTTAGGGTTAGGGTTAGCATCAGCCCTAGGATAGTGCTAGGGTTAGGGTTAGCATCAGGCCTAGGATAGTGTTAGGGTTAGGGTTAGCATCAGCCCTAGGATAGTGTTAGGGTTAGGGTTAGGGTTAGCATCAGCCCTAGGATAGTGTTAGGGTTAGGGTTAGCGTCAGCCCTAGGATAGTGTTAGGGTTAGGGTTAGCGTTAGCATCCGCCCGAGGATAGTGTTAGGGTTATGGTTAGCATCAGTCCTATGATAGTATTAGGGTTAGGGTTAGGGTTAGCATCAGCCCTAGGATAGTGTTAGGGTTAGGGTTAGGGTTAGCATCAGGCCTAGGATAGTGTTAGGGTTAGCCGCAGCCTTAGGATAGTGTTAGTGTTAGGGTTAGGGTTAGCATCAGCCCTAGGATAGTTTTAGGGTAAGGGTTAGCATCAGCCTTAGGATAGTGTTAGGGTTAGGGTTAGCATCAGAACTAGGATAGTGTTAGGGTTATGGTTAGGGTTAGCATCAGCGCTAGGACAGTTTTAGGGTTAGGGTTAGGGTTAGCATCAGCCTTAGGATAGTGTTAGGGTTAGGGTTAGGGTTAGCATCATCCCTAGGATAGTGTTAGGGTTAGGGTTAGCATCAGCCCTAGGATAGTGTTAAGGTTAGTGTTACGGTTAGCATCAGCCTTAGGATAGTGTTAGTGTTAGGGTTAGGGTTATCATTAGGCCTAGGATAGCGTTAGGGTTAGGATTAGCATCAGCGCTAGGATAGTGTTAGGGTTAGGGTTAGGGTTAGCATCAGCCGTAGGATAGTGTTAGGGTTAGGGTTAGGGTTAGCATCAGCCTAGGATAGTGTTAGGGTTAGGGTTAGCATCAGCCCTAGGATAGTGTTAGGGTTAGGGTTAGGGTTATCATCAGGCCTAGGATAGTGTTAGGGTTAGGGTTAGCATCAGCTCTAGGATAGTGTTATGGTTAGGGTTAGGGTTAGCATCAGCCATAGGATAATGTTAGGGTTAGGGTTAGCATCAGCCCTAGGATAGTGTTAGGGTTAGGGTTAGTGTTAGCATCAAACCTAGGATACTGTTAGGGTTATGGTTAGCATAAGCCCAAGGATAGTGTTTGAGTTAGAGTTAGGGTTAGCATCAGCCCTAGGATAGTGCTAGGGTTAGGGTTAGCATCAGGCCTAGGATAGTGTTATGGTTAGGGTTAGCATCAGCCCTAGGATAGTGTTAGGGTTAGGGTTAGCATCAGCCCTAGGATAGTGTTAGGGTTAGCGTTAGGTTTAGCATCAGGCCTAGGATAGTGTTATGTTTAGGGTTAGCATCAGCCCTAGGATAGTGTTAAAGTTAGGGTTAGTGTTAGCATCAGACCTGGGATAGTGTTAGGGTTATGATTAGCATCAGCCCTAGGATAGTGTTTGGGTTAGGGTTAGATTTAGCATCAGCCCTAGGATAGTGTTAGGGTTGGGGTTAGGGTTAGCATCAGCCCTAGGATAGTGTTAGGGTTAGGGTTAGGGTTAGGGTTAGCATCAGCCCTAGGATAGTGTTAGGGTTATGGATAGCATAAGCCCTAGGATAGTGTTTGAGTTAGGGTTAGGGTTAGCATCAGCCCTAGGATAGTGCTAGGGTTAGGGTTAGCATCAGGCCTGGGATAGTGTTAGGGTTAGGGTTAGCATCAGCCCTAGGATAGTGTTAGGGTTAGAGTTAGGGTTAGCATCAGCCCTAGGATACTGTTAGGTTTAGGGTTAGCATCAGCACTAGGATAGTGTTAGGGTTAGGGTTAGCATAAGCCCTAGGATAGTGTTAGTGTTAGAGTTAGGGTTAGCATCAGCCGTAGGATAGTGTTAGGGTTAGGGTTAGCAGCAGGCCTAGGATAGTGTTAGGGTTAGGGTTAGGATTATCATCAGCCATAGGATAGTGTTAGGGTTAGGGTTAACCTCAGCCCTAGGACAATGTTGGGTTAGGGTTAGAGTTAGCATCAGCCCTAGGATAGTGTTAGGGTTAGGGTTAGCATCAGCCCTAGGATAGTGTTAGGGCTAGGGTTAGTGTTAGCATCAGACCTAGGATAGTGTTAGGGTGATGGTTAGCATCAGCCCTAGTGTAGTGTTTGGGTTAGGGTTAGGGTTAGCATCAGCCCTAGCATAGTGTTAGGGTTAGGGTTAGCATCAGCCCTAGGATAGTGTTAGGGTTAGGGTTAGTGTTAGCATCAGACCTAGGATAGTGTTAGGATTATGATTAGCATCAGCCCTAGGATAGTGTTTGGGTTAGGGTTAGGGTTAGCATCAGCCCTAGGATAGTGTTAGGGTTAGGGTTAGGGTTAGCATCAGCCCTAGGATAGTGTTAGTGTTAGGGTTAGGGTTAGCATCAGCCCTAGGATAGTGTAAGGGTTAGGGTTAAGTTAGCATCAGCCCTAGGATAGTGTTAGGGTTAGGGTTAGCATCAGCCCTTGGATAGTGTTAGGGTTTGGGTTAGGGTTAGCATCAGCCCTAGGATAGTGTTAGGGTTAGGGTTAGTGTTAGCATCAAACCTAGGATAGTGTTAGGGTTATGGTTAGCATAAGCCCTAGGATAGTGTTTGAGTTAGGGTTAGGGTTAGCATCAGCCCTAGGATAGTGCTAGGGTTAGGGTTAGCATCAGGCCTAGGATAGTGTTATGGTTAGGGTTAGCATCAGCCCTAGGATAGTGTTAGGGTTAGGGTTAGCATCAGCCCTAGGATAGTGTTAGGGTTAGGGTTAGGTTTAGCATCAGCCCTAGGATAGTGTTAGGGTTAGGGTTAGCATCAGCCCTAGGATAGTGTTAAAGTTAGGGTTAGTGTTCGCATGAGACCTGGGATAGTCTTAGGGTTATGATTAGCATCAGCCCTAGGATAGTGTTTGGGTTAGGGTTAGATTTAGCATCAGCCCTAGGATACTGTTAGGGTTGGGGTTAGGGTTAGCATCAGCCCTAGGATAGTGTTAGGGTTAGGGTTAGGGTTAGCATCAGCCCTAGGATAGTGTTAGGGTTATGGTTAACACAAGCCCTAGGATAGTGTTTGAGTTAGGGTTAGGGTTAGCATCAGCCCTAGGATAGTGCTAGGGTTAGGGTTAGCATCAGGCCTAGGATAGTGTTAGGGTTAGGGTTAGCATCAGCCCTAGGATAGTGTTAGGGTTAGGGTTAGGGTTAGCATCAGCCCTAGGATAGTGTTAGGGTTAGGGTTAGCGTCAGCCCTAGGATAGTGTTAGGGTTAGGGTTAGCGTTAGCATCCGCCCGAGGATAGTGTTAGGGTTATGGTTAGCATCAGTCCTATGATAGTATTAGGCTTAGGGTTAGGGTTAGCATCAGCCCTAGGATAGTGTTAGGGTTAGGGTTAGGGTTAGCATCAGGCCTAGGATAGTGTTAGGGTTAGCCGCAGCCTTAGGATAGTGTTAGTGTTAGGGTTAGGGTTAGCATCAGCCCTAGGATAGTTTTAGGGTAAGGGTTAGCATCAGCCTTAGGATAGTGTTAGGGTTAGGGTTAGCATCAGAACTAGGATAGTGTTAGGGTTATGGTTAGGGTTAGCATCAGCGCTAGGACAGTTTTAGGGTTAGGGTTAGGGTTAGCATCAGCCTTAGGATAGTGTTAGGGTTAGGGTTAGGGTTAGCATCATCCCTAGGATAGTGTTAGGGTTAGGGTTAGCATCAGCCCTAGGATAGTGTTAAGGTTAGTGTTACGGTTAGCATCAGCCTTAGGATAGTGTTAGTGTTAGGGTTAGGGTTATCATTAGGCCTAGGATAGCGTTAGGGTTAGGATTAGCATCAGCGCTAGGATAGTGTTAGGGTTAGGGTTAGGGTTAGCATCAGCCGTAGGATAGTGTTAGGGTTAGGGTTAGGGTTAGCATCAGCCTAGGATAGTGTTAGGGTTAGGGTTAGCATCAGCCCTAGGATAGTGTTAGGGTTAGGGTTAGGGTTATCATCAGGCCTAGGATAGTGTTAGGGTTAGGGTTAGCATCAGCTCTAGGATAGTGTTATGGTTAGGGTTAGGGTTAGCATCAGCCATAGGATAATGTTAGGGTTAGGGTTAGCATCAGCCCTAGGATAGTGTTAGGGTTAGGGTTAGTGTTAGCATCAAACCTAGGATACTGTTAGGGTTATGGTTAGCATAAGCCCAAGGATAGTGTTTGAGTTAGAGTTAGGGTTAGCATCAGCCCTAGGATAGTGCTAGGGTTAGGGTTAGCATCAGGCCTAGGATAGTGTTATGGTTAGGGTTAGCATCAGCCCTAGGATAGTGTTAGGGTTAGGGTTAGCATCAGCCCTAGGATAGTGTTAGGGTTAGCGTTAGGTTTAGCATCAGGCCTAGGATAGTGTTATGTTAAGGGTTAGCATCAGCCCTAGGATAGTGTTAAAGTTAGGGTTAGTGTTAGCATCAGACCTGGGATAGTGTTAGGGTTATGATTAGCATCAGCCCTAGGATAGTGTTTGGGTTAGGGTTAGATTTAGCATCAACCCTAGGATAGTGTTAGGGTTGGGGTTAGGGTTAGCATCAGCCCTAGGATAGTGTTAGGGTTAGGGTTAGGGTTAGGGTTAGCATCAGCCCTAGGATAGTGTTAGGGTTATGGTTAGCATAAGCCCTAGGATAGTGTTTGAGTTAGGGTTAGGGTTAGCATCAGCCCTAGGATAGTGCTAGGGTTAGGGTTAGCATCAGGCCTGGGATAGTGTTAGGGTTAGGGTTAGCATCAGCCCTAGGATAGTGTTAGGGTTAGAGTTAGGGTTAGCATCAGCCCTAGGATAGTGTTAGGTTTAGGGTTAGCATCAGCACTAGGATAGTGTTAGGGTTAGGGTTAGCGTTAGCATCCGCCCTAGGATAGTGTTAGGGCTATGGTTAGCATCAGTCCTATGATAGTGTTAGGGTTAGGGTTAGGGTTAGCATCAGCCCTAGGATAGTGTTAGTGTTAGGGATAGCATCAGCCCTAGGATAGTGTTAGGGTTAGTTTTAGGGTTAGCATGAGCCCTAGGATAGTGTTAGGGTTAGGGTTAGCATCAGCCCTAGGATAGTGTTAGGGTTAGGGTTTCGGTTAGCATCAGCCATAGGATAGTGTTAGGGTTAGGGTTAACCTCAGCCCTAGGACAATGTTGGGTTAGGGTTAGGGTTAGCATCAGCCCTAGGATAGTGTTAGGGTTAGGGTTAGCATCAGCCCTAGGATAGTGTTAGGGCTAGGGTTAGTGTTAGCATCAGACCTAGGATAGTGTTAGGGTGATGGTTAGCATCAGCTCTAGGGTAGTGTTTGGGTTAGGGTTAGGGTTATCATCAGGCCTAGCATAGTGTAAGGGTTAGGGTTAGCATCAGCCCTAGGATAGTGTTAGGGTTAGGGTTAGTGTTAGCATCAGACCTAGGATAGTGTTAGGGTTATGATTAGCATCAGCCCTAGGATAGTGTTTGGGTTAGGGTTAGGGTTATCATCAGCCCTAGGATAGTGTTAGGGTTAGGGTTAGGGTTAGCATCAGCCCTAGGATAGTGTTAGGGTTATGGTTAGCGTCAGCCCTAGGATAGTGTTAGGGTTAGGGTTAGCGTTAGCATCCGCCCGAGGATAGTGTTAGGGTTATGGTTAGCATCAGTCCTATGATAGTATTAGGGTTAGGGTTAGGGTTAGCATCAGGCCTAGGATAGTGTTAGGGTTAGCAGCAGCCTTAGGATAGTGTTAGTGTTAGGGTTAGGGTTAGCATCAGCCCTAGGATAGTTTTAGGGTAAGGGTTAGCATCAGCCTTAGGATAGTGTTAGGGTTAGGGTTAGCATCAGAACTAGGATAGTGTTAGGGTTATGGTTAGGGTTAGCATCAGCGCTAGGACAGTTTTAGGGTTAGGGTTAGGGTTAGCATCAGCCTTAGGATAGTGTTAGGGTTAGGGTTAGGGTTAGCCTCATCCCTAGGATAGTGTTAGGGTTAGGGTTAGCATCAGCCCTAGGATAGTGTTAAGGTTAGGGTTACGGTTAGCATCAGCCTTAGGATAGTGTTAGTGTTAGGGTTAGGGTTATCATTAGGCCTAGGATAGTGTTAGGGTTAGGATTAGCATCAGCGCTAGGATAGTGTTAGGGTTAGGGTTAGGGTTAGCATCAGCCGTAGGATAGTGTTAGGGTTAGGGTTAGGGTTAGCATCAGTCCTAGGATAGTGTTAGGGTTAGGGTTAGCATCAGCCCTAGGATAGTGTTAGGGTTAGGGTTAGGGTTATCATCAGGCCTAGGATAGTGTTAGGGTTAGGGTTAGCATCAGCTCTAGGATAGTGTTAGTGTTAGGGTTAGGCTTAGCATCAGCCTTAGTATAGTGTTAGGGTTATGATTAGCATCAGCCCTTGGATAGTGTTACGGTTAGGGTTAGGGTTATCATCAGGCCTAGGATAGTGTTAGGGTTAGGGTTAGCATCAGCCCTAGGATAGTGTTAGGGTTAGTGTTAGGGTTAGCATCAGACCTAGGATAGTGTTCGGGTTAGGGTTAGCATCAGCCCTAGGATACTGTTAGTGTTAGGGTTAGGATTAGCATCAGCCCTAGGATAGTGTTAGGTTTACGGTTACGGTTAGCATCAGCCTTGGATAGTGTCAGGGTTAGGGTTAGCATCAGCCCTTGGATAGTGTTAAGTTTAGGGTTAGGGTTACCATCAGGCCTAGGATAGTGTTAGGGTTAGGGTTAGCATCAGCCCTAGGATAGTGTTAGGGTTAGGGTTAGGGTTAGCTTCAGCCCTAGGATATTGTTAGGGTTAGGGTTATCATCAGCCCTTGGATAGTGTTAGGGTTAGGGTTAGGGTTAGCATCAGCCCTAGTATAGTGTTAGGGTTAGGGTTACGGTTAACATCAGCCCTAGGATAGTGTTAGGGTTAGGGTTAGCTTCAGCCCTTGGATAGTGTTACGGTTAGGGTTAGGGTTATCATCAGGCCTAGGATAGTGTTAGGGTTAGGGCTAGCATCAGCCCTAGGATAGTGTTAGGGTTAGGGTTAGGGTTAGCATCAGCCCTAGGATAGTGTTCGGGTTAGGGTTAGCATCAGCCCTAGGATAGTGTTTGGGGTAGGGTTAGGGTTAGCATCACCCCTAGGATAGTGTTAGGGTTAGAGTTAGCATCAGCCCTAGGATAGTGTTAGGGTTAGGGTTAGGGTTAGCATCAGCCCTAGGATAGTGTTAGGGTTAGGGTTAGCGTCAGCCCTAGGATAGTGTTAGGGTTAGGGTTAGCGTTAGCATCCGCCCTAGGATAGTGTTAGGGTTATGCTTAGCATCAGTCCTATGATAGTGTTAGGGTTAGGGTTAGGGTTAGCATCAGCCCTAGGATAGTGTTAGGGTTAGGGTTAGGGTTAGCATCAGGCCTAGGATAGTGTTAGGGTTAGCAGCAGCCTTAGGATAGTGTTAGTGTTAGGGTTAGGGTTAGCATCAGCCCTAGGATAGTTTTAGGGTAAGGGTTAGCATCAACCTTAGGATAGTGTTAGGGTTAGGGTTAGCATCAGAACTAGGATAGTGTTAGGGTTATGGTTAGGGTTAGCATCAGCGCTAGGACAGTTTTAGGGTTAGGGTTAGGCTTAGCATCAGCCTTAGGATAGTGTTAGGTTTAGGGTTAGGGTTAGCCTCATCCCTAGGATAGTGTTAGGGTTAGGGTTAGCATCAGCCCTAGGATAGTGTTAAGGTTAGGGTTACGGTTAGCATCAGCCTTAGGATAGTGTTAGTGTTAGGGTTAGGGTTACCATTAAGCCTAGGATAGTGTTAGGGTTAGGATTAGCATCAGCGCTAGGATAGGGTTAGCGTTAGGGTTAGG
The DNA here is from genome assembly GCF_020740605.2 of Lemur catta. Lineage (NCBI taxonomy): Eukaryota > Metazoa > Chordata > Mammalia > Primates > Lemuridae > Lemur > Lemur catta. The sequence continues at coordinate 709,307 of NW_025423858.1, read as the reverse complement.
GTTAGCATCAGCCGTAGGATAGTGTTAGGGTTAGGGTTAGGGTTAGCATCAGTCCTAGGATAGTGTTAGGGTTAGGGTTAGCATCAGCCCTAGGATAGTGTTAGGGTTAGGGTTAGGGTTATCATCAGGCCTAGGATAGTGTTAGGGTTAGGGTTAGCATCAGCTCTAGGATAGTGTTAGTGTTAGGGTTAGGCTTAGCATCAGCCTTAGTATAGTGTTAGGGTTAGGATTAGCATCAGCCCTTGGATAGTGTTACGGTTAGGGTTAGGGTTATCATCAGGCCTAGGATAGTGTTAGGGTTAGGGTTAGCATCAGCCCTAGGATAGTGTTAGGGTTAGTGTTAGGGTTAGCATCAGACCTAGGATAGTGTTCGGGTTAGGATTAGCATCAGCCCTAGGATAGTGTTAGTGTTAGGGTTAGGATTAGCATCAGCCCTAGGATAGTGTTAGGTTTACGGTTACGGTTAGCATCAGCCTTGGATAGTGTCAGGGTTAGGGTTAGCATCAGCCCTTGGATAGTGTTAAGTTTAGGGTTAGGGTTACCATCAGGCCTAGGATAGTGTTAGGGTTAGGGTTAGCATCAGCCCTAGGATAGTGTTAGGGTTAGGGTTAGGGTTAGCTTCAGCCCTAGGATATTGTTAGGGTTAGGGTTATCATCAGCCCTTGGATAGTGTTAGGGTTAGGTTTAGGGTTAGCATCAGCCCTAGTATAGTGTTAGGGTTAGGGTTACCGTTAACATCAGCCCTAGGATAGTGTTAGGGTTAGGGTTAGCTTCAGCCCTTGGATAGTGTTACGGTTAGGGTTAGGGTTATCATCAGGCCTAGGATAGTGTTAGGGTTAGGGCTAGCATCAGCCCTAGGATAGTGTTAGGGTTAGGGTTAGGGTTAGCATCAGCCCTAGGATAGTGTTCGGGTTAGGGTTAGCATCAGCCCTAGGATAGTGTTTGGGGTAGGGTTAGGGTTAGCATCACCCCTAGGATAGTGTTAGGGTTAGAGTTAGCATCAGCCCTAGGATAGTGTTAGGGTTAGGGTTAGGGTTAGCATCAGCCCTAGGATAGTGTTAGGGTTAGGTTTAGCATCAGCCTTAGGAGAGTGTTAGGGTTAGCATCAGCCGTAGGATAGTGTTAGGGTTAGTGTTAGGGTTAGCATCAGGCCTAGGATAGTGTTAGGTTTAGGGTTAGCATCAGCCTTACGATAGTGTTAGGCTTAGGGTTAAGGTTAGCATCAGCCCTAGGATAGTGTTAGGGTTAGGGTTAGCATCAGCCCTAGGATAGTGTTACTGTTAGGGTTAGGGTTAGCATCAGCCTTAGGATAGTGTTAGGGTTAGGGTTAGCATCAGCCCTAGGATAGTGTTAGGGCTAGGGTTAGGGTTAGCATCAGCCATAGGATAGTGTTAGGGTTAGGGTTAACCTCAGCCCTAGGACAATGTTGGGTTATTGTTAGGGTTAGCATCAGCCCTAGGATAGTGTTAGGGTTAGGGTTAGCATCAGCCCTAGGATAGTGTTAGGGCTAGGGTTAGTGTTAGCATCAGACCTAGGATAGTGTTAGGGTGATGGTTAGCATCAGCCCTAGGATAGTGTTAGGGTTAGGGTTAGTGTTAGCATCAGACCTAGGATAGTGTTAGGGTTATGATTAGCATCAGCCCTAGGATAGTGTTTGGGTTAGGGTTAGGGTTAGCATCAGCCCTAGGATAGTGTTAGGGTTAGGGTTATGGTTAGCATCAGCCCTAGGATAGTGTTAGGGTTAGGGTTAGGGTTAGCATCAGCCCTAGGATAGTGTTAGGGTTAGGGTTAGCGTCAGCCCTAGGATAGTGTTAGGGTTAGGGTTAGCGTTAGCATCCGCCCTAGGATAGTGTTAGGGTTATGGTTAGCATCAGTCCTATGATAGTGTTAGGGTTAGGGTTAGGGTTAGCATCAGCCCTAGGATAGTGTTAGGGTTAGGGTTAGGGTTAGCATCAGGCCTAGGATAGTGTTAGGGTTAGCAGCAGCCTTAGGATAGTGTTAGTGTTAGGGTTAGGGTTAGCATCATCCCTAGGATAGTTTTAGGGTAAGGGTTAGCATCAGCCTTAGGATAGTGTTAGGGTTAGGGTTAGCATCAGAACTAGGATAGTGTTAGGGTTATGGTTAGGGTTAGCATCAGCGCTAGGACAGTTTTAGGGTTAGGGTTAGGGTTATCATCAGACTTAGGATAGTGTTAGGGTTAGGGTTAGGGTTAGCATCATCCCTAGGATATTGTTAGGGTTAAGGTTAGCATCAGCCCTAGGATAGTGTTAAGGTTAGGGTTACGGTTAGCATGAGCCTTAGGATAGTGTTAGTGTTAGGGTTAGGGTTATCATTAGGCCTAGGATAGTGTTAGGGTTAGGATTAGCATCAGCGCTAGGATAGTGTTAGGGTTAGGGTTAGGGTTAGCATCAGCCGTAGATTAGTGTTAGGGTTAGGGTTAGGGTTAGCATCAGCCCTAGGATAGTGTTAGGGTTAGGGTTAGCATCAGCCCTAGGATAGTGTTAGGGTTAGGGTTAGGGTTATCATCAGGCCTAGGATATTGTTAGGGTTAGGGTTAGCATCAGCTCTAGGATAGTGTTTGAGTTAGAGTTAGGGTTAGCATCAGCCCTAGGATAGTGCTAGGGTTAGGGTTAGGGTTAGCATCAGACCTAGGATAGTGTTCGTGTTAGGGTTAGCATCAGCCCTAGGATAGTGTTAGGGTTAGGGTTAGTGTTAGCATCAAACCTAGGATACTGTTAGGGTTATGGTTAGCATAAGCCCAAGGATAGTGTTTGAGTTAGAGTTAGGGTTAGCATCAGCCCTAGGATAGTGCTAGGGTTAGGGTTAGCATCAGGCCTAGGATAGTGTTATGGTTAGGGTTAGCATCAGCCCTAGGATAGTGTTAGGGTTAGGGTTAGCATCAGCCCTAGGATAGTGTTAGGGTTAGCGTTAGGTTTAGCATCAGGCCTAGGATAGTGTTATGGTTAGGGTTAGCATCAGCCCTAGGATAGTGTTAAAGTTAGGGTTAGTGTTAGCATCAGACCTGGGATAGTGTTAGGGTTATGATTAGCATCCGCCCTAGGATAGTGTTTGGGTTAGGGTTAGATTTAGCATCAGCCCTAGGATAGTGTTAGGGTTGGGGTTAGGGTTAGCATCAGCCCTAGGATAGTGTTAGGGTTAGGGTTAGGGTTAGGGTTAGCATCAGCCCTAGGATAGTGTTAGGGTTATGGTTAGCATAAGCCCTAGGATAGTGTTTGAGTTAGGGTTAGGGTTAGCATCAGCCCTAGGATAGTGCTAGGGTTAGGGTTAGCATCAGGCCTGGGATAGTGTTAGGGTTAGTGTTAGCATCAGCCCTAGGATAGTGTTAGGGTTAGAGTTAGGGTTAGCATCAGCCCTAGGATAGTGTTAGGTTTAGGGTTAGCATCAGCCCTAGGATAGTGTTAGGGTTAGGGTTAGCGTTAGCATCCGCCCTAGGATAGTGTTAGGGTTATGGTTAGCATCAGTCCTATGATAGTGTTAGGGTTAGGGTTAGGGTTAGCATCAGCCCTAGGATAGTGTGAGTGTTAGGGATAGCATCAGCCCTAGGATAGTGGTAGGGTTAGTTTTAGGGTTAGCATCAGCCCTAGGATAGTGTTAGGGTTAGGGTTAGCATCAGCCCTAGGATAGTGTTAGGGTTAGGGTTAGGATTAGCATCAGCCATAGGATAGTGTTAGGGTTAGGGTTAACCTCAGCCCTAGGACAATGTTGGGTTAGGGTTAGGGTTAGCATCAGCCCTAGGATAGTGTTAGGGTTAGGGTTAGCATCAGCCCTAGGATAGTGTTAGGGCTAGGGTTAGTGTTAGCATCAGACCTAGGATAGTGTTAGGGTGATGGTTAGCATCAGCTCTAGGGTAGTGTTTGGGTTAGGGTTAGGGTTAACATCAGGCCTAGCATAGTGTAAGGGTTAGGGTTAGCATCAGCCCTAGGATAGTGTTAGGGTTAGGGTTAGTGTTAGCATCAGACCTAGGATAGTGTTAGGGTTATGATTAGCATCACCCCTAGGATAGTGTTTGGGTTAGGGTTAGGGTTAGCATCAGCCCTAGGATAGTGTTAGGGTTAGGGTTAGGGTTAGCATCAGCCCTAGGACAGTGTTAGGGTTAGGGTTAGCGTCAGCCCTAGGATAGTGTTAGGGTTAGGGTTAGCGTTAGCATCCGCCCTAGGATAGTGTTAGGGTTATGGTTAGCATCAGTCCTATGATAGTGTTAGGGTTAGGGTTAGGGTTAGCATCAGCCCTAGGATAGTGTTAGGGTTAGGGTTAGGGTTAGCATCAGGCCTAGGATAGTGTTAGGGTTAGCAGCAGCCTTAGGATAGTGTTAGGGTTAGGGTTAGCATCAGAACTAGGATAGTGTTAGGGTTATGGTTAGGGTTAGCATCAGCGCTAGGACAGTTTCAGGGTTAGGGTTAGGGTTAGCATCACCCTTAGGATAGTGTTAGGGTTAGGGTTAGGGTTAGCCTCATCCCTAGGATAGTGTTAGGGTTAGGGTTAGCATCAGCCCTAGGATAGTGTTAAGGTTAGGGTTACGGTTAGCATCAGCCTTAGGATAGTGTTAGTGTTAGGGTTAGGGTTATCATTAGGCCTAGGATAGTGTTAGGGTTAGGATTAGCATCAGCGATAGGATAGTGTTAGGGATAGGGTTAGGGTTAGCATCAGCGCTAGGACAGTTTTAGGGTTAGGGTTAGGGTTAGCATCAGCCTTAGGATAGTGTTAGGGTTAGGGTTAGGGTTAGCATCATCCCTAGGATATTGTTAGGGTTAGGGTTATCATCAGCCCTAGGATAGTGTTAAGGTTAGGGTTACGGTTAGCATCAGCCTTAGTATAGTGTTAGTGTTAGGGTTAGGGTTATCATTAGGCCTAGGATAGTGTTAGTGTTAGGATTAGCATCAGCGCTAGGATAGTGTTAGGGTTAGGGTTAGGGTTAGCATCAGCCGTAGATTAGTGTTAGGGTTAGGGTTAGGGTTAGCATCAGCCCTAGGATAGTGTTAGGGTTAGGGTTAGCATCAGCCCTAGGATAGTGTTAGGGTTAGGGTTAGGGTTATCATCAGGCCTAGGATAGTGTTAGGGTTAGGGTTAGCATCAGCTCTAGGATAGTGTTAGGGTTAGGGTTAGGCTTAGCATCAGCCTTAGTATAGTGTTAGGGTTAGGATTAGCATCAGCCCTTGGATAGTGTTACGGTTAGGGTTAGGGTTATCATCAGGCCTAGGATAGTGTTAGGGGTAGGGTTAGCATCAGCCCTAGGATAGTGTTAGTGTTAGGGTTAGGGTTAGCATCAGCCCTAGGATAGTGTTTGGGGTAGGGTTAGGGTTAGCATCAGCCCTAGGATAGTGTTAAGGTTAGAGTTAGCATCAGCCCTAGGATAGTGTTAGGGTTAGGGTTAGGGTTAGTATCAGCCCTAGGAAAGTGTTAGGGTTATTTTTAGCATCAGCCTTAGGATAGTGTTAGGGTTAGGGTTAGCATCAGCCCTAGCATAGTGTTAGGGTTAGTGTTAGGGTTAGCATCAGGCCTAGGATAGTGTTAGGTTTAGGTTTAGCATCAGCCTTAGGATAGTGTTAGGGTTAGGGTTAGGGTTAGCATCAGCCCTAGGATAGTGTTAGGGTTAGGGTTAGCATCAGCCGTAGGATAGTGTTAGGGTTAGGGTTAGCATCAGCCCTAGGACAATGTTGGGTTAGGGTTAGGGTTAGCATCAGTCCTAGGATAGTGTTAGGGTTAGGGTTAGCATCAGCCCTAGGATAGTGTTAGGGCTAGGGTTAGTGTTAGCATCAGACCTAGGATAGTGTTAGGGTGATGGTTAGCATCAGCCCTAGGATAGTGTTAGGGTTAGGGTTAGTGTTAGCATCAGACCTAGGATAGTGTTAGGGTTATGATTAGCATCAGCCCTAGGATAGTGTTTGGGTTAGGGTTAGGGTTAGCATCAGCCCTAGGATAGTGTTAGGGTTAGGGTTAGGGTTAGCATCAGCCCTAGGATAGTGTTAGGGTTAGGGTTAGGGTTAGCATCAGCCCTAGGATAGTGTTAGGGTTAGGGTTAGCGTGAGCCCTAGGATAGTGTTAGGGTTAGGGTTAGCGTTAGCATCCGCCCTAGGATAGTGTTAGGGTTATGGTTAGCATCAGTCCTATGATAGTGTTAGGGTTAGGGTTAGGGTTAGCATCAGCCCTAGGATAGTGTTAGGGTTAGGGTTAGGGTTAGCATCAGGCCTAGGATAGTGGTAGGGTTAGCAGCAGCCTTAGGATAGTGTTAGTGCTAGGGTTAGGGTTAGCATCAGCCCTAGGATAGTTTTAGGGTAAGGGTTAGCATCAGCCTTAGGATAGTGTTAGGGTTAGGGTTAGCATCAGAACTAGGATACTGTTAGGGTTATGGTTAGGGTTAGCATCAGCGCTAGGACAGTTTTAGGGTTAGGGTTAGGGTTAGCATCAGCCTTAGGATAGTGTTAGGGTTAGGGTTAGGGTTAGCATCATCCCTAGGATATTGTTAGGGTTAGGGTTAGCATCTGCCCTAGGATAGTGTTAAGGTTAGGGTTACGGTTAGCATCAGCCTTAGGATAGTGTTAGTGTTAGGGTTAGGGTTATCATTAGGCCTAGGATAGTGTTAGTGTTAGGATTAGCATCAGCGCTAGGATAGTGTTAGGGTTAGGGTTAGGGTTAGCATCAGCCCTAGGATAGTGTTAGGGTTAGGGTTAGCATCAGCCCTAGGATAGTGTTAGGGTTAGGGTTAGGGTTATCATCAGGCCTAGGATAGTGTTAGGGTTAGGGTTAGCATCAGCTCTAGGATAGTGTTAGGGTTAGGGTTAGGCTTAGCATCAGCCTTAGTATAGTGTTAGGGTTAGGATTAGCATCAGCCCTTGGATAGTGTTACGGTTAGGGTTAGGGTTATCATCAGGCCTAGGATAGTGTTAGGGGTAGGGTTAGCATCAGCACTAGGATAGTGTTAGGGTTAGGGTTAGGGTTAGCATCAGACCTAGGATAGTGTTCGTGTTAGGGTTAGCATCAGCCCTAGGATAGTGTTAGTGTTAGGGTTAGGATTAGCATCAGCCCTAGGATAGTGTTAGGTTTACGGTTACGGTTAGCATCAGCCTTGGATAGTGTCAGGGTTAGGGTTAGCATCAGCCCTTGGATAGTGTTAAGGTTAGGGTTAGGGTTATCATCAGGCCTAGGATAGTGTTACGGTTAAGGTTAGCATCAGCCCTAGGGTAGTGTTAGGGTTAGGGTTAGGGTTAGCTTCAGCCCTAGGATATTGTTAGGGTTAGGGTTATCATCAGCCCTTGGATAGTGTTAGGGTTAGGGTTAGGGTTAGCATCAGCCCTAGTATAGTGTTAGGGTTAGGGTTACGGTTAACATCAGCCCTAGGATAGTGTTAGGGTTAGGGTTAGCATCACCCTTGGATAGTGTTACGGTTAGGGTTAGGGTTATCATCAGGCCTAGGATAGTGTTAGGGTTAGGGTTAGCATCAGCAATAGGATAGTGTTAGGGTTATGGTTAGGGTTAGCATCAGCCCTAGGATAGTGTTCGGGTTAGGGTTAGCATCAGCCCTAGGATAGTGTTAGTGTTAGGGTTAGGGTTAGCATCAGCCCTAGGATAGTGTTTGGGGTAGGGTTAGGGTTAGCATCAGCCCTAGGATAGTCTTAGGGTTAGAGTTAGCATCAGCCCTAGGATAGTGTTAGGGTTAGGGTTAGGGTTAGCATCAGCCCTAGGAAAGTGTTAGGGTTAGGTTTAGCATCAGCCTTAGGATAGTGTTAGGGTTAGGGTTAGCATCAGCCCTAGCATAGTGTTAGGGTTAGTGTTAGGGTTAGCATCAGGCCTAGGATAGTGTTAGGTTTAGGTTTAGCATCAGCCTTAGGATAGTGTTAGGGTTAGGGTTAGGGTTAGCATCAGCCCTAGGATAGTGTTAGGGTTAGGGTTAGCATCAGCCGTAGGATAGTGTTAGGGTTAGGGTTAGCATCAGCCCTAGGATAGTGTTAGGGTTAGTTTTAGGGTTAGCATCAGCCATAGGATAGTGTTAGGGTTAGGGTTAACCTCAGCCCTAGGCAATGTTGGGTTACGGTTAGGGTTAGCATCAGCCCTAGGATAGTGTTACGGTTAGGGATAGCATCAGCCCTAGGATAGTGTTAGGGCTAGGGTTAGTGATAGCATCAGACCTAGGATAGTGTTAGGGTGATGGTTAGCATCAGCCCTAGGGTAGTGTTTGGGTTAGGGTTAGGGTTAGCATCAGCCCTAGCATAGTGTTAGGGTTAGGGTTAGCATCAGCCCTAAGATAGTGTTAGGGTTAGGGTTAGTGTTAGCATCAGACCTAGGATAGTGTTAGGGTTATGAGTAGCATCAGCCCTAGGATAGTGTTTGGGTTAGGGTTATTGTTAGCATCAGCCCTAGGATAGTGTTAGGGTTAGGGTTAGGGTTAGCATCATCCCAAGGATAGTGTTAGGGTTAGGGTTAGGGTTAGCATCAGCCCTAGGATAGTGTTAGGGTTAGGGTTACGGTTAGCATCAGCCCTAGGATAGTGTTAGGGTTAGGGTTAGCATCAGCCCTTGGATAGTGTTAGGGTTAGGGTTAGGGTTAGCATCAGCCCTAGGATAATGTTATGGTTAGGGTTAGCATCAGCCCTAGGATAGTGTTAGGGTTAGGGTTAGTGTTAGCATCAAACCTAGGATACTGTTAGGGTTATGGTTAGCATAAGCCCAAGGATAGTGCTAGGGTTAGGGTTAGCATCAGGCCTAGGATAGTGCTAGGGTTAGGGTTAGCATCAGGCCTAGGATAGTGTTATGGTTAGGGTTAGCATCAGCCCTAGGATAGTGTTAGGGTTAGGGTTAGCATCAGCCCTAGGATAGTGTTAAAGTTAGGGTTAGTGTTAGCATCAGACCTGGGATAGTGTTAGGGTTATGATTAGCATCAGCCCTAGGATAGTGTTTGGGTTAGGGTTAGATTTAGCATCAGCCCTAGGATAGTGTTAGGGTTGGGGTTAGGGTTAGCATCAGCCCTAGGATAGTGTTAGGGTTAGGGTTAGGGTTAGCATCAGCCCTAGGATAGTGTTAGGGTTATGGTTAGCATAAGCCCTAGGATAGTGTTTGAGTTAGGGTTAGGATTAGCATCAGCCCTAGGATAGTGCTAGGGTTAGGGTTAGCATCAGGCCAGGGATAGTGTTAGGGTTAGGGTTAGCATCAGCCCTAGGATAGTGTTAGGGTTAGAGTTAGGGTTAGCATCAGCCCTAGGATAGTGTTAGGTTTAGGGTTAGCATCAGCCCTAGGATAGTGTTAGGGTTAGGGTTAGCGTTAGCATCCGCCCTAGGATAGTGTTAGGGTTATGGTTAGCATCAGTCCTATGATAGTGTTAGGTTTAGGGTTAGGGTTAGCATCAGCCCTAGGATAGTGTTAGTGTTAGGGATAGCATCAGCCCTAGGATAGTGTTAGGGTTAGTTTTAGGGTTAGCATCAGCCCTAGGATAGTGTTAGGGTTAGGGTTAGCATCAGAACTAGGATAGTGTTAGGGTTAGGGTTAGGGTTAGCATCAGGCCTAGGATAGTGTTAGGGTTAGCAGCAGCCTTAGGATAGTGTTAGTGTTAGGGTTAGGGTTAGCATCAGCCCTAGGATAGTTTTAGGGTAAGGGTTAGCATCAGCCTTAGGACAGTGTTAGGGTTAAGGTTAGCATCAGAACTAGGATAGTGTTAGCGTTATGGTTAGGGTTAGCATCAGCGCTAGGACAGTTTTAGGGTTAGGGTTAGGGTTAGCATCAGCCTTAGGATAGTGTTAGGGTTAGGGTTAGGGTTAGGATCATCCCTAGGATAGTGTTAGGGTTAGGGTTAGCATCAGCCCTAGGATAGTGTTAAGGTTAGGGTTACGGTTAGCATCAGCTTTAGGATAGTGTTAGTGTTAGGGTTAGGGTTATCATTAGGCCTGCGATAGTGTTAGGGTTAGGATTAGCATCAGCGCTAGGATAGTGTTAGGGTTAGGGTTAGGGTTAGCATCAGCCGTAGGATAGTGTGAGGGTTAGTGTTAGGGTTAGCATCAGCCCTAGGATAGTGTTAGGGTTAGGGTTAGCATCAGCCCTAGGATAGTGTTAGGGTTAGGGTTAGGGTTATCATCAGGCCTAGGATAGTGTTAGGGTTAGGGTTAGCATCAGCTCTAGGATAGTGTTAGGGTTAGGGTTAGGGTTAGCATCAGCCTTAGTATAGTGTTAGGGTTAGGATTAGCATCAGCCCTTGGATAGTGTTACGGTTAGGGTTAGGGTTATCATCAGGCCTAGGATAGTGTTAGGGTTAGGGTTAGCATCAGCCCTAGGATAGTGTTAGGGTTAGTGTTAGGGTTAGCATCAGACCTAGGATAGTGTTCGGGTTAGGGTTAGCATCAGCCCTAGGATAGTGTTAGTGTTAGGGTTAGGATTAGCATCAGCCCTAGGATAATGTTAGGTTTACGGTTACGGTTAGCATCAGCCTTGGATAGTGTCAGGGTTAGGGTTAGCATCAGCCCTTGGATAGTGTTAAGTTTAGGGTTAGGGTTACCATCAGGCCTAGGATAGTGTTAGGGTTAGGGTTAGCATCAGCCCTAGGATAGTGTTAGGGTTAGGGTTAGGGTTAGCTTCAGCCCTAGGATATTGTTAGGGTTAGGGTTATCATCAGCCCTTGGATAGTGTTAGGGTTAGGGTTAGGGTTAGCATCAGCCCTAGTATAGTGTTAGGGTTAGGGTTACGGTTAACATCAGCCCTAGGATAGTGTTAGGGTTAGGGTTAGCATCAGCCTTTGGATAGTGTTACGGTTAGGGTTAGGGTTATCATCAGGCCTAGGATAGTGTTAGGGTTAGGGCTAGCATCAGCCCTAGGATAGTGTTAGGGTTAGGGTTAGGGTTAGCATCAGCCCTAGGATAGTGTTCGGGTTAGGGTTAGCATCAGCCCTAGGATAGTGTTTGGGGTAGGGTTAGGGTTAGCATCACCCCTAGGATACTGTTAGGGTTAGAGTTAGCATCAGCCCTAGGATAGTGTTAGGGTTAGGGTTAGGGTTAGCATCAGCCCTAGGATAGTGTTAGGGTTAGGTTTAGCATCAGCCTTAGGAGAGTGTTAGGGTTAGGGTTAGCATCAGCCCTAGGATAGTGTTAGGGTTAGTGTTAGGGTTAGCATCAGGCCTAGGATAGTGTTAGGTTTAGGGTTAGCATCAGCCTTACGATAGTGTTAGGGTTAGGGTTAATGTTAGCATCAGCCCTAGGATAGTGTTAGGGTTACGGTTAGCATCAACCCTAGGATAGTGTTACTGTTAGGGTTAGGGTTAGCATCAGCCTTAGGATAGTGTTAGGGTTAGGGTTAGCATCAGCCCTAGGATAGTGTTAGGGTTAGCGTTAGGGTTAGCATCAGCCATAGGATAGTGTTAGGGTTAGGTTTAACCTCAGCCCTAGGACAATGTTGGGTTAGGGTTAGGGTTAGCGTCAGCCCTAGGATAGTGTTAGGGTTAGGGTTAGCATCAGCCCTAGGATAGTGTTAGGGCTAGGGTTAGTGTTAGCATCAGACCTAGGATAGTGTTAGGGTGATGGTTAGCATCAGCTCTAGGGTAGTGTTTGGGTTAGGGTTAGGGTTATCATCAGGCCTAGGATAGTGTAAGGGTTAGGGTTAGCATCAGCCCTAGGATAGTGTTAGGGTTATGGTTAGTGTTAGCATCAGACCTAGGATAGTGTTAGGGTTATGATTAGCATCATCCCTAGGACAGTGTTTGGGTTAGGGTTAGGGTTAGCATCAGCCCTAGGATAGTGTTATGGTTAGGGTTAGGGTTAGCATCAGCCCTAGGATAGTGTTAGGGTTAGGGTTAGGGTTAGCATCAGCCCTAGGATAGTGTTAGGGTTAGAGTTACGGTTAGCCTCTGCCCTAGGATAGTGTTAGGGTTAGGGTTAGCATCAGCCCTTGGATAGTGTTAGGGTTAGGGTTAGGGTTAGCATCAGCCCTACGATAGTGTTAGGGTTAGGGTTAGCATCAGCCCTAGGATAGTGTTAGGGTTAGGGTTAGTGTTAGCATCAGACCTAGGATAGTGTTAGGGTTATGGTTAGCATAATCCTTAGGATAGTGTTTGAGTTAGGGTTAGGGTTAGCATCAGCCCTAGCATAGTGCTAGGGTTAGGGTTAGCATAAGGCCTAGGATAGTGTTAGGGTTAGGGTTAGCATCAGCCCTAGGATAGTGTTAGGGTTAGGGTTAGCATCATCCCTAGGATAGTGTTAGGGTTAGGGTTATTGTTAGCATCAGCCCTAGGATAATGTTAGGGTTAGGGTCAGCATCAGCCCTAGGATAGTGTTAGGGTTAGGGTTAGTGTTAGCATCAGACCTGGGATAGTGTTAGAGTTATGATTAGCATCAGCCCTAGGATAGTGTTTGGGTTAGGGTTAGGTTTAGCATCAGCCCTAGGATAGTGTTAGGGTTAGGGTTAGGGTTAGCATCAGCCCTAGGATAGTGTTAGGGTTAGGGTTAGGGTTAGCATCAGCCCTAGGATAGTGTTAGGGTTATGGTTAGCATAAGCCCTAGGATAGTGTTTGAGTTAGGGTTAGGGTTAGCATCAGCCCTAGGATAGTGCTAGGGTTAGGGTTAGCATCAGGCCTAGGATAGTGTTAGGGTTAGGGTTAGTGTCAACCCTAGGATAGTGTTAGGGTTAGGGTTAGGGTTAGCATCAGCCCTAGGATAGTGTTAGGGTTAGGGTTAGCATCAGCCCTAGGATAGTGTTAGGGTTAGTGTTAGATTTAGCATCCGGGCTAGGATAGTGTTAGGGTTAGGGTAAGCATCAGCCTTAGGATAGTGTTAGGGTTAGGGTTAGGGTTAGTATCAGCCCTAGGATAGTGTTAGGGTTAGGGTTAGCATCAGCCCTAGGATAGTGTTACGGTTAGGGTTAGGGTTAGCATTAGTTCTAGGATAGTGTTAGGGTTAGGGTTAGGGTTAGCATCAGCCCTAGGATAGTGTTAGGGTTAGTGTTAACCTCAGCCCTAGGACAATGTTGGGTTAGGGTTAGGGTTAGCATCAGCCCTAGGATAGTGTTAGGGTTAGGGTTAGCATCAGCCCTAGGATAGTATTAGTGCTAGGGTTAGTGTTAGCATCAGGCCTAGGATAGTGTTAGGGTTAGCAGCAGCCTTAGGATAGTGTTAGTGTTAGGGTTAGGGTTAGCATCAGCCCTAGGATAGTTTTAGGGTAAGGGTTAGCATCAGCCTTAGGATAGTGTTAGGGTTAGGGTTAGCATCAGAACTAGGATAGTGTTAGGGTTATGGTTAGGGTTAGCATCAGCGCTAGGACAGTTTTAGGGTTAGGGTTAGGGTTAGCATCAGCCTTAGGATAGTGTTAGGGTTAGGGTTAGGGTTAGCCTCATCCCTAGGATAGTGTTAGGGTTAGGGTTAGCATCAGCCCTAGGATAGTGTTAAGGTTAGGGTTACGGTTAGCATCAGCCTTAGGATAGTGTTAGTGTTAGGGTTAGGGTTATCATTAGGCCTAGGATACTGTTAGGGTTAGGATTAGCATCAGCGCTAGGATAGTGTTTGGGTTAGGGTTAGGGTTAGCATCAGCCGTAGGATAGTGTTAGGGTTAGGGTTAGGGTTAGCATCAGTCCTAGGATAGTGTTAGTGTTAGGGTTAGCATCAGCCCTAGGATAGTGTTAGGGTTAGGGTTAGGGTTATCATCAGGCCTAGGATAGTGTTAGGGTTAGGGTTAGCATCAGCTCTAGGATAGTGTTAGTGTTACGGTTAGGCTTAGCATCAGCCTTAGTATAGTGTTAGGGTTAGGATTAGCATCAGCCCTTGGATAGTGTTACGGTTAGGGTTAGGGTTATCATCAGGCCTAGGATAGTGTTAGGGTTAGGGTTAGCATCAGCCCTAGGATAGTGTTAGGGTTAGTGTTAGGGTTAGCATCAGACCTAGGATAGTGTTCGGGTTAGGGTTAGCATCAGCCCTAGGATAGTGTTAGTGTTAGGGTTAGGATTAGCATCAGCCCTAGGATAGTGTTAGGTTTACGGTTACGGTTAGCATCAGCCTTGGATAGTGTCAGGGTTAGGGTTAGCATCAGCCCTTGGATAGTGTTAAGTTTAGGGTTAGGGTTACCATCAGGCCTAGGATAGTGTTAGGGTTAGGGTTAGCATCAGCCCTAGGATAGTGTTAGGGTTAGGGTTAGGGTTAGCTTCAGCCCTAGGATATTGTTAGGGTTAGGGTTATCATCAGCCCTTGGATAGTGTTAGGGTTAGGGTTAGGGTTAGCATCAGCCCTAGTATAGTGTTAGGGTTAGGGTTACGGTTAACATCAGCCCTAGGATAGTGTTAGGGTTAGGGTTAGCTTCAGCCCTTGGATAGTGTTACGGTTAGGGTTAGGGTTATCATCAGGCCTAGGATAGTGTTAGGGTTAGGGCTAGCATCAGCCCTAGGATAGTGTTAGGGTTAGGGTTAGGGTTAGCATCAGCCCTAGGATAGTGTTCGGGTTAGGGTTAGCATCAGCCCTAGGATAGTGTTTGGGGTAGGGTTAGGGTTAGCATCACCCCTAGGATAGTGTTAGGGTTAGAGTTAGCATCAGCCCTAGGATAGTGTTAGGGTTAGGGTTAGGGTTAGCATCAGCCCTAGGATAGTGTTAGGGTTAGGTTTAGCATCAGCCTTAGGAGAGTGTTAGGGTTAGCATCAGCCCTAGGATAGTGTTAGGGCTAGGATTAGTGTTTGCATCAGACCTAGGATAGTGTTAGGGTGATGGTTAGCATCAGCCCAAGGGTAGTGTTTGGGTTAGGATTACGGTTAGTATCAGCCCTAGCATAGTGTTAGGGTTAGGGTTAGCGTCAGCCCTAGGATAGTGTTAGGGTTAGGGTTAGTGTTAGCATCAGACCTAGGATAGTGTTAGGGTTATGATTAGCATCAGCCCTAGGATAGTGTTTGGGTTAGGGTTAGGGTTAGCGTCAGCCCTAGGATAGTGTTAGGGTTAGGGTTAGGGTTAGCATCAGCCCTAGGATAGTGTTAGGGTTAGTGTTAGGGTTAGCATCAGCCCTAGGATAGTCTTAGGGTTAGGATTACGGTTAGCATCAGCCCTAGGATAGTGTTAGGGTTAGGCTTAGCATCAGCCCTTGGATAGTGTTAGGGTTAGGGTTAGGGTTAGCATCAGCCCTAGGATAGTGTTAGGGTTAGGGTTAGCATCAGCCCTAGGATAGTGTTAGGGTTAGGGTTAGTGTTAGCATGAAACCTAGGATAGTGTTAGGGTTATGGTTAGCATAAGCCCTAGGATAGTGTTTGAGTTAGGGTTAGGGTTAGCATCAGCCCTAGTATAGTGCTAGGGTTATTGTTAGCATCAGGCCTAGGATAGTGTTATGGTTAGGGTTAGCATCAGCCCAAGGATAGTGTCAGGGTTAGGGTTAGCATCAGCCCTAGGATAGTGTTAGGGTTAGGGTTACGGTTAGCATCAGCCCTAGGATAGTGGTAGGGTTAGGGTTAGGATCAGCCCTTCGATAGTGTTACTGTTAGGGTTAGGGTTAGCATCAGCCCTAGGATAGTGTTAGGGTTAGGGTTAGCATCAGCCCTAGTATAGTGTTAGGGTTAGGGTTAGTGTTAGCATCAGACCTAGGATAGTGTTAGGGTTATGGTTAGCATAAGCCCTAGGATAGTGTTTGAGTTAGGTTTAGGGTTAGCATCAGCCCTAGGATAGTGCTAGGGTTAGGGTTAGCATCAGCCCTAGGATAGTGTTAATGTTAGGGTTACGGTTAGCATCAGCCCTAGGATAGTGTTAGGGTTAGGGTTAGGGTTAGCATCTGGCCTGGGATAGTGTTAGGGTTAGGATTAGCATCAGCGCTATGATAGTGTTAAGGTTATTGTTAGGGTTAGCATCAGCACTAGGATAGTGATAAGGTTAGGGTTACGGTTAGAATGAGCCCTAGGATAGTGTTAGTGTAAGGCTTAGGGTTAGCATCAGCCCTAGGATAGTGTTAGTGTTAGGGTTTGCATCAGACCAAGGATAGTGTTAGGGTTAGGTTTAGGGTTAGCATCAGCCCTAGGATAGTGTTAGGATAGGGTTAGGGTTATCATCAGGCCTAGGATAGTGTTAGAGTTAGGGTTAGCATCAGCCCTAGGATAGTGTTAGGGTTAGGGTTAGGGTTAGCATCAGCCCTAGGATAGTGTTAGCGTTAGGGTTAGCATCAGCCCTAGGATAGTGTTAGTGTTAGGGTTAGGGTTAGCATCAGCCCTAGGATAGTGTTAGGGGTAGGGTTAGGGTTAGCATCAGCCCTAGGATAGTGTTAGGGTTAGAGTTAACATCAGCCCTAGGATAGTGTTAGGGTTAGGGTTAGGGTTAGCATCAGCCCTAGCATAGTGTTAGGGTTAGGGTTACCATCAGCCTTAGGATAGTGTTAGGGTTAGGGTTAGCATCAGCCCTAGGATAGTGTTACGGTTAGGGTTAGGGTTAGCATCAGCCGTAGGATAGTGTTAGGGTTAGGGTTAGCATCAGCCTTACGATAGTGTTAGGGTTACGGTTAGGGTTAGCGTCAGCCCTAGGATAGTGTTAGGGTTAGGGTTAGCATCAGCCCTAGGATAGTGTTACGGTAAGGGTTAGGGTTAGCATCAGCCGTAGGATAGTGTTAGGGTTAGGGTTAGCATCAGCCCTAGGATAGTGTTAGGGTTAGGGTTAGCATCAGCCTTACGATAGTGTTAGGGTTACTGTTAGGGTTAGCGTCAGCCCTAGGATAGTGTTAGGGTTAGGGTTAGCATCAGCCCTAGGATAGTGTTACGGTAAGGGTTAGGGTTAGCATCAGCCGTAGGATAGTGTTAGGGTTAGGGTTAGCATCAGCCCTAGGATAGTGTTAGGGTTAGGGTTAGGGTTAGCATCAGCCATAGGATAGTGTTAGGGTTAGGGTTAACCTCAGCCCTAGGAAAATGTTGGGTTAGGGTTAGGGTTAGCATCAGCCCTAGGATAGTGTTAGGGTTAGGGTTAGCATCAGCCCTAGGATAGTGTTAGGGCTAGGATTAGTGTTAGCATCAGACCTAGGATAGTGTTAGGGTGATGGTTAGCATCAGCCCTAGGGTAGTGTTTGGGTTAGGGTTACGGTTAGCATCAGCCCTAGCATAGTGTTAGGGTTAGGGTTAGCATCAGCCCTAGGATAGTGTTAGGGTTAGGGTTAGCATCAGCCCTAGGATAGTGTTAAGGTTAGGGTTAGTGTTAGCATCAGACCTGGGATAGTGTTAGGGTTATGATTAGCATCAGCCCTAGGATAGTGTTTGGGTTAGTGTTAGATTTAGCATCAGCCCTAGGATAGTGTTAGGGTTGAGGTTAGGGTTAGCATCAGCCCTAGGATAGTGTTAGGGTTAGGTTAGGGTTAGCATCAGCCCTAGGATAGTGTTAGGGTATGGTTAGGGTTAGCATCAGCCCTAGGATAGTGTTACGGTTAGGGTTAGGGTTAGCATCAGCCATAGGATAGTGTTTGGGTTAGGGTTAGCATCAGCCCTAGGATAGTGTTAGGGCTAGGATTAGTGTTTGCATCAGACCTAGGATAGTGTTAGGGTGATGGTTAGCATCAGCCCTAGGGTAGTGTTTGGGTTAGGGTTACGGTTAGCATCAGCCCTAGCATAGTGTTAGTGTTAGGGTTAGCATCAGCCCTAGGATAGTGTTAGGGTTAGGGTTAGTGTTAGCATCAGACCTAGGATAGTGTTAGGGTTATGATTAGCATCAGCCCTAGGATAGTGTTTGGGTTAGGGTTAGGGTTAGCGTCAGCCCTAGGATAGTGTTAGGGTTAGGGTTAGGGTTAGCATCAGCCCTAGGATAGTGTTAGGGTTAGGGTTAGAGTTAGCATCAGCCCTAGGATAGTCTTAGGGTTAGGGTTACGGTTAGCATCAGCCCTAGGATAGTATTAGGGTTAGGCTTAGCATCAGCCCTTGGATAGAGTTAGGGTTAGGGTTAGGGTTAGCATCAGCCCTAGGATAGTGTTAGGGTTAGGGTTAGCATCAGCCCTAGGATAGTGTTAGGGTTAGGGTTAGTGTTAGCATCAAACCTAGGATAGTGTTAGGGTTATGGTTAGCATAAGCCCTAGGATAGTGTTTGAGTTAGGGTTAGGGTTAGCATCAGACCTATGATAGTGCTAGCGTTAGGGTTAGCATCAGGCCTAGGATAGTGTTAGGGTTAGGGTTAGCATCAGCCCTAGGATAGTGTTAGGGTTAGGGTTACGGTTAGCATCAGCCCTAGGATAGTGTTAGGGTTAGGGTTAGCATCAGCCCTAGGATAGTGTTAGGGTTAGGGTTAGCATCAGCCCTAGGATAGTGTTAGGGTTAGGGTTACGGTTAGCATCAGCCCTAGGATAGTGTTAGGGTTAGGGTTAGGATCAGCCCTTCGATAGTGTTACTGTTAGGGTTAGGGTTAGCATCAGCCCTAGGATAGTGTTAGGGTTAGGGTTAGTGTTAGCATCAGACCTAAGATAGTGTTAGGGTTATGGTTAGCATAAGCCCTAGGATAGTGTTTGAGTTAGGTTTAGGGTTAGCATCAGCCCTAGGATAGTGCTTGGGTTAGGGTTAGCATCAGCCCTAGTATAGTGTTAAGGTTAGGGTTACGGTTAGCATCAGCCCTAGGATAGTGTTAGGGTTAGGGTTAGGGTTAGCATCTGGCCTATGATAGTGTTAGGGTTAGGTTTAGCATCAGCGCTATGATAGTGTTAAGGTTAGGGTTACGGTTAGCATCAGCCCTAGGACAGTGTTAGGGTAAGGCTTAGGGTTAGCATCAGCCCTAGGATAGTGTTAGTGTTAGGGTTTGCATCAGACCAAGGATAGTGTTAGGGTTAGGGTTAGGGTTAGCATCATCCCTAGGATAGTGTTAGGATAGGGTTAGGGTTATCATCAGGCCTAGGATAGTGTTAGGGTTAGGGTTAGCATCAGCCCTAGGATAGTGTTAGGGTTAGGGTTAGGGTTAGCATCAGCCCTAGTATCGTGTTAGGGTTAGGGTTAGCATCAGCCCTAGGATAGTGTTAGTGTTAGGGTTAGGGTTAGCATCAGCCCTAGGATAGTGTTAGGGGTAGGGTTAGGGTTAGCATCAGCCCTAGGATAGTGTTAGGGTTAGAGTTAACATCAGCCCTAGGATAGTGTTAGGGTTAGGGTTAGGGTTAGCATCAGCCCTAGCATAGTGTTAGGGTTAGGGTTAGCATCAGCCTTAGGATAGTGTTAGGGTTAGGGTTAGCATCAGCCCTAGGATAGTGTTACGGTTAGGGTTAGGGTTAGCATCAGGCGTAGGATAGTGTTAGGGTTAGGGTTAGCATCAGCCTTAGGATAGTGTTAAGGTTAGGGTTAGGGTTAGCATCAGCCCTAGGATAGTGTTAGGGTTAGGGTTAGCATCAGCCCTAGGATAGTGTTACGGTAAGGGTTAGGGTTAGCATCAGCCGTAGGATAGTGTTAGGGTTAGGGTTGGCATCAGCCCTAGGATAGTGTTAGGGCTAGGGTTAGGGTTAGCATCAGCCATAGAATAGTGTTAGGGTTAGGGTTAACCTCAGCCCTAGGAAAATGTTGGGTTATTGTTAGGGTTAGCATCAGCCCTAGGATAGTGTTAGGGTTAGGGTTAGCATCAGCCCTAGGATAGTGTTAGGGCTAGGATTAGTGTTAGCATCAGAACTTGGATAGTGTTAGGGTGATGGTTAGCATCAGCCCTAGGGTAGTGTTTGGGTTAGGGTTACTGTTAGCATAAGCGCTAGCATAGTGTTAGGGTTAGGGTTAGCATCAGCCCTAGGATAGTGTTAGGGTTAGGGTTAGTGTTAGCATCAGACCTAGGATAGTGTTAGGGTTATGATTAGAATCAGCCCTAGGATAGTGTTTGGGTTAGGGTTAGGGTTAGCATCAGCCCTAGGATAGTGTTAGGGTTAGGGTTAGGGTTAGCATCAGCCCTAGGATAGTGTTAGGGTTAGGGTTAGGGTTAGCATGAGCCCTAGGATTGTCTTAGGGTTAGGGTTACGGTTAGCATCAGCCCTAGGATAGTGTTAGGGTTAGGGTTAGCATCAGCCCTTGGATAGTGTTAGGGTTAGGGTTAGGGTTAGCATCAGCCCTAGGATAGTGTTAGGGTTAGGGTTAGCATCAGCCCTAGGATAGTGTTAGGGTTAGGGTTAGTGTTAGCATCAAACCTAGGATAGTGTTAGGGTTATGCTTAGCATAAGCCCTAGGATAGTTTTTGAGTTAGGGTTAGGGTTAGCATCAGCCCTAGGATAGTGCTATTGTTAGGGTTAGCATCTGCCCTAGGATAGTGTTAAGGTTAGGGTTACGGTTAGCATCAGCCCTAGGATAGTGATAGGGTTAGGGTTAGGGTTAGCATCAGGCCTAGGATAGTGTTAGGGTTAGGATTAGCATCAGCGCCATGATAGTGTTAGGGTTAGGGTTAGGGTTAGCATCAGCCCTAGGATAGTGTTAAGGTTAGGGTTACGGTTAGCATCAGCCCTAGGATAGTGTTAGGGTAAGGCTTAGGGTTAGCATCAGCCCTAGGATAGTGTTAGGGTTAGGTTAGGGTTAGCATCAGCCCTAGGATAGTGTTAGGGGCAGGGTTAGGGTTAGCATCAGCCCTAGGATAGTGTTATGGTTAGGGTTAGGGTTAGCATCAGCCGTAGGATAGTGTTTGGGTTAGGGTTAGCATCAGCCCTAGGATAGTGTTAGGGCTAGGATTAGTGTTTGCATCAGACCTAGGATAGTGTTAGGGTGATGGTTAGCATCAGCCCTAGGGTAGTGTTTGGGTTATGGTTACGGTTAGCATCAGCCCTAGCATAGTGTTAGGGTTAGGGTTAGCATCAGCCCTAGGATAGTGTTAGGGTTAGGGTTAGTGTTAGCATCAGACCTAGGATAGTGTTAGGGTTATGATTAGCATCAGCCCTAGGATAGTGTTTGGGTTAGGGTTAGGGTTAGCGTCAGCCCTAGGATAGTGTTAGGGTTAGGGTTAGGGTTAGCATCAGCCCTAGGATAGTGTTAGGGTTAGGGTTAGAGTTAGCATCAGCCCTAGGATAGTCTCAGGGTTAGGGTTACGGTTAGCATCAGCCCTAGGATAGTGTTAGGGTTAGGCTTAGCATCAGCCGTTGGATAGAGTTAGGGTTAGGGTTAGGGTTAGCATCAGCCCTAGGATAGTGTTAGGGTTAGGGTTAGCATCAGCCCTAGGATAGTGTTAGGGTTAGGGTTAGTGTTAGCATCAAACCTAGGATAGTGTTAGGGTTATGGTTAGCATAAGCCCTAGGATAGTGTTTGAGTTAGGGTTAGGGTTAGCATCAGACCTAGGATAGTGCTAGCGTTAGGGTTAGCTTCAGGCCTAGGATAGTGTTATGGTTAGGGTTAGCATCAGCCCAAGGATAGTGTTAGGGTTGGGGTTAGCATCAGCCCTAGGATAGTGTTAGGGTTAGGATTACGGTTAGCATCAGCCCTAGGATAGTGTTAGGGTTAGGGTTAGGATCAGCCCTTCGATACTGTTACTGTTAGGGTTAGGGTTAGCATCAGCCCTAGGATAGTGTTAGGGTTAGGGTTAGCATCAGCCCTAGGATAGTGTTAGGGTTAGGGTTAGTGTTAGCATCAGACCTAGGATAGTGTTAGGGTTATGATTAGAATCAGCCCTAGGATAGTGTTTGGGTTAGGGTTAGGGTTAGCATCAGCCCTAGGATAGTGTTAGGGTTAGGGTTAGGGTTAGCATCAGCCCTAGGATAGTGTTAGGGTTAGGGTTAGGGTTAGCATCAGCCCTAGGATTGTCTTAGGGTTAGGGTTACGGTTAGCATCAGCCCTAGGATAGTGTTAGGGTTAGGGTTAGCATCAGCCCTTGGATAGTGTTAGGGTTAGGGTTAGGGTTAGCATCAGCCCTAGGATAGTGTTAGGGTTAGGGTTAGCATCAGCCCTAGGATAGTGTTAGGGTTAGGGTTAGTGTTAGCATCAAACCTAGGATAGTGTTAGGGTTATGCCTAGCATAAGCCCTAGGATAGTGTTTGAGTTAGGGTTAGGGTTAGCATCAGCCCTAGGATAGTGCTAGGGTTAGGGTTAGCATCTGCCCTAGGATAGTGTTAAGGTTAGGGTTACGGTTAGCATCAGCCCTAGGATAGTGATAGGGTTAGGGTTAGGGTTAGCATCAGGCCTAGGATAGTGTTAGGGTTAGGATTAGCATCAGCGCCATGATAGTGTTAGGGTTAGGGTTAGGGTTAGCATCAGCCCTAGGATAGTGTTAAGGTTAGGGTTACGGTTAGCATCAGCCCTAGGATAGTGTTAGGGTAAGGCTTAGGGTTAGCATCAGCCCTAGGATAGTGTTAGGGTTAGGTTAGGGTTAGCATCAGCCCTAGGATAGTGTTAGGGGCAGGGTTAGGGTTAGCATCAGCCCTAGGATAGTGTTATGGTTAGGGTTAGGGTTAGCATCAGCCGTAGGATAGTGTTTGGGTTAGGGTTAGCATCAGCCCTAGGATAGTGTTAGGGCTAGGATTAGTGTTTGCATCAGACCTAGGATAGTGTTAGGGTGATGGTTAGCATCAGCCCTTGGGTAGTGTTTGGGTTATGGTTACGGTTAGCATCAGCCCTAGCATAGTGTTAGGGTTAGGGTTAGCATCAGCCCTAGGATAGTGTTAGGGTTAGGGTTAGTGTTAGCATCAGACCTAGGATAGTGTTAGGGTTATGATTAGCATCAGCCCTAGGATAGTGTTTGGGTTAGGGTTAGGGTTAGCGTCAGCCCTAGGATAGTGTTAGGGTTAGGGTTAGGGTTAGCATCAGCCCTAGGATAGTGTTAGGGTTAGGGTTAGAGTTAGCATCAGCCCTAGGATAGTCTTAGGGTTAGGGTTACGGTTAGCATCAGCCCTAGGATAGTGTTAGGGTTAGGCTTAGCATCAGCCGTTGGATAGAGTTAGGGTTAGGGTTAGGGTTAGCATCAGCCCTAGGATAGTGTTAGGGTTAGGGTTAGCATCAGCCCTAGGATAGTGTTAGGGTTAGGGTTAGTGTTAGCATCAAACCTAGGATAGTGTTAGGGTTATGGTTAGCATAAGCCCTAGGATAGTGTTTGAGTTAGGGTTAGGGTTAGCATCAGACCTAGGATAGTGCTAGCGTTAGGGTTAGCTTCAGGCCTAGGATAGTGTTATGGTTAGGGTTAGCATCAGCCCAAGGATAGTGTTAGGGTTGGGGTTAGCATCAGCCCTAGGATAGTGTTAGGGTTAGGGTTACGGTTAGCATCAGCCCTAGGATAGTGTTAGGGTTAGGGTTAGGATCAGCCCTTCGATAGTGTTACTGTTAGGGTTAGGGTTAGCATCAGCCCTAGGATAGTGTTAGGGTTGGGGTTAGCATCAGCCCTAGGATAGTGTTAGGGTTAGGGTTAGTGTTAGCATCAGACCTAGGATAGTGTTAGGGTTATGGTTAGCATAAGCCCTAGGATAGTGTTTGAGTTACGTTTAGGGTTAGCATCAGCCCTAGGATAGTGCTGGGGTTAGGGTTAGCATCAGCCCTAGGATAGTGTTAAGGTTAGGGTTACGGTTAGCATCAGCCCTAGGATAGTGCTGGGGTTAGGGTTAGCATCAGCCCTAGGATAGTGTTAAGGTTAGGGTTACGGTTAGCATCAGCCCTAGGATAGTGTTAGGGTTAGGGTTAGGGTTAGCATCTGGCCTAGGATAGTGTTAGGGTTAGGATTAGCATCAGCGCTATGGTAGTGTTAAGGTTATTGTTAGGGTTAGCATCAGCCCTAGGATAGTGTTAAGGTTAGGGTTACGGTTAGCATCAGCCCTAGGATAGTGTTAGGGTAAGGCTTAGGGTTAGCATCAGCCCTAGGATAGTGTTAGTGTTAGGGTTTGCATCAGACCAAGGATAGTGTTAGGGTTAGGGTTAGGGTTAGCATCATCCCTAGGATAGTGTTAGGACAGGGTAAGGGTTATCATCAGGCCTAGGATAGTGTTAGGGTTAAGGTTAGCATCAGCCCTAGGATAGTGTTAGGGTTAGGGTTAGGGTTAGCATCAGCCCTAGAATAGTGTTAGGGTTAGGGTTAGCATCAGCCCTAGGATAGTGTTAGTGTTAGGGTTAGGGTTAGCATCAGCCCTAGGGTAGTGTTAGGGGTAGGGTTAGGGTTAGCATCAGCCCTAGGATAGTGTTAGGGTTAGAGTTAACATCAGCCCTAGGATAGTGTTAGGGTTAGGGTTAGGGTTAGCATCAGCCCTAGCATAGTGTTAGGGTTAGGGTTAGCATCAGACTTAGGATAGTGTTAGGGTTAGGGTTAGCATCAGCCCTAGGATAGTGTTACGGTTAGGGTTAGGGTTAGCATCAGCCGTAGGATAGTGTTAGGGTTAGGGTTAGCATAAGCCTTAGGATAGTGTTAGGGTTAGGGTTAGGGTTAGCATCAGCCCTAGGATAGTGTTAGGGTTAGGGTTAGCATCAGCCCTAGGATAGTGTTACGGTAATGGTTAGGGTTAGCATCAGCCGTAGGATACTGTTAGGGTTAGGGTTAGCATCAGCCCTAGGATAGTGTTAGGGCTAGGGTTAGGGTTAGCATCAGCCATAGGATAGTGTTAGGGTTAGGGTTAACCTCAGCCCTAGGAAAATGTTGGGTTAGGGTTAGGGTTAGCATCAGCCCTAGGATAGTGTTAGGGTTAGGGTTAGCATCAGCCCTAGGATAGTGTTAGGGCTAGGATTAGTGTTAGCATCAGACCAAGGATAGTGTTAGGGTGATGGTTAGCATCAGCCCTAGGGTAGTGTTTGGGTTAGGGTTACTGTTAGCATAAGCCCTAGCATAGTGTTAGGGTTAGGGTTAGCATCAGCCCTAGGATAGTGTTAGGGTTAGGGTTAGTGTTAGCATCAGACCTAGGATAGTGTTAGGGTTATGATTAGCATCAGCCCTAGGATAGTGTTTGGGTTAGGGTTAGGGTTAGCATCAGCCCTAGGATAGTGTTAGGGTTAGGGTTAGGGTTAGCATCAGCCCTAGGATAGTGTTAGGGTTAGGGTTAGGGTTAGCATCAGCCCTAGTATAGTGTTAGGGTTAGGGTTACGGTTAACATCAGCCCTAGGATAGTGTTAGGGTTAGGGTTAGCTTCAGCCCTTGGATAGTGTTACGGTTAGGGTTAGGGTTATCATCAGGCCTAGGATAGTGTTAGGGTTAGGGCTAGCATCAGCCCTAGGATAGTGTTAGGGTTAGGGTTAGGGTTAGCATCAGCCCTAGGATAGTGTTCGGGTTAGGGTTAGCATCAGCCCTAGGATAGTGTTTGGGGTAGGGTTAGGGTTAGCATCACCCCTAGGATAGTGTTAGGGTTAGAGTTAGCATCAGCCCTAGGATAGTGTTAGGGTTAGGGTTAGGGTTAGCATCAGCCCTAGGATAGTGTTAGGGTTAGGTTTAGCATCAGCCTTAGGAGAGTGTTAGGGTTAGCATCAGCCCTAGGATAGTGTTAGGGCTAGGATTAGTGTTTGCATCAGACCTAGGATAGTGTTAGGGTGATGGTTAGCATCAGCCCAAGGGTAGTGTTTGGGTTAGGATTACGGTTAGTATCAGCCCTAGCATAGTGTTAGGGTTAGGGTTAGCATCAGCCCTAGGATAGTGTTAGGGTTAGGGTTAGTGTTAGCATCAGACCTAGGATAGTGTTAGGGTTATGATTAGCATCAGCCCTAGGATAGTGTTTGGGTTAGGGTTAGGGTTAGCGTCAGCCCTAGGATAGTGTTAGGGTTAGGGTTAGGGTTAGCATCAGCCCTAGGATAGTGTTAGGGTTAGTGTTAGGGTTAGCATCAGCCCTAGGATAGTCTTAGGGTTAGGGTTACGGTTAGCATCAGCCCTAGGATAGTGTTAGGGTTAGGCTTAGCATCAGCCCTTGGATAGTGTTAGGGTTAGGGTTAGGGTTAGCATCAGCCCTAGAATAGTGTTAGGGTTAGGGTTAGCATCAGCCCTAGGATAGTGTTAGGGTTAGGGTTAGTGTTAGCATGAAACCTAGGATAGTGTTAGGGTTATGGTTAGCATAAGCCCTAGGATAGTGTTTGAGTTAGGGTTAGGGTTAGCATCAGCCCTAGTATAGTGCTAGGGTTATTGTTAGCATCAGGCCTAGGATAGTGTTATGGTTAGGGTTAGCATCAGCCCAAGGATAGTGTCAGGGTTAGGGTTAGCATCAGCCCTAGGATAGTGTTAGGGTTAGGGTTACGGTTAGCATCAGCCCTAGGATAGTGGTAGGGTTAGGGTTAGGATCAGCCCTTCGATAGTGTTACTGTTAGGGTTAGGGTTAGCATCAGCCCTAGGATAGTGTTAGGGTTAGGGTTAGCATCAGCCCTAGTATAGTGTTAGGGTTAGGGTTAGTGTTAGCATCAGACCTAGGATAGTGTTAGGGTTATGGTTAGCATAAGCCCTAGGATAGTGTTTGAGTTAGGTTTAGGGTTAGCATCAGCCCTAGGATAGTGCTAGGGTTAGGGTTAGCATCAGCCCTAGGATAGTGTTAATGTTAGGGTTACGGTTAGCATCAGCCCTAGGATAGTGTTAGGGTTAGGGTTAGGGTTAGCATCTGGCCTGGGATAGTGTTAGGGTTAGGATTAGCATCAGCGCTATGATAGTGTTAAGGTTATTGTTAGGGTTAGCATCAGCACTAGGATAGTGATAAGGTTAGGGTTACGGTTAGAATGAGCCCTAGGATAGTGTTAGGGTAAGGCTTAGGGTTAGCATCAGCCCTAGGATAGTGTTAGTGTTAGGGTTTGCATCAGACCAAGGATAGTGTTAGGGTTAGGTTTAGGGTTAGCATCAGCCCTAGGATAGTGTTAGGATAGGGTTAGGGTTATCATCAGGCCTAGGATAGTGTTAGAGTTAGGGTTAGCATCAGCCCTAGGATAGTGTTAGGGTTAGGGTTAGGGTTAGCATCAGCCCTAGGATAGTGTTAGCGTTAGGGTTAGCATCAGCCCTAGGATAGTGTTAGTGTTAGGGTTAGGGTTAGCATCAGCCCTAGGATAGTGTTAGGGGTAGGGTTAGGGTTAGCATCAGCCCTAGGATAGTGTTAGGGTTAGAGTTAACATCAGCCCTAGGATAGTGTTAGGGTTAGGGTTAGGGTTAGCATCAGCCCTAGCATAGTGTTAGGGTTAGGGTTACCATCAGCCTTAGGATAGTGTTAGGGTTAGGGTTAGCATCAGCCCTAGGATAGTGTTACGGTTAGGGTTAGGGTTAGCATCAGCCGTAGGATAGTGTTAGGGTTAGGGTTAGCATCAGCCTTACGATAGTGTTAGGGTTACGGTTAGGGTTAGCGTCAGCCCTAGGATAGTGTTAGGGTTAGGGTTAGCATCAGCCCTAGGATAGTGTTACGGTAAGGGTTAGGGTTAGCATCAGCCGTAGGATAGTGTTAGGGTTAGGGTTAGCATCAGCCCTAGGATAGTGTTAGGGTTAGGGTTAGCATCAGCCTTACGATAGTGTTAGGGTTACTGTTAGGGTTAGCGTCAGCCCTAGGATAGTGTTAGGGTTAGGGTTAGCATCAGCCCTAGGATAGTGTTACGGTAAGGGTTAGGGTTAGCATCAGCCGTAGGATAGTGTTAGGGTTAGGGTTAGCATCAGCCCTAGGATAGTGTTAGGGTTAGGGTTAGGGTTAGCATCAGCCATAGGATAGTGTTAGGGTTAGGGTTAACCTCAGCCCTAGGAAAATGTTGGGTTAGGGTTAGGGTTAGCATCAGCCCTAGGATAGTGTTAGGGTTAGGGTTAGCATCAGCCCTAGGATAGTGTAAGGGCTAGGATTAGTGTTAGCATCAGACCTAGGATAGTGTTAGGGTGATGGTTAGCATCAGCCCTAGGGTAGTGTTTGGGTTAGGGTTACGGTTAGCATCAGCCCTAGCATAGTGTTAGGGTTAGGGTTAGCATCAGCCCTAGGATAGTGTTAGGGTTAGGGTTAGCATCAGCCCTAGGATAGTGTTAAGGTTAGGGTTAGTGTTAGCATCAGACCTGGGATAGTGTTAGGGTTATGATTAGCATCAGCCCTAGGATAGTGTTTGGGTTAGTGTTAGATTTAGCATCAGCCCTAGGATAGTGTTAGGGTTGAGGTTAGGGTTAGCATCAGCCCTAGGATAGTGTTAGGGTTAGGTTAGGGTTAGCATCAGCCCTAGGATAGTGTTAGGGTATGGTTAGGGTTAGCATCAGCCCTAGGATAGTGTTACGGTTAGGGTTAGGGTTAGCATCAGCCATAGGATAGTGTTTGGGTTAGGGTTAGCATCAGCCCTAGGATAGTGTTAGGGCTAGGATTAGTGTTTGCATCAGACCTAGGATAGTGTTAGGGTGATGGTTAGCATCAGCCCTAGGGTAGTGTTTGGGTTAGGGTTACGGTTAGCATCAGCCCTAGCATAGTGTTAGTGTTAGGGTTAGCATCAGCCCTAGGATAGTGTTAGGGTTAGGGTTAGTGTTAGCATCAGACCTAGGATAGTGTTAGGGTTATGATTAGCATCAGCCCTAGGATAGTGTTTGGGTTAGGGTTAGGGTTAGCGTCAGCCCTAGGATAGTGTTAGGGTTAGGGTTAGGGTTAGCATCAGCCCTAGGATAGTGTTAGGGTTAGGGTTAGAGTTAGCATCAGCCCTAGGATAGTCTTAGGGTTAGGGTTACGGTTAGCATCAGCCCTAGGATAGTATTAGGGTTAGGCTTAGCATCAGCCCTTGGATAGAGTTAGGGTTAGGGTTAGGGTTAGCATCAGCCCTAGGATAGTGTTAGGGTTAGGGTTAGCATCAGCCCTAGGATAGTGTTAGGGTTAGGGTTAGTGTTAGCATCAAACCTAGGATAGTGTTAGGGTTATGGTTAGCATAAGCCCTAGGATAGTGTTTGAGTTAGGGTTAGGGTTAGCATCAGACCTATGATAGTGCTAGCGTTAGGGTTAGCATCAGGCCTAGGATAGTGTTAGGGTTAGGGTTAGCATCAGCCCTAGGATAGTGTTAGGGTTAGGGTTACGGTTAGCATCAGCCCTAGGATAGTGTTAGGGTTAGGGTTAGCATCAGCCCTAGGATAGTGTTAGGGTTAGGGTTAGCATCAGCCCTAGGATAGTGTTAGGGTTAGGGTTACGGTTAGCATCAGCCCTAGGATAGTGTTAGGGTTAGGGTTAGGATCAGCCCTTCGATAGTGTTACTGTTAGGGTTAGGGTTAGCATCAGCCCTAGGATAGTGTTAGGGTTAGGGTTAGTGTTAGCATCAGACCTAAGATAGTGTTAGGGTTATGGTTAGCATAAGCCCTAGGATAGTGTTTGAGTTAGGTTTAGGGTTAGCATCAGCCCTAGGATAGTGCTGGGGTTAGGGTTAGCATCAGCCCTAGTATAGTGTTAAGGTTAGGGTTACGGTTAGCATCAGCCCTAGGATAGTGTTAGGGTTAGGGTTAGGGTTAGCATCTGGCCTAGGATAGTGTTAGGGTTAGGTTTAGCATCAGCGCTATGATAGTGTTAAGGTTAGGGTTACGGTTAGCATCAGCCCTAGGACAGTGTTAGGGTAAGGCTTAGGGTTAGCATCAGCCCTAGGATAGTGTTAGTGTTAGGGTTTGCATCAGACCAAGGATAGTGTTAGGGTTAGGGTTAGGGTTAGCATCATCCCTAGGATAGTGTTAGGATAGGGTTAGGGTTATCATCAGGCCTAGGATAGTGTTAGGGTTAGGGTTAGCATCAGCCCTAGGATAGTGTTAGGGTTAGGGTTAGGGTTAGCATCAGCCCTAGTATCGTGTTAGGGTTAGGGTTAGCATCAGCCCTAGGATAGTGTTAGTGTTAGGGTTAGGGTTAGCATCAGCCCTAGGATAGTGTTAGGGGTAGGGTTAGGGTTAGCATCAGCCCTAGGATAGTGTTAGGGTTAGAGTTAACATCAGCCCTAGGATAGTGTTAGGGTTAGGGTTAGGGTTAGCATCAGCCCTAGCATAGTGTTAGGGTTAGGGTTAGCATCAGCCTTAGGATAGTGTTAGGGTTAGGGTTAGCATCAGCCCTAGGATAGTGTTACGGTTAGGGTTAGGGTTAGCATCAGGCGTAGGATAGTGTTAGGGTTAGGGTTAGCATCAGCCTTAGGATAGTGTTAAGGTTAGGGTTAGGGTTAGCATCAGCCCTAGGATAGTGTTAGGGTTAGGGTTAGCATCAGCCCTAGGATAGTGTTACGGTAAGGGTTAGGGTTAGCATCAGCCGTAGGATAGTGTTAGGGTTAGGGTTGGCATCAGCCCTAGGATAGTGTTAGGGCTAGGGTTAGGGTTAGCATCAGCCATAGAATAGTGTTAGGGTTAGGGTTAACCTCAGCCCTAGGAAAATGTTGGGTTATTGTTAGGGTTAGCATCAGCCCTAGGATAGTGTTAGGGTTAGGGTTAGCATCAGCCCTAGGATAGTGTTAGGGCTAGGATTAGTGTTAGCATCAGAACTTGGATAGTGTTAGGGTGATGGTTAGCATCAGCCCTAGGGTAGTGTTTGGGTTAGGGTTACTGTTAGCATAAGCGCTAGCGTAGTGTTAGGGTTAGGGTTAGCATCAGCCCTAGGATAGTGTTAGGGTTAGGGTTAGTGTTAGCATCAGACCTAGGATAGTGTTAGGGTTATGATTAGAATCAGCCCTAGGATAGTGTTTGGGTTAGGGTTAGGGTTAGCATCAGCCCTAGGATAGTGTTAGGGTTAGGGTTAGGGTTAGCATCAGCCCTAGGATAGTGTTAGGGTTAGGGTTAGGGTTAGCATGAGCCCTAGGATTGTCTTAGGGTTAGGGTTACGGTTAGCATCAGCCCTAGGATAGTGTTAGGGTTAGGGTTAGCATCAGCCCTTGGAGAGTGTTAGGGTTAGGGTTAGGGTTAGCATCAGCCCTAGGATAGTGTTAGGGTTAGGGTTAGCATCAGCCCTAGGATAGTGTTAGGGTTAGGGTTAGTGTTAGCATCAAACCTAGGATAGTGTTAGGGTTATGCTTAGCATAAGCCCTAGGATAGTTTTTGAGTTAGGGTTAGGGTTAGCATCAGCCCTAGGATAGTGCTAGGGTTAGGGTTAGCATCTGCCCTAGGATAGTGTTAAGGTTAGGGTTACGGTTAGCATCAGCCCTAGGATAGTGATAGGGTTAGGGTTAGGGTTAGCATCAGGCCTAGGATAGTGTTAGGGTTAGGATTAGCATCAGCGCCATGATAGTGTTAGGGTTAGGGTTAGGGTTAGCATCAGCCCTAGGATAGTGTTAAGGTTAGGGTTACGGTTAGCATCAGCCCTAGGATAGTGTTAGGGTAAGGCTTAGGGTTAGCATCAGCCCTAGGATAGTGTTAGGGTTAGGTTAGGGTTAGCATCAGCCCTAGGATAGTGTTAGGGGCAGGGTTAGGGTTAGCATCAGCCCTAGGATAGTGTTATGGTTAGGGTTAGGGTTAGCATCAGCCGTAGGATAGTGTTTGGGTTAGGGTTAGCATCAGCCCTAGGATAGTGTTAGGGCTAGGATTAGTGTTTGCATCAGACCTAGGATAGTGTTAGGGTGATGGTTAGCATCAGCCCTAGGGTAGTGTTTGGGTTATGGTTACGGTTAGCATCAGCCCTAGCATAGTGTTAGGGTTAGGGTTAGCATCAGCCCTAGGATAGTGTTAGGGTTAGGGTTAGTGTTAGCATCAGACCTAGGATAGTGTTAGGGTTATGATTAGCATCAGCCCTAGGATAGTGTTTGGGTTAGGGTTAGGGTTAGCGTCAGCCCTAGGATAGTGTTAGGGTTAGGGTTAGGGTTAGCATCAGCCCTAGGATAGTGTTAGGGTTAGGGTTAGAGTTAGCATCAGCCCTAGGATAGTCTTAGGGTTAGGGTTACGGTTAGCATCAGCCCTAGGATAGTGTTAGGGTTAGGCTTAGCATCAGCCGTTGGATAGAGTTAGGGTTAGGGTTAGGGTTAGCATCAGCCCTAGGATAGTGTTAGGGTTAGGGTTAGCATCAGCCCTAGGATAGTGTTAGGGTTAGGGTTAGTGTTAGCATCAAACCTAGGATAGTGTTAGGGTTATGGTTAGCATAAGCCCTAGGATAGTGTTTGAGTTAGGGTTAGGGTTAGCATCAGACCTAGGATAGTGCTAGCGTTAGGGTTAGCTTCAGGCCTAGGATAGTGTTATGGTTAGGGTTAGCATCAGCCCAAGGATAGTGTTAGGGTTGGGGTTAGCATCAGCCCTAGGATAGTGTTAGGGTTAGGATTACGGTTAGCATCAGCCCTAGGATAGTGTTAGGGTTAGGGTTAGGATCAGCCCTTCGATAGTGTTACTGTTAGGGTTAGGGTTAGCATCAGCCCTAGGATAGTGTTAGGGTTAGGGTTAGCATCAGCCCTAGGATAGTGTTAGGGTTAGGGTTAGTGTTAGCATCAGACCTAGGATAGTGTTAGGGTTATGATTAGAATCAGCCCTAGGATAGTGTTTGGGTTAGGGTTAGGGTTAGCATCAGCCCTAGGATAGTGTTAGGGTTATGGTTAGGGTTAGCATCAGCCCTAGGATAGTGTTAGGGTTAGGGTTAGGGTTAGCATCAGCCCTAGGATTGTCTTAGGGTTAGGGTTACGGTTAGCATCAGCCCTAGGATAGTGTTAGGGTTAGGGTTAGCATCAGCCCTTGGATAGTGTTAGGGTTAGGGTTAGGGTTAGCATCAGCCCTAGGATAGTGTTAGGGTTAGGGTTAGCATCAGCCCTAGGATAGTGTTAGGGTTAGGGTTAGTGTTAGCATCAAACCTAGGATAGTGTTAGGGTTATGCTTAGCATAAGCCCTAGGATAGTGTTTGAGTTAGGGTTAGGGTTAGCATCAGCCCTAGGATAGTGCTAGGGTTAGGGTTAGCATCTGCCCTAGGATAGTGTTAAGGTTAGGGTTACGGTTAGCATCAGCCCTAGGATAGTGATAGGGTTAGGGTTAGGGTTAGCATCAGGCCTAGGATAGTGTTAGGGTTAGGATTAGCATCAGCGCCATGATAGTGTTAGGGTTAGGGTTAGGGTTAGCATCAGCCCTAGGATAGTGTTAAGGTTAGGGTTACGGTTAGCATCAGCCCTAGGATAGTGTTAGGGTAAGGCTTAGGGTTAGCATCAGCCCTAGGATAGTGTTAGGGTTAGGTTAGGGTTAGCATCAGCCCTAGGATAGTGTTAGGGGCAGGGTTAGGGTTAGCATCAGCCCTAGGATAGTGTTATGGTTAGGGTTAGGGTTAGCATCAGCCGTAGGATAGTGTTTGGGTTAGGGTTAGCATCAGCCCTAGGATAGTGTTAGGGCTAGGATTAGTGTTTGCATCAGACCTAGGATAGTGTTAGGGTGATGGTTAGCATCAGCCCTTGGGTAGTGTTTGGGTTATGGTTACGGTTAGCATCAGCCCTAGCATAGTGTTAGGGTTAGGGTTAGCATCAGCCCTAGGATAGTGTTAGGGTTAGGGTTAGTGTTAGCATCAGACCTAGGATAGTGTTAGGGTTATGATTAGCATCAGCCCTAGGATAGTGTTTGGGTTAGGGTTAGGGTTAGCGTCAGCCCTAGGATAGTGTTAGGGTTAGGGTTAGGGTTAGCATCAGCCCTAGGATAGTGTTAGGGTTAGGGTTAGAGTTAGCATCAGCCCTAGGATAGTCTTAGGGTTAGGGTTACGGTTAGCATCAGCCCTAGGATAGTGTTAGGGTTAGGCTTAGCATCAGCCGTTGGATAGAGTTAGGGTTAGGGTTAGGGTTAGCATCAGCCCTAGGATAGTGTTAGGGTTAGGGTTAGCATCAGCCCTAGCATAGTGTTAGGGTTAGGGTTAGTGTTAGCATCAAACCTAGGATAGTGTTAGGGTTATGGTTAGCATAAGCCCTAGGATAGTGTTTGAGTTAGGGTTAGGGTTAGCATCAGACCTAGGATAGTGCTAGCGTTAGGGTTAGCTTCAGGCCTAGGATAGTGTTATGGTTAGGGTTAGCATCAGCCCAAGGATAGTGTTAGGGTTGGGGTTAGCATCAGCCCTAGGATAGTGTTAGGGTTAGGGTTACGGTTAGCATCAGCCCTAGGATAGTGTTAGGGTTAGGGTTAGGATCAGCCCTTCGATAGTGTTACTGTTAGGGTTAGGGTTAGCATCAGCCCTAGGATAGTGTTAGGGTTAGGGTTAGCATCAGCCCTAGGATAGTGTTAGGGTTAGGGTTAGTGTTAGCATCAGACCTAGGATAGTGTTAGGGTTATGGTTAGCATAAGCCCTAGGATAGTGTTTGAGTTACGTTTAGGGTTAGCATCAGCCCTAGGATAGTGCTGGGGTTAGGGTTAGCATCAGCCCTAGGATAGTGTTAAGGTTAGGGTTACGGTTAGCATCAGCCCTAGGATAGTGCTGGGGTTAGGGTTAGCATCAGCCCTAGGATAGTGTTAAGGTTAGGGTTACGGTTAGCATCAGCCCTAGGATAGTGTTAGGGTTAGGGTTAGGGTTAGCATCTGGCCTAGGATAGTGTTAGGGTTAGGATTAGCATCAGCGCTATGGTAGTGTTAAGGTTATTGTTAGGGTTAGCATCAGCCCTAGGATAGTGTTAAGGTTAGGGTTACGGTTAGCATCAGCCCTAGGATAGTGTTAGGGTAAGGCTTAGGGTTAGCATCAGCCCTAGGATAGTGTTAGTGTTAGGGTTTGCATCAGACCAAGGATAGTGTTAGGGTTAGGGTTAGGGTTAGCATCATCCCTAGGATAGTGTTAGGACAGGGTAAGGGTTATCATCAGGCCTAGGATAGTGTTAGGGTTAAGGTTAGCATCAGCCCTAGGATAGTGTTAGGGTTAGGGTTAGGGTTAGCATCAGCCCTAGTATAGTGTTAGGGTTAGGGTTAGCATCAGCCCTAGGATAGTGTTAGTGTTAGGGTTAGGGTTAGCATCAGCCCTAGGGTAGTGTTAGGGGTAGGGTTAGGGTTAGCATCAGCCCTAGGATAGTGTTAGGGTTAGAGTTAACATCAGCCCTAGGATAGTGTTAGGGTTAGGGTTAGGGTTAGCATCAGCCCTAGCATAGTGTTAGGGTTAGGGTTAGCATCAGACTTAGGATAGTGTTAGGGTTAGGGTTAGCATCAGCCCTAGGATAGTGTTACGGTTAGGGTTAGGGTTAGCATCAGCCGTAGGATAGTGTTAGGGTTAGGGTTAGCATAAGCCTTAGGATAGTGTTAGGGTTAGGGTTAGGGTTAGCATCAGCCCTAGGATAGTGTTAGGGTTAGGGTTAGCATCAGCCCTAGGATAGTGTTACGGTAATGGTTAGGGTTAGCATCAGCCGTAGGATACTGTTAGGGTTAGGGTTAGCATCAGCCCTAGGATAGTGTTAGGGCTAGGGTTAGGGTTAGCATAAGCCATAGGATAGTGTTAGGGTTAGGGTTAACCTCAGCCCTAGGAAAATGTTGGGTTAGGGTTAGGGTTAGCATCAGCCCTAGGATAGTGTTAGGGTTAGGGTTAGCATCAGCCCTAGGATAGTGTTAGGGCTAGGATTAGTGTTAGCATCAGACCAAGGATAGTGTTAGGGTGATGGTTAGCATCAGCCCTAGGGTAGTGTTTGGGTTAGGGTTACTGTTAGCATAAGCCCTAGCATAGTGTTAGGGTTAGGGTTAGCATCAGCCCTAGGATAGTGTTAGGGTTAGGGTTAGTGTTAGCATCAGACCTAGGATAGTGTTAGGGTTATGATTAGCATCAGCCCTAGGATAGTGTTTGGGTTAGGGTTAGGGTTAGCATCAGCCCTAGGATAGTGTTAGGGTTAGGGTTAGGGTTAGCATCATCCCTAGGATAGTGTTAGGGTTAGGGTTAGGGTTAGCATCAGCCCTAGGATAGTGTTAGGGTTAGGGTTAGGGTTAGCATCAGGCCTAGGATAGTGTTAGGGTTAGGATTAGCATCAGCGCCATGATAGTGTTAGGGTTAGGGTTAGGGTTAGCATCAGCCCTAGGATAGTGTTAAGGTTAGGGTTACGGTTAGCATCAGCCCTAGGATAGTGTTAGGGTAAGGCTTAGGGTTAGCATCAGCCCTAGGATAGTGTTAGTGTTAGGGTTTGCATCAGACCAAGGATAGTGTTAGGGTTAACGTTAGGGTTAGCATCAGCCCTAGGATAGTGTTAGGATAGGGTTAGGGTTATCATCAGGCCAAGGATAGTGTTAGGGTTAGGGTTAGCTTCAGCCCTAGGATAGTGTTAGGGTTAGGGTTAGGGTTAGCATCAGCCCTAGGATAGTGTTAGGGTTAGGGTTAGCATCAGCCCTAGGATAGTGTTAGTGTTAGGGTTAGGGTTAGCATCAGCCCTAGGATAGTGTTAGGGGTAGGGTTACGGTTAGCATCAGCCCTAGGATAGTGTTAGGGTTAGAGTTAACATCAGCCCTAGGATAGTGTTAGGGTTAGGGTTAGGGTTATCATCAGCCCTAGGATAGTGTTAGGGTTAGGGTTAGCATCAGCCTTAGGATAGTGTTAGAGTTAGGGTTAGCATCAGCCCTAGGATAGTGTTACGGTTAGGGTTAGGGTTAGCATCACCCGTAGGATAGAGTTAGGGTTAGGGTTAGCATCAGCCTTAGGATAGTGTTAGGGTTAGGGTTAGGGTTAGCATCAGCCCTAGGATAGTGTTAGGGTTGGGTTAGCATCAGCCCTAGGATAGTGTTAGGTTTAGGGTTAGTGTTAGCATCAGCCATAGGATAGTGTTAGGGTTAGTGTTAACCTCAGCCCTAGGACAATGTTGGGTTAGGGTTAGCATCAGCCCTAGGATAGTGTTAGGGTTAGGGTTAGCATCAGCCCTAGGATAGTGTTAGGGCTAGGATTAGTGTTTGCATCAGACCTAGGATAGTGGTAGGGTGATGGTTAGCATCAGCCCTAGGGTAGTGTTTGGGTTAGGGTTACGGTTAGCATCAGCCCTAGCATAGTGTTAGGGTTAGGGTTAGCATCAGTCCTAGGATAGTGTTAGGGTTAGGGATAGTGTTAGCATCAGACCTAGGATAGTGTTAGGGTTATGATTAGCATCAGCCCTAGGATAGTGTTTGGGTTAGGGTTAGGGTTAGCGTCAGCCCTAGGATAGTGTTAGGGTTAGGGTTAGCATCAGCCCTAGGATAGTGTTAGGGTTAGGGTTAGGGTTAGCATCAGCCCTAGGATAGTCTTAGGGTTAGGGTTACGGTTAGCATCAGCCCTAGGATAGTGTTAGGGTTAGGCTTAGCATCAGCCCTTGGATAGTGTTAGGGTTAGGGTTAGGGTTAGCATCAGCCCTAGGATAGTGTTAGGGTTAGGGTTAGCATCAGCCCTAGGATAGTGTAAGGGTTAGGGTTAGTGTTAGCATCAAACCTAGGATAGTGTTAGGGTTATGGTTAGCATAAGCCCTAGGATAGTGTTTGAGTTAGGGTTAGGGTTAGCATCAGCCCTAGGATAGTGCTAGGGTTAGTGTTAGCATCAGGCCTAGGATAATGTTATGGTTAGGGTTAGCATCAGCCCAAGGATAGTGTTAGGGTTAGGGTTAGCATCAGCCCTAGGATAGTGTTAGGGTTAGGGTTACGGTTAGCATCAGCCCTAGGATAGTGTTAGGGTTAGGGTTAGGATCAGCCCTTCGATAGTGTTACTGTTAGGGTTAGGGTTAGCAACAGCCCTAGGATAGTGTTAGGGTTAGGGTTAGCATCAGCCCTAGGATAGTGTTAGGGTTAGGGTTAGTGTTAGCATCAGACCTAGGATAGTGTTAGGGTTATGGTTAGCATAAGCCCTAGGATAGTGTTTGAGTTAGATTTAGGGTTAGCATCAGCCCTAGGATAGTGTTAGGGGTAGGGTTAGGGTTAGCATCAGGCCTAGGATAGTGTTAGGGTTAGGATTAGCATCAGCGCTATGATAGTGTTAAGGTTATTGTTAGGGTTAGCATCAGCCCTAGGATAGTGTTAAGGTTAGGGTTACGGTTAGCATCAGCCCTAGGATAGTGTTAGGGTAAGGCTTAGGGTTAGCATCAGCCCTAGGATAGTGTTAGTGTTAGGGTTTGCATCAGACCAAGGATAGTGTTAGGGTTAGGGTTAGGGTTAGCATCAGCCCTAGGATAGTGTTAGGGTTAGGGTTAGCATCAGCCTTAGGATAGTGTTAGGGTTAGGGTTAGCATCAGCCCTAGGATAGTGTTACGGTTAGGGTTAGGGTTAGCATCAGCCCTAGCATAGTGTTAGGGTTAGGGTTAGCATCAGCTCTAGGATAGTGTTAGGGTTAGGGTTAGTGTTAGCATCAGACCTAGGATAGTGTTAAGGTTATGATTAGCATCAGCCCTAGGATAGTGTTTGGGTTAGGGTTAGGGTTAGCGTCAGCCCTAGGATAGTGTTAGGGTTAGGGTTAGGGTTAGCATCATCCCTAGGATAGTGTTAGGGATAGGGTTAGGGTTAGCATCAGCCCTAGGATAGTCTTAGGGTTAGGGTAACGGTTAGCATCAGCAATAGGATAGTGTTAGGGTTAGGCTTAGCATCAGCCCTTGGATAGTGTTAGGGTTAGGGTTAGGGTTAGCATCAGCTCTAGGATAGTGTTAGGGTTAGGGTTAGCATCAGCCCTAGGATAGTGTTAGGGTTAGGGTTAGTGTTAGCATCAAACCTAGGATAGTGTTAGGGTTATGGTTAGCATAAGCCCTAGGATAGTGTTTGAGTTAGGGTTAGGGTTAGCATCAGCCCTAGGATAGTGCTAGGGTTAGGGTTAGCATCAGGCCTAGGATAGTGTTATGGTTAAGGTTAGAATCAGCCCAAGGATAGTGTTAGGGTTAGGGTTAGCATCAGCCCTAGGATAGTGTTAGGGTTAAGGTTACGGTTAGCATCAGCCCTAGGATAGTGTTAGGGTTAGGGTTAGGATCAGCCCTTCGATAGTGTTACTGTTAGGGTTAGGGTTAGCATCAGCCCTAGGATAGTGTTAGGGTTAGGGTTAGCATCAGCCCTAGGATAGTGTTAGGGTTAGGGTTAGTGTTAGCATCAGACCTAGGATAGTGTTAGGGTTATGGTTATCATAAGCCCTAGGATAGTGTTTGAGTTAGGTTTAGGGTTAGCATCAGCCCTAGGATAGTGCTAGGGTTAGGGTTAGCATCAGCCCTAGGATAGTGTTAAGGTTAGGGTTACGGTTAGCATCCGCCCTAGGATAGTGTTAGGGTTAGGGTTAGGGCTAGCATCTGGCCTAGGATAGTGTTAGGGTTAGGATTAGCATCAGCGCTATGATAGTGTTAAGGTTATTGTTAGGGTTAGCATCAGCCCTAGGATAGTGTTAGAATAAGGCTTAGGGTTAGCATCAGCCCTAGGATAGTGTTAGTGTTAGGGTTTGCATCAGACCAAGGATATTGTTAGGGTTAGGGTTAGGGTTAGCATCAGCCATAGGATAGTGTTAGGATAGGGTTAGGGTTATCATAAGGCCTAGGATAGTGTTAGGGTTAGGGTTAGCATCAGCCCTAGGATAGTGTTAGGGTTAGGGTTAGGGTTAGCATCAGCCCTAGGATAGTGTTAGCGTTAGGGTTAGCATCAGCCCTAGGATAGTGTTAGTGTTAGGGTTAGGGTTAGCATCAGCCCTAGGATAGTGTTAGGGTTAGGGTTAGCATCAGCCCTAGGATAGTGTTAAGGTTAGGGTTAGTGTTAGCATCAGACCTGGGATAGTGTTAGGGTTATGATTAGCATCAGCCATAGGATAGTGTTTGGGTTAGTGTTAGATTTAGCATCAGCCCCAGGATAGTGTTAGGGTTGGGGTTAGGGTTAGCATCAGCCCTAGGATAGTGTTAGGGTTAGGTTAGGGTTAGCATCAGCCCTAGGATAGTGTTAGGGGTAGGGTTAGGGTTAGCATCAGCCCTAGGATAGTGTTACGGTTAGGGTTAGGGTTAGCATCCGCCGTAGGATAGTGTTAGGGTTAGGGTTAGCATCAGCCCTAGGATAGTGTTAGGGCTAGGATTAGTGTGTGCATCAGACCAAGGTAGTGTTAGGGTGATGGTTAGCATCAGCCCTAGGGTAGTGTTTGGGTTAGGGTTACGGTTAGCATCAGCCCTAGCATAGTTGTAGGGTTAGGGTTAGCATCATCCCTAGGATAGTGTTAGGGTTAGGGTTAGTGTTAGCATCAGACCTAGGATAGTGTTAGGGTTATGATTAGCATCAGCCCTATTATAGTGTTTGGGTTAGGGTTAGGTTTAGCGTCAGCCCTAGGATAGTGTTAGGGTTAGGGTTAGGATTAGCATCAGCCCTAGGATAGTGTTAGGGTTAGGGTTAGGGTTAGCATGAGCCCTAGGATAGTCTTAGGCTTAGGGTTACGCTTAGCATCAGCCCTAGGATAGTGTTAGGGTTAGGCTTAGCATCAGCCCTTGGATAGTGTTAGGGTTAGGGTTAGGGTTAGCATCAGCCCTAGGTTAGTGTTAGGGTTAGGGTTAGCATCAGCCCTAGGATAGTGTTAGGGTTAGGGTTAGTGTTAGCATCAAACCTAGGATAGTGTTAGGGTTATGGTTAGCATAAGCCCTAGGATAGTGTTTGAGTTAGGGTTAGGGTTAGCATCAGCCCTAGGATAGTGCTAGCGTTAGGGTTAGCATCAGGCCTAGGATAGTGTTATGGTTAGGGTTAGCATCAGCCCAAGGATAGTGTTAGGGTTAGGGTTAGCATCAGCCCTAGGATAGTGCTAGGGTTAGGGTTACGGTTAGCATCAGCCCTAGGATAGTGTTAGGGTTAGGGTTAGGATCAGCCCTTCGATAGTGTTACTGTTAGGGTTAGGGTTAGCATCAGCCCTAGGATAGTGTTAGGGTTAGGGTTAGCATCAGCCCTAGGATAGTGTTAGGGTTAGGGTTAGCATAAGCCCTAGGATAGTGTTTGAGTTAGGTTTAGGGTTAGCATCAGGCCTAGGATAGTGCTGGGGTTAGGGTTAGCATCAGCCCTAGGATAGTGTTAAGGTTAGGGTTACGGTTAGCATCAGCCCTAGGATAGTGTTAGGGTTAGGGTTAGGGTTAGCATCTGGCCTAGGATAGTGTTAGGGTTAGGATTAGCATCAGCGCTATGATAGTGTTAAGGTTATGGTTAGGGTTAGTATCAGACCTAGGATAGTGTTAAGGTTAGGGTTACGGTTAGCATCAGCCCTAGGATAGTGTTAGGGTAAGGCTTAGGGTTAGCATCAGCCCTAGGATAATGTTAGTGTTAGGGTTTGCATCAGACCAAGGATAGTGTTAGGGTTAGGGTTAGGGTTAGCATCAGCCCTAGTATAGTGTTAGGGTTAGGGTTAGCATCAGCCCTAGGATATTGTTAGTGTTAGGGTTAGGGTTAGCATCAGCCCTAGGATAGTGTTAGGGGTAGGGTTAGTGTTAGCATCAGCCCTAGGATAGTGTTAGGGTTAGAGTTAACATCAGCCCTAGGATAGTGTTAGGGTTAGGGTTAGGGTTAGCATAAGCCCTAGGATAGTGTTAGGGTTAGGGTTAGCATCAGCCTTAGGATAGTGTTAGGGTTAGGTATAGCATCAGCCCTAGGATAGTGTTACGGTTAGGGTTAGGTTTAGCATCAGCCGTAGGATAGTGTTAGGGTTAGGGTTAGCATCAGCCTTAGGATAGTGTTAGGGTTAGGGTTAGGGTTAGCATCAGCCCTAGGATAGTGTTAGGGTTAGGGTTAGCATCAGCCCTAGGATAGTGTTACGGTAAGGGTTAGGGTTAGCTTCAGCCGTAGTATACTGTTAGGGTTAGGGTTAGCATCAGCCCTAGGATAGTGTTAGGGTTAGGGTTAGGGTTAGCATCAGCCATAGGATAGTGTTAGGGTTAGGGTTAACCTCAGCCCTAGGAAAATGTTGGGTTAGGGTTAAGGTTAGCATCAGCCCTAGGATAGTGTTAGGGTTAGGGTTAGCATCAGCCCTAGGATAGTGTTAAGGTTAGGGTTACGGTTAGCATCAGCCCTAGGATAGTGTTAGTGTTGGGGTTAGGGTTAGCATCAGCCCTAGGATAGTGTTAGGGTTAGGTTAGGGTTAGCATCAGCCCTAGGATAGTGTTAGGGTTATGGTTAGTAGAAGCCCTAGGAATGTGTTTGAGTTAGGGTTAGGGTTAGCATCAGCCCTAGGATAGTGCTAGGGTTAGGGTTAGCATAAGGCCTAGGATAGTGTTAGGGTTAGGGTTCACATCAGCCCTAGGATAGTGTTAGGGTTAGGGTTAGGGTTAGCATCAGCCCTAGGATAGTGTTAGGGTTAGGGTTAGCATCAGCCCTAGGATAGTGTTAGGGTTAGGGTTAGCTTTAGAATCCGCCCTAGGATAGTGTTAGGGTTATGGTTAGCATCAGTCCTATGATAGTGTTAGGGTTAGGGTTAGGGTTAGCATCAGCCCTAGGATAGTGTTAGTGTTAGGGATAGCTTCAGCCCTAGGATAGTGTTAGGGTTAGTTTTAGGGTTAGCATCAGCCGTAGGATAGTGTTAGGGTTAGGGTTAGCATCAGAACTAGGATAGTGTTAGGGTTAGGGTTAGGGTTAGCATCAGGCCCAGGATAGTGTTAGTGTTAGCAGCAGCCTTAGGATAGTGTTAGTGTTAGGGTTAGGGTTAGCATCAGCCCTAGGATAGTGTTAGGGTTAGGGTTAGCATCAGCCCTAGGATAGTGTTAAGGTTAGGGTTAGTGTTAGCATCAGACCTGGGATAGTGTTAGGGTTATGATTAGCATCAGCCATAGGATAGTGTTTGGGTTAGTGTTAGATTTAGCATCAGCCCCAGGATAGTGTTAGGGTTGGGGTTAGGGTTAGCATCAGCCCTAGGATAGTGTTAGGGTTAGGTTAGGGTTAGCATCAGCCCTAGGATAGTGTTAGGGGTAGGGTTAGGGTTAGCATCAGCCCTAGGATAGTGTTACGGTTAGGGTTAGGGTTAGCATCCGCCGTAGGATAGTGTTAGGGTTAGGGTTAGCATCAGCCCTAGGATAGTGTTAGGGCTAGGATTAGTGTGTGCATCAGACCAAGGTAGTGTTAGGGTGATGGTTAGCATCAGCCCTAGGGTAGTGTTTGGGTTAGGGTTACGGTTAGCATCAGCCCTAGCATAGTTGTAGGGTTAGGGTTAGCATCATCCCTAGGATAGTGTTAGGGTTAGGGTTAGTGTTAGCATCAGACCTAGGATAGTGTTAGGGTTATGATTAGCATCAGCCCTATTATAGTGTTTGGGTTAGGGTTAGGTTTAGCGTCAGCCCTAGGATAGTGTTAGGGTTAGGGTTAGGATTAGCATCAGCCCTAGGATAGTGTTAGGGTTAGGGTTAGGGTTAGCATGAGCCCTAGGATAGTCTTAGGGTTAGGGTTACGGTTAGCATCAGCCCTAGGATAGTGTTAGGGTTAGGCTTAGCATCAGCCCTTGGATAGTGTTAGGGTTAGGGTTAGGGTTAGCATCAGCCCTAGGTTAGTGTTAGGGTTAGGGTTAGCATCAGCCCTAGGATAGTGTTAGGGTTAGGGTTAGTGTTAGCATCAAACCTAGGATAGTGTTAGGGTTATGGTTAGCATAAGCCCTAGGATAGTGTTTGAGTTAGGGTTAGGGTTAGCATCAGCCCTAGGATAGTGCTAGCGTTAGGGTTAGCATCAGGCCTAGGATAGTGTTATGGTTAGGGTTAGCATCAGCCCAAGGATAGTGTTAGGGTTAGGGTTAGCATCAGCCCTAGGATAGTGCTAGGGTTAGGGTTACGGTTAGCATCAGCCCTAGGATAGTGTTAGGGTTAGGGTTAGGATCAGCCCTTCGATAGTGTTACTGTTAGGGTTAGGGTTAGCATCAGCCCTAGGATAGTGTTAGGGTTAGGGTTAGCATCAGCCCTAGGATAGTGTTAGGGTTAGGGTTAGCATAAGCCCTAGGATAGTGTTTGAGTTAGGTTTAGGGTTAGCATCAGGCCTAGGATAGTGCTGGGGTTAGGGTTAGCATCAGCCCTAGGATAGTGTTAAGGTTAGGGTTACGGTTAGCATCAGCCCTAGGATAGTGTTAGGGTTAGGGTTAGGGTTAGCATCTGGCCTAGGATAGTGTTAGGGTAGGATTAGCATCAGCGCTATGATAGTGTTAAGGTTATGGTTAGGGTTAGTATCAGCCCTAGGATAGTGTTAAGGTTAGGGTTACGGTTAGCATCAGCCCTAGGATAGTGTTAGGGTAAGGCTTACGGTTAGCATCAGCCCTAGGATAATGTTAGTGTTAGGGTTTGCATCAGACCAAGGATAGTGTTAGGGTTAGGGTTAGGGTTAGCATCAGCCCTAGTATAGTGTTAGGGTTAGGGTTAGCATCAGCCCTAGGATATTGTTAGTGTTAGGGTTAGGGTTAGCATCAGCCCTAGGATAGTGTTAGGGGTAGGGTTAGTGTTAGCATCAGCCCTAGGATAGTGTTAGGGTTAGAGTTAACATCAGCCCTAGGATAGTGTTAGGGTTAGGGTTAGGGTTAGCATAAGCCCTAGGATAGTGTTAGGGTTAGGGTTAGCATCAGCCTTAGGATAGTGTTAGGGTTAGGTATAGCATCAGCCCTAGGATAGTGTTACGGTTAGGGTTAGGTTTAGCATCAGCCGTAGGATAGTGTTAGGGTTAGGGTTAGCATCAGCCTTAGGATAGTGTTAGGGTTAGGGTTAGGGTTAGCATCAGCCCTAGGATAGTGTTAGGGTTAGGGTTAGCATCAGCCCTAGGATAGTGTTACGGTAAGGGTTAGGGTTAGCATCAGCCGTAGTATAGTGTTAGGGTTAGGGTTAGCATCAGCCCTAGGATAGTGTTAGGGTTAGGGTTAGGGTTAGCATCAGCCATAGGATAGTGTTAGGGTTAGGGTTAACCTCAGCCCTAGGAAAATGTTGGGTTAGGGTTAAGGTTAGCATCAGCCCTAGGATAGTGTTAGGGTTAGGGTTAGCATCAGCCCTAGGATAGTGTTAAGGTTAGGGTTACGGTTAGGATCAGCCCTAGGATAGTGTTAGGGTTGGGGTTAGGGTTAGCATCAGCCCTAGGATAGTGTTAGGGTTAGGTTAGGGTTAGCATCAGCCCTAGGATAGTGTTAGGGTTATGGTTAGCAGAAGCCCTAGGAATGTGTTTGAGTTAGGGTTAGGGTTAGCATCAGCCCTAGGATAGTGCTAGGGTTAGGGTTAGCATAAGGCCTAGGATAGTGTTAGGGTTAGGGTTCACATCAGCCCTAGGATAGTGTTAGGGTTAGGGTTAGGGTTAGCATCAGCCCTAGGATAGTGTTAGGGTTAGGGTTAGCATCAGCCCTAGGATAGTGTTAGGGTTAGGGTTAGCTTTAGAATCCGCCCTAGGATAGTGTTAGGGTTATGGTTAGCATCAGT
Organism: Lemur catta; assembly: GCF_020740605.2. Lineage (NCBI taxonomy): Eukaryota > Metazoa > Chordata > Mammalia > Primates > Lemuridae > Lemur > Lemur catta. The sequence goes on along the minus strand of NW_025423858.1, from coordinate 664,386 downwards.
CCTATGATAGTGTTAGGGTTAGGGTTAGGGTTAGCATCAGCCCTAGGATAGTGTTAGTGTTAGGGATAGCTTCAGCCCTAGGATAGTGTTAGGGTTAGTTTTAGGGTTAGCATCAGCCGTAGGATAGTGTTAGGGTTAGGGTTAGCATCAGAACTAGGATAGTGTTAGGGTTAGGGTTAGGGTTAGCATCAGGCCCAGGATAGTGTTAGTGTTAGCAGCAGCCTTAGGATAGTGTTAGGGTTAGGGTTAGGGTTAGCATCAGCCCTAGGATAGTGTTAGTGTTAGGGATAGCATCAGCCCTAGGATAGTGTTAGGGTTAGTTTTAGGGTTAGCCTCAGCCCTAGGATAGTGTTAGGGTTAGGGTTAGCATCAGCCCTAGGATAGTGTGAGGGCTAGGGTTAGTGTTAGCATGAGACCTAGGATAGTGTTACGTTCATGGTTAGCATCAACCCTAGGATAGTGTTTGGGTTAGGGTTAGGGTTAGCATCAGCCCTAGGATAGTGTTAAGGTTAGGGTTAGCATCAGACCTAGGATAGTTTTAGGGATAGGGTTAGGGTTCGCATCAGCCCTAGGATAGTGTTAGGGTTAGGGTTAGCATCAGTCCTAGGATAGTGTTAGGGTTAGGGTTAGGTTTAGCATCAGCCCTAGGATAGTGTTAGGGTTCGGTTAGGGTTAGCATCAGCCCTAGGATAGTGTTAGTGTTAGGGTTAGCATCAGCCCTAGGATAGTGTTAGGGTTAGGGTTAATGTTAGCATCAGGACTAGGATAGTGTTAGCGTTATGATTAGCATCAGCCCTAGGATAGTGTTTGGCTTAGGGTTCGGGTTAGCATCAGCCCTAGGATAGTGTTAGGGTTAGGGTTAGGGTTAACATCAGCCCTAGGATAGTGTTAGGGTTAGGGTTAGGGTTAGCATCAGCCCTAGGATAGTGTTAGGGTTAGGGTTAGCATCAGCCCTTCGATAGTGTTACTGTTAGGGTTAGGGTTAGCATCAGCCCTAGCATAGTGTTAGGGTTAGGGTTAGCATCATCCCTAGGATAGTGTTAGGGTTAGGGTTAGTGTTAGCATCAGACCTAGGATAGTGTTAGGGTTATGGTTAGCATAAGCCCTAGGATAGTGTTTGAGTTAGGTTTAGTGTTAGCATCAGCCCTAGGATAGTGCTAGGGTTAGGGTTAGCATCAGCCCTAGGATAGTGTTAAGGTTAGGGTTACGGTTACCATCAGCCCTAGGATAGTGCTAGGGTTAGGGTTAGGGTTAGCATCAGGCCTAGGATAGTGTTAGGGTTAGGATTAGCATCAGCGCTAGGATACTGTTAGGGTTAGGGTTAGGGTTAGCATCAGCCCTAGGATAGTGTTAAGGTTAGGGTTACGGGTATCATCAGCCCTAGGATAGTGTTAGGGTAAGGGTTAGCATCAGCCTTAGGATAGTGTTAGGGTTAGGGTTAGCACCAGCCCTAGGATAGTGTTACGGTTAGGGTTAGGGTTAGCATCAGCCCTAGGATAGTGTTAGGGTTAGGGTTAGCATCAGCCTTAGGATAGTGTTAGGGTTAGGGATAGGGTTAGCATCAGCCCTGGGATAGTGTTAGGGTTAGGGTTAGCATCAGCCCTAGGATAGTGTTACGGTTAGGGTTAGGGTTAGCATCACCCGTAGGATAGTGTTAGGGTTAGGGTTAGCATCATCCCTAGGATAGTGTTAGGGTTAGGGTTAGGGTTAGCATCAGCCATAGGATAGTGTTAGGGTTAGGGTTAACCTCAGCCCTAGGACAATGTTGGGTTAGGGTTAGGGTTAGCATCAGCCCTAGGATAGTGTTAGGGTTAGGGTTAGGGTTAGCATCAGCCCTAGGATCGTGTTAGGGTTAGGGTTAGCATCAGCCCTAGGATAGTGTTAGGGGTAGGATTAGTGTTAGCATCAGACCTAGGATAGTGTTAGGGTGATGGTTAGCATCCCCCCTAGGGTAGTGTTTGGGTTAGAGTTACGGTTAGCATCAGCCCTAGCATAGTGTTAGGGTTAGGGTTAGCATCAGCCCTAGGATAGTGTTAGGGTTAGGGTTAGTGTTAGCATGAGACATAGGATAGTGTTAGGGTTATGATTAGCATCAGCCCTAGGATAGTGTTTGGGTTAGGGTTAGGGTTAGCATCAGCCCTAGGATAGTGTTAGGGTTAGGGTTAGGGTTAGCATCAGCCCTAGGATAGTGTTAGGGTTAGGGTTAGGGTTAGCATCAGCCCTAGGATAGTCTTAGGCTTAGGGTTACGCTTAGCATCAGCCCTAAGATAGTGTTAGGGTTAGGGTTAGCATCAGCCCTTGGATAGTGTTAGGGTTAGGGTTAGCATCAGCCCTAGGATAGTGTTAGGGTTAGGGTTAGCATCAGCCCTAGGATAGTGTTAGGGTTAGGGCTGGTGTTAGCATCAAACCTAGGATAGTGTTAGGGTTATGGTTAGCATCAGCCCTAGGATAGTGTTTGAGTTAGGGTTAGGGTTAGCATCAGCCCTAGGATAGTGCTAGGGTTAGGGTTAGCATCAGGCCTAGGATAGTGTTATGTTTAGGGTTAGCATCATCCCAAGGATAGTGTTAGGGTTAGGGTTAGCATCAGCCCTAGGATAGTGTTAGGGTTAGGGTTAGGTTTAGCATCAGCCCTAGGATAGTGTTATGTTTAGGGTTAGCATCAGCCCTAGGATAGTGTTAAGGGTAGGGTTAGTGTTAGCATCAGACCTGGGATAGTGTTAGGGTTATGATTAGCATCAGCCCTAGAATAGTGTTTGGGTTAGGGTTAGATTTAGCATCAGCCCTAGGATAGTGTTAGGGTTGGGGTTAGGGTTAGCATCAGCCCTAGGATAGTGTTAGGGTTAGGTTAGGGTTAGCATCAGCCCTAGGATAGTGTTAGGGTTATGGTTAGCAGAAGCCCTAGGATAGTGTTTGAGTTAGGGTTAGGGTTAGCATCAGCCCTAGGATAGTGCTAGGGTTAGGGTTAGCATAAGGCCTAGGATAGTGTTAGGGTTAGGGTTCGCATCAGCTCTAGGATAGTGTTAGGGTTATGGTTAGGGTAAGCATCAGCCCTAGGATAGTGTTAGGGTTAGGGTTAGCATCAGCCCTAGGATAGTGTTAGGGTTAGGGTTAGCGTTAGCATCCGCCCTAGGATAGTGTTAGGGTTATGGTTAGCATGAGTCCTATGATAGTGTTAGGGTTAGGGTTAGGGTTAGCATCAGCCCTAGGATGGTGTTAGTGTTAGGGATAGCATCAGCCCTAGGATAGTGTTAGGGTTAGTTTTAGGGTTAGCATCAGCCCTAGGATAGTGTTAGGGTTAGGGTTAGCATCAGAACTAGGATAGTGTTAGGATTAGGGGTAGGGTTAGCATCAGGCCTAGGATAGTGTTAGGGTTAGCAGCAGCCTTAGGATAGTGTTAGGGTAAGGGTTAGGGTTAGCATCAGCCCTAGGATAGTGTTAGTGTTAGGGATAGCATCAGCCCTAGGATAGTGTTAGGGTTAGTTTTAGGGTTAGCCTCAGCTCTAGGATAGTGTTAGGGTTAGGGTTAGCATCAGCCCTAGGATAGTGTGAGGGCTAGGGTTAGTGTTAGCATGAGACCTAGGATAGTGTTACGTTCATGGTTAGCATCAACCCTAGGATAGTGTTTGGGTTAGGGTTAGGGTTAGCATCAGCCCTAGGATAGTGTTAGGGTTAGTTTTAGGGTTAGCCTCAGCTCTAGGATAGTGTTAGGGTTAGGGTTAGCATCAGCCCTAGGATAGTGTTAGGGTTAGGGTTAGGTTTAGCATCAGCCCTAGGATAGTGTTAGGGTTCGGTTAGGGTTAGCATCAGCCCTAGGATAGTGTTAGGGTTAGGGTTAGCATCAGCCCTAGGATAGTGTCAGGGTTAGGGTTAATGTTAGCATCAGGACTAGGATAGTGTTAGCGTTATGATTAGCATCAGCCCAAGGATAGTGTTTGGCTTAGGCTTCGGGTTAGCATCAGCCCTAGGATAGTGTTAGTGTTAGGGTTAGGGTTAACATCAGCCCTAGGATAGTGTTAGGGTTAGGGTTAGGGTTAGCATCAGCCCTAGGATAGTGTTAGGGTTAGGGTTAGCATCAGCCCTTCGATAGTGTTACTGTTAGGGTTAGGGTTAGCATCAGCCCTAGCATAGTGTTAGGGTTAGGGTTAGCATCAGCCCTAGGATAGTGTTAGGGTTAGGGTTAGTGTTAGCATCAGACCTAGGATAGTGTTAGGGTTATGGTTAGCATAAGCCCTAGGATAGTGTTTGAGTTAGGTTTAGGGTTAGCATCAGCCCTAGGATAGTGCTAGGGTTAGGGTTAGCATCAGCCCTAGGATAGTGTTAAGGTTAGGGTTACGGTTACCATCAGCCCTAGGATAGTGTTAGGGTTAGGGTTAGGGTTAGCATCAGGCCTAGGATAGTGTTAGGGTTAGGATTAGCATCAGCGCTAGGATACTGTTAGGGTTAGGGTTAGGGTTAGCATCAGCCCTAGGATAGTGTTAAGGTTAGGGTTACGGGTAGCATCAGCCCTAGGATAGCGTTAGGGTAAGGGTTAGGGTTAGCATCAGCCCTAGGATAGTGTTAGTGTTAGGGTTTGCATCAGACCAAGGATAGTGTTAGTGTTAGGGTTAGGGTTAGGATCAGCCCTAGGATAGTGTTAGGATAGGGTTAGGGTTATCATCAGGCCTAGGATAGTGTTAGGGTTAGGGTTAGCATCAGCCCTAGGATAGTGTTTGGGTTAGGGTTAGGGTTAGCATCAGCCCTAGGATAGTGTTAGGGTTAGGGTTAGCATCAGCCCTAGGATAGTGTTAGTGTTAGGGTTAGGGTTAGCATCAGCCCTAGGATAGTGTTAGGGTTACGGTTAGCATCAGCCCTAGGATAGTGTTAGGGTCAGGGTTAGGGTTAGCATCAGCCCTAGGATAGTGTTAGGGTTAGGGTTAGCATCAGCCCTAGGATAGTGTTAGGGTTAGGGTTAGCTTTAGAATCCGCCCTAGGATAGTGTTAGGGTTATGGTTAGCATCAGTCCTATGATAGTGTTAGGGTTAGGGTTAGGGTTAGCATCAGCCCTAGGATAGTGTTAGTGTTAGGGATAGCTTCAGCCCTAGGATAGTGTTAGGGTTAGTTTTAGGGTTAGCATCAGCCGTAGGATAGTGTTAGGGTTAGGGTTAGCATCAGAACTAGGATAGTGTTAGGGTTAGGGTTAGGGTTAGCATCAGGCCCAGGATAGTGTTAGTGTTAGCAGCAGCCTTAGGATAGTGTTAGGGTTAGGGTTAGGGTTAGCATCAGCCCTAGGATAGTGTTAGTGTTAGGGATAGCATCAGCCCTAGGATAGTGTTAGGGTTAGTTTTAGGGTTAGCCTCAGCCCTAGGATAGTGTTAGGGTTAGGGTTAGCATCAGCCCTAGGATAGTGTGAGGGCTAGGGTTAGTGTTAGCATGAGACCTAGGATAGTGTTACGTTCATGGTTAGCATCAACCCTAGGATAGTGTTTGGGTTAGGGTTAGGGTTAGCATCAGCCCTAGGATAGTGTTAAGGTTAGGGTTAGCATCAGACCTAGGATAGTTTTAGGGATAGGGTTAGGGTTCGCATCAGCCCTAGGATAGTGTTAGGGTTAGGGTTAGCATCAGTCCTAGGATAGTGTTAGGGTTAGGGTTAGGTTTAGCATCAGCCCTAGGATAGTGTTAGGGTTCGGTTAGGGTTAGCATCAGCCCTAGGATAGTGTTAGTGTTAGGGTTAGCATCAGCCCTAGGATAGTGTTAGGGTTAGGGTTAATGTTAGCATCAGGACTAGGATAGTGTTAGCGTTATGATTAGCATCAGCCCTAGGATAGTGTTTGGCTTAGGGTTCGGGTTAGCATCAGCCCTAGGATAGTGTTAGGGTTAGGGTTAGGGTTAACATCAGCCCTAGGATAGTGTTAGGGTTAGGGTTAGGGTTAGCATCAGCCCTAGGATAGTGTTAGGGTTAGGGTTAGCATCAGCCCTTCGATAGTGTTACTGTTAGGGTTAGGGTTAGCATCAGCCCTAGCATAGTGTTAGGGTTAGGGTTAGCATCATCCCTAGGATAGTGTTAGGGTTAGGGTTAGTGTTAGCATCAGACCTAGGATAGTGTTAGGGTTATGGTTAGCATAAGCCCTAGGATAGTGTTTGAGTTAGGTTTAGTGTTAGCATCAGCCCTAGGATAGTGCTAGGGTTAGGGTTAGCATCAGCCCTAGGATAGTGTTAAGGTTAGGGTTACGGTTACCATCAGCCCTAGGATAGTGCTAGGGTTAGGGTTAGGGTTAGCATCAGGCCTAGGATAGTGTTAGGGTTAGGATTAGCATCAGCGCTAGGATACTGTTAGGGTTAGGGTTAGGGTTAGCATCAGCCCTAGGATAGTGTTAAGGTTAGGGTTACGGGTATCATCAGCCCTAGGATAGTGTTAGGGTAAGGGTTAGCATCAGCCTTAGGATAGTGTTAGGGTTAGGGTTAGCACCAGCCCTAGGATAGTGTTACGGTTAGGGTTAGGGTTAGCATCAGCCCTAGGATAGTGTTAGGGTTAGGGTTAGCATCAGCCTTAGGATAGTGTTAGGGTTAGGGATAGGGTTAGCATCAGCCCTGGGATAGTGTTAGGGTTAGGGTTAGCATCAGCCCTAGGATAGTGTTACGGTTAGGGTTAGGGTTAGCATCACCCGTAGGATAGTGTTAGGGTTAGGGTTAGCATCATCCCTAGGATAGTGTTAGGGTTAGGGTTAGGGTTAGCATCAGCCATAGGATAGTGTTAGGGTTAGGGTTAACCTCAGCCCTAGGACAATGTTGGGTTAGGGTTAGGGTTAGCATCAGCCCTAGGATAGTGTTAGGGTTAGGGTTAGGGTTAGCATCAGCCCTAGGATCGTGTTAGGGTTAGGGTTAGCATCAGCCCTAGGATAGTGTTAGGGGTAGGATTAGTGTTAGCATCAGACCTAGGATAGTGTTAGGGTGATGGTTAGCATCCCGCCTAGGGTAGTGTTTGGGTTAGAGTTAGGGTTAGCATCAGCCCTAGCATAGTGTTAGGGTTAGGGTTAGCATCAGCCCTAGGATAGTGTTAGGGTTAGGGTTAGTGTTAGCATGAGACATAGGATAGTGTTAGGGTTATGATTAGCATCAGCCCTAGGATAGTGTTTGGGTTAGGGTTAGGGTTAGCATCAGCCCTAGGATAGTGTTAGGGTTAGGGTTAGGGTTAGCATCAGCCCTAGGATAGTGTTAGGGTTAGGGTTAGGGTTAGCATCAGCCCTAGGATAGTCTTAGGCTTAGGGTTACGCTTAGCATCAGCCCTAAGATAGTGTTAGGGTTAGGGTTAGCATCAGCCCTTGGATAGTGTTAGGGTTAGGGTTAGCATCAGCCCTAGGATAGTGTTAGGGTTAGGGTTAGCATCAGCCCTAGGATAGTGTTAAGGTTAGGGTTAGTGTTAGCATCAGACCTGGGATAGTGTTAGGGTTATGATTAGCATCAGCCATAGGATAGTGTTTGGGTTAGTGTTAGATTTAGCATCAGCCCCAGGATAGTGTTAGGGTTGGGGTTAGGGTTAGCATCAGCCCTAGGATAGTGTTAGGGTTAGGTTAGGGTTAGCATCAGCCCTAGGATAGTGTTAGGGGTAGGGTTAGGGTTACCATCAGCCCTAGGATAGTGTTACGGTTAGGGTTAGGGTTAGCATCCGCCGTAGGATAGTGTTAGGGTTAGGGTTAGCATCAGCCCTAGGATAGTGTTAGGGCTAGGATTAGTGTGTGCATCAGACCAAGGTAGTGTTAGGGTGATGGTTAGCATCAGCCCTAGGGTAGTGTTTGGGTTAGGGTTACGGTTAGCATCAGCCCTAGCATAGTTGTAGGGTTAGGGTTAGCATCATCCCTAGGATAGTGTTAGGGTTAGGGTTAGTGTTAGCATCAGACCTAGGATAGTGTTAGGGTTATGATTAGCATCAGCCCTATTATAGTGTTTGGGTTAGGGTTAGGTTTAGCGTCAGCCCTAGGATAGTGTTAGGGTTAGGGTTAGGATTAGCATCAGCCCTAGGATAGTGTTAGGGTTAGGGTTAGGGTTAGCATGAGCCCTAGGATAGTCTTAGGGTTAGGGTTACGGTTAGCATCAGCCCTAGGATAGTGTTAGGGTTAGGCTTAGCATCAGCCCTTGGATAGTGTTAGGGTTAGGGTTAGGGTTAGCATCAGCCCTAGGTTAGTGTTAGGGTTAGGGTTAGCATCAGCCCTAGGATAGTGTTAGGGTTAGGGTTAGTGTTAGCATCAAACCTAGGATAGTGTTAGGGTTATGGTTAGCATAAGCCCTAGGATAGTGTTTGAGTTAGGGTTAGGGTTAGCATCAGCCCTAGGATAGTGCTAGCGTTAGGGTTAGCATCAGGCCTAGGATAGTGTTATGGTTAGGGTTAGCATCAGCCCAAGGATAGTGTTAGGGTTAGGGTTAGCATCAGCCCTAGGATAGTGCTAGGGTTAGGGTTACGGTTAGCATCAGCCCTAGGATAGTGTTAGGGTTAGGGTTAGGATCAGCCCTTCGATAGTGTTACTGTTAGGGTTAGGGTTAGCATCAGCCCTAGGATAGTGTTAGGGTTAGGGTTAGCATCAGCCCTAGGATAGTGTTAGGGTTAGGGTTAGCATAAGCCCTAGGATAGTGTTTGAGTTAGGTTTAGGGTTAGCATCAGGCCTAGGATAGTGCTGGGGTTAGGGTTAGCATCAGCCCTAGGATAGTGTTAAGGTTAGGGTTACGGTTAGCATCAGCCCTAGGATAGTGTTAGGGTTAGGGTTAGGGTTAGCATCTGGCCTAGGATAGTGTTAGGGTTAGGATTAGCATCAGCGCTATGATAGTGTTAAGGTTATGGTTAGGGTTAGTATCAGCCCTAGGATAGTGTTAAGGTTAGGGTTACGGTTAGCATCAGCCCTAGGATAGTGTTAGGGTAAGGCTTAGGGTTAGCATCAGCCCTAGGATAATGTTAGTGTTAGGGTTTGCATCAGACCAAGGATAGTGTTAGGGTTAGGGTTAGGGTTAGCATCAGCCCTAGTATAGTGTTAGGGTTAGGGTTAGCATCAGCCCTAGGATATTGTTAGTGTTAGGGTTAGGGTTAGCATCAGCCCTAGGATAGTGTTAGGGGTAGGGTTAGGGTTAGCATCAGCCCTAGGATAGTGTTAGGGTTAGAGTTAACATCAGCCCTAGGATAGTGTTAGGGTTAGGGTTAGGGTTAGCATAAGCCCTAGGATAGTGTTAGGGTTAGGGTTAGCATCAGCCTTAGGATAGTGTTAGGGTTAGGTATAGCATCAGCCCTAGGATAGTGTTACGGTTAGGGTTAGGTTTAGCATCAGCCGTAGGATAGTGTTAGGGTTAGGGTTAGCATCAGCCTTAGGATAGTGTTAGGGTTAGGGTTAGGGTTAGCATCAGCCCTAGGATAGTGTTAGGGTTAGGGTTAGCATCAGCCCTAGGATAGTGTTACGGTAAGGGTTAGGGTTAGCATCAGCCGTAGTATAGTGTTAGGGTTAGGGTTAGCATCAGCCCTAGGATAGTGTTAGGGTTAGGGTTAGGGTTAGCATCAGCCATAGGATAGTGTTAGGGTTAGGGTTAACCTCAGCCCTAGGAAAATGTTGGGTTAGGGTTAAGGTTAGCATCAGCCCTAGGATAGTGTTAGGGTTAGGGTTAGCATCAGCCCTAGGATAGTGTTAAGGTTAGGGTTACGGTTAGCATCAGCCCTAGGATAGTGTTAGGGTTGGGGTTAGGGTTAGCATCAGCCCTAGGATAGTGTTAGGGTTAGGTTAGGGTTAGCATCAGCCCTAGGATAGTGTTAGGGTTATGGTTAGCAGAAGCCCTAGGAATGTGTTTGAGTTAGGGTTAGGGTTAGCATCAGCCCTAGGATAGTGCTAGGGTTAGGGTTAGCATAAGGCCTAGGATAGTGTTAGGGTTAGGGTTCACATCAGCCCTAGGATAGTGTTAGGGTTAGGGTTAGGGTTAGCATCAGCCCTAGGATAGTGTTAGGGTTAGGGTTAGCATCAGCCCTAGGATAGTGTTAGGGTTAGGGTTAGCTTTAGAATCCGCCCTAGGATAGTGTTAGGGTTATGGTTAGCATCAGTCCTATGATAGTGTTAGGGTTAGGGTTAGGGTTAGCATCAGCCCTAGGATAGTGTTAGTGTTAGGGATAGCTTCAGCCCTAGGATAGTGTTAGGGTTAGTTTTAGGGTTAGCATCAGCCGTAGGATAGTGTTAGGGTTAGGGTTAGCATCAGAACTAGGATAGTGTTAGGGTTAGGGTTAGGGTTAGCATCAGGCCCAGGATAGTGTTAGTGTTAGCAGCAGCCTTAGGATAGTGTTAGGGTTAGGGTTAGGGTTAGCATCAGCCCTAGGATAGTGTTAGTGTTAGGGATAGCATCAGCCCTAGGATAGTGTTAGGGTTAGTTTTAGGGTTAGCCTCAGCCCTAGGATAGTGTTAGGGTTAGGGTTAGCATCAGCCCTAGGATAGTGTGAGGGCTAGGGTTAGTGTTAGCATGAGACCTAGGATAGTGTTACGTTCATGGTTAGCATCAACCCTAGGATAGTGTTTGGGTTAGGGTTAGGGTTAGCATCAGCCCTAGGATAGTGTTAAGGTTAGGGTTAGCATCAGACCTAGGATAGTTTTAGGGATAGGGTTAGGGTTCGCATCAGCCCTAGGATAGTGTTAGGGTTAGGGTTAGCATCAGTCCTAGGATAGTGTTAGGGTTAGGGTTAGGTTTAGCATCAGCCCTAGGATAGTGTTAGGGTTCGGTTAGGGTTAGCATCAGCCCTAGGATAGTGTTAGTGTTAGGGTTAGCATCAGCCCTAGGATAGTGTTAGGGTTAGGGTTAATGTTAGCATCAGGACTAGGATAGTGTTAGCGTTATGATTAGCATCAGCCCTAGGATAGTGTTTGGCTTAGGGTTCGGGTTAGCATCAGCCCTAGGATAGTGTTAGGGTTAGGGTTAGGGTTAACATCAGCCCTAGGATAGTGTTAGGGTTAGGGTTAGGGTTAGCATCAGCCCTAGGATAGTGTTAGGGTTAGGGTTAGCATCAGCCCTTCGATAGTGTTACTGTTAGGGTTAGGGTTAGCATCAGCCCTAGCATAGTGTTAGGGTTAGGGTTAGCATCATCCCTAGGATAGTGTTAGGGTTAGGGTTAGTGTTAGCATCAGACCTAGGATAGTGTTAGGGGTATGGTTAGCATAAGCCCTAGGATAGTGTTTGAGTTAGGTTTAGTGTTAGCATCAGCCCTAGGATAGTGCTAGGGTTAGGGTTAGCATCAGCCCTAGGATAGTGTTAAGGTTAGGGTTACGGTTACCATCAGCCCTAGGATAGTGCTAGGGTTAGGGTTAGGGTTAGCATCAGGCCTAGGATAGTGTTAGGGTTAGGATTAGCATCAGCGCTAGGATACTGTTAGGGTTAGGGTTAGGGTTAGCATCAGCCCTAGGATAGTGTTAAGGTTAGGGTTACGGGTATCATCAGCCCTAGGATAGTGTTAGGGTAAGGGTTAGCATCAGCCTTAGGATAGTGTTAGGGTTAGGGTTAGCACCAGCCCTAGGATAGTGTTACGGTTAGGGTTAGGGTTAGCATCAGCCCTAGGATAGTGTTAGGGTTAGGGTTAGCATCAGCCTTAGGATAGTGTTAGGGTTAGGGATAGGGTTAGCATCAGCCCTGGGATAGTGTTAGGGTTAGGGTTAGCATCAGCCCTAGGATAGTGTTACGGTTAGGGTTAGGGTTAGCATCACCCGTAGGATAGTGTTAGGGTTAGGGTTAGCATCATCCCTAGGATAGTGTTAGGGTTAGGGTTAGGGTTAGCATCAGCCATAGGATAGTGTTAGGGTTAGGGTTAACCTCAGCCCTAGGACAATGTTGGGTTAGGGTTAGGGTTAGCATCAGCCCTAGGATAGTGTTAGGGTTAGGGTTAGGGTTAGCATCAGCCCTAGGATCGTGTTAGGGTTAGGGTTAGCATCAGCCCTAGGATAGTGTTAGGGGTAGGATTAGTGTTAGCATCAGACCTAGGATAGTGTTAGGGTGATGGTTAGCATCCCCCCTAGGGTAGTGTTTGGGTTAGAGTTACGGTTAGCATCAGCCCTAGCATAGTGTTAGGGTTAGGGTTAGCATCAGCCCTAGGATAGTGTTAGGGTTAGGGTTAGTGTTAGCATGAGACATAGGATAGTGTTAGGGTTATGATTAGCATCAGCCCTAGGATAGTGTTTGGGTTAGGGTTAGGGTTAGCATCAGCCCTAGGATAGTGTTAGGGTTAGGGTTAGGGTTAGCATCAGCCCTAGGATAGTGTTAGGGTTAGGGTTAGGGTTAGCATCAGCCCTAGGATAGTCTTAGGCTTAGGGTTACGCTTAGCATCAGCCCTAAGATAGTGTTAGGGTTAGGGTTAGCATCAGCCCTTGGATAGTGTTAGGGTTAGGGTTAGCATCAGCCCTAGGATAGTGTTAGGGTTAGGGTTAGCATCAGCCCTAGGATAGTGTTAGGGTTAGGGCTGGTGTTAGCATCAAACCTAGGATAGTGTTAGGGTTATGGTTAGCATCAGCCCTAGGATAGTGTTTGAGTTAGGGTTAGGGTTAGCATCAGCCCTAGGATAGTGCTAGGGTTAGGGTTAGCATCAGGCCTAGGATAGTGTTATGTTTAGGGTTAGCATCATCCCAAGGATAGTGTTAGGGTTAGGGTTAGCATCAGCCCTAGGATAGTGTTAGGGTTAGGGTTAGGTTTAGCATCAGCCCTAGGATAGTGTTATGTTTAGGGTTAGCATCAGCCCTAGGATAGTGTTAAGGGTAGGGTTAGTGTTAGCATCAGACCTGGGATAGTGTTAGGGTTATGATTAGCATCAGCCCTAGAATAGTGTTTGGGTTAGGGTTAGATTTAGCATCATCCCTAGGATAGTGTTAGGGTTGGGGTTAGGGTTAGCATCAGCCCTAGGATAGTGTTAGGGTTAGGTTAGGGTTAGCATCAGCCCTAGGATAGTGTTAGGGTTATGGTTAGCAGAAGCCCTAGGATAGTGTTTGAGTTAGGGTTAGGGTTAGCATCAGCCCTAGGATAGTGCTAGGGTTAGGGTTAGCATAAGGCCTAGGATAGTGTTAGGGTTAGGGTTCGCATCAGCTCTAGGATAGTGTTAGGGTTATGGTTAGGGTAAGCATCAGCCCTAGGATAGTGTTAGGGTTAGGGTTAGCATCAGCCCTAGGATAGTGTTAGGGTTAGGGTTAGCGTTAGCATCCGCCCTAGGATAGTGTTAGGGTTATGGTTAGCATGAGTCCTATGATAGTGTTAGGGTTAGGGTTAGGGTTAGCATCAGCCCTAGGATGGTGTTAGTGTTAGGGATAGCATCAGCCCTAGGATAGTGTTAGGGTTAGTTTTAGGGTTAGCATCAGCCCTAGGATAGTGTTAGGGTTAGGGTTAGCATCAGAACTAGGATAGTGTTAGGATTAGGGGTAGGGTTAGCATCAGGCCTAGGATAGTGTTAGGGTTAGCAGCAGCCTTAGGATAGTGTTAGGGTAAGGGTTAGGGTTAGCATCAGCCCTAGGATAGTGTTAGTGTTAGGGATAGCATCAGCCCTAGGATAGTGTTAGGGTTAGTTTTAGGGTTAGCCTCAGCTCTAGGATAGTGTTAGGGTTAGGGTTAGCATCAGCCCTAGGATAGTGTGAGGGCTAGGGTTAGTGTTAGCATGAGACCTAGGATAGTGTTACGTTCATGGTTAGCATCAACCCTAGGATAGTGTTTGGGTTAGGGTTAGGGTTAGCATCAGCCCTAGGATAGTGTTAAGGTTAGGGTTAGCATCAGACCTAGGATAGTTTTAGGGTTAGGGTTAGGGTTCGCATCAGCCCTAGGATAGTGTTAGGGTTAGGGTTAGCATCAGCCCTAGGATAGTGTTAGGGTTAGGGTTAGGTTTAGCATCAGCCCTAGGATAGTGTTAGGGTTCGGTTAGGGTTAGCATCAGCCCTAGGATAGTGTTAGGGTTAGGGTTAGCATCAGCCCTAGGATAGTGTCAGGGTTAGGGTTAATGTTAGCATCAGGACTAGGATAGTGTTAGCGTTATGATTAGCATCAGCCCAAGGATAGTGTTTGGCTTAGGCTTCGGGTTAGCATCAGCCCTAGGATAGTGTTAGTGTTAGGGTTAGGGTTAACATCAGCCCTAGGATAGTGTTAGGGTTAGGGTTAGGGTTAGCATCAGCCCTAGGATAGTGTTAGGGTTAGGGTTAGCATCAGCCCTTCGATAGTGTTACTGTTAGGGTTAGGGTTAGCATCAGCCCTAGCATAGTGTTAGGGTTAGGGTTAGCATCAGCCCTAGGATAGTGTTAGGGTTAGGGTTAGTGTTAGCATCAGACCTAGGATAGTGTTAGGGTTATGGTTAGCATAAGCCCTAGGATAGTGTTTGAGTTAGGTTTAGGGTTAGCATCAGCCCTAGGATAGTGCTAGGGTTAGGGTTAGCATCAGCCCTAGGATAGTGTTAAGGTTAGGGTTACGGTTACCATCAGCCCTAGGATAGTGTTAGGGTTAGGGTTAGGGTTAGCATCAGGCCTAGGATAGTGTTAGGGTTAGGATTAGCATCAGCGCTAGGATACTGTTAGGGTTAGGGTTAGGGTTAGCATCAGCCCTAGGATAGTGTTAAGGTTAGGGTTACGGGTAGCATCAGCCCTAGGATAGCGTTAGGGTAAGGGTTAGGGTTAGCATCAGCCCTAGGATAGTGTTAGTGTTAGGGTTTGCATCAGACCAAGGATAGTGTTAGTGTTAGGGTTAGGGTTAGGATCAGCCCTAGGATAGTGTTAGGATAGGGTTAGGGTTATCATCAGGCCTAGGATAGTGTTAGGGTTAGGGTTAGCATCAGCCCTAGGATAGTGTTTGGGTTAGGGTTAGGGTTAGCATCAGCCCTAGGATAGTGTTAGGGTTAGGGTTAGCATCAGCCCTAGGATAGTGTTAGTGTTAGGGTTAGGGTTAGCATCAGCCCTAGGATAGTGTTAGGGTTACGGTTAGCATCAGCCCTAGGATAGTGTTAGGGTCAGGGTTAGGGTTAGCATCAGCCCTAGGATAGTGTTAGGGTTAGGGTTAGCATCAGCCCTAGGATAGTGTTAGGGTTAGGGTTAGCTTTAGAATCCGCCCTAGGATAGTGTTAGGGTTATGGTTAGCATCAGTCCTATGATAGTGTTAGGGTTAGGGTTAGGGTTAGCATCAGCCCTAGGATAGTGTTAGTGTTAGGGATAGCTTCAGCCCTAGGATAGTGTTAGGGTTAGTTTTAGGGTTAGCATCAGCCGTAGGATAGTGTTAGGGTTAGGGTTAGCATCAGAACTAGGATAGTGTTAGGGTTAGGGTTAGGGTTAGCATCAGGCCCAGGATAGTGTTAGTGTTAGCAGCAGCCTTAGGATACTGTTAGGGTTAGGGTTAGGGTTAGCATCAGCCCTAGGATAGTGTTAGTGTTAGGGATAGCATCAGCCCTAGGATAGTGTTAGGGTTAGTTTTAGGGTTAGCCTCAGCCCTAGGATAGTGTTAGGGTTAGGGTTAGCATCAGCCCTAGGATAGTGTGAGGGCTAGGGTTAGTGTTAGCATGAGACCTAGGATAGTGTTACGTTCATGGTTAGCATCAACCCTAGGATAGTGTTTGGGTTAGGGTTAGGGTTAGCATCAGCCCTAGGATAGTGTTAAGGTTAGGGTTAGCATCAGACCTAGGATAGTTTTAGGGATAGGGTTAGGGTTCGCATCAGCCCTAGGATAGTGTTAGGGTTAGGGTTAGCATCAGTCCTAGGATAGTGTTAGGGTTAGGGTTAGGTTTAGCATCAGCCCTAGGATAGTGTTAGGGTTCGGTTAGGGTTAGCATCAGCCCTAGGATAGTGTTAGTGTTAGGGTTAGCATCAGCCCTAGGATAGTGTTAGGGTTAGGGTTAATGTTAGCATCAGGACTAGGATAGTGTTAGCGTTATGATTAGCATCAGCCCTAGGATAGTGTTTGGCTTAGGGTTCGGGTTAGCATCAGCCCTAGGATAGTGTTAGGGTTAGGGTTAGGGTTAACATCAGCCCTAGGATAGTGTTAGGGTTAGGGTTAGGGTTAGCATCAGCCCTAGGATAGTGTTAGGGTTAGGGTTAGCATCAGCCCTTCGATAGTGTTACTGTTAGGGTTAGGGTTAGCATCAGCCCTAGCATAGTGTTAGGGTTAGGGTTAGCATCATCCCTAGGATAGTGTTAGGGTTAGGGTTAGTGTTAGCATCAGACCTAGGATAGTGTTAGGGTTATGGTTAGCATAAGCCCTAGGATAGTGTTTGAGTTAGGTTTAGTGTTAGCATCAGCCCTAGGATAGTGCTAGGGTTAGGGTTAGCATCAGCCCTAGGATAGTGTTAAGGTTAGGGTTACGGTTACCATCAGCCCTAGGATAGTGCTAGGGTTAGGGTTAGGGTTAGCATCAGGCCTAGGATAGTGTTAGGGTTAGGATTAGCATCAGCGCTAGGATACTGTTAGGGTTAGGGTTAGGGTTAGCATCAGCCCTAGGATAGTGTTAAGGTTAGGGTTACGGGTAGCATCAGCCCTAGGATAGTGTTAGGGTAAGGGTTAGCATCAGCCTTAGGATAGTGTTAGGGTTAGGGTTAGCACCAGCCCTAGGATAGTGTTACGGTTAGGGTTAGGGTTAGCATCAGCCCTAGGATAGTGTTAGGGTTAGGGTTAGCATCAGCCTTAGGATAGTGTTAGGGTTAGGGATAGGGTTAGCATCAGCCCTGGGATAGTGTTAGGGTTAGGGTTAGCATCAGCCCTAGGATAGTGTTACGGTTAGGGTTAGGGTTAGCATCACCCGTAGGATAGTGTTAGGGTTAGGGTTAGCATCATCCCTAGGATAGTGTTAGGGTTAGGGTTAGGGTTAGCATCAGCCATAGGATAGTGTTAGGGTTAGGGTTAACCTCAGCCCTAGGACAATGTTGGGTTAGGGTTAGGGTTAGCATCAGCCCTAGGATAGTGTTAGGGTTAGGGTTAGGGTTAGCATCAGCCCTAGGATCGTGTTAGGGTTAGGGTTAGCATCAGCCCTAGGATAGTGTTAGGGGTAGGATTAGTGTTAGCATCAGACCTAGGATAGTGTTAGGGTGATGGTTAGCATCCCCCCTAGGGTAGTGTTTGGGTTAGAGTTACGGTTAGCATCAGCCCTAGCATAGTGTTAGGGTTAGGGTTAGCATCAGCCCTAGGATAGTGTTAGGGTTAGGGTTAGTGTTAGCATGAGACATAGGATAGTGTTAGGGTTATGATTAGCATCAGCCCTAGGATAGTGTTTGGGTTAGGGTTAGGGTTAGCATCAGCCCTAGGATAGTGTTAGGGTTAGGGTTAGGGTTAGCATCAGCCCTAGGATAGTGTTAGGGTTAGGGTTAGGGTTAGCATCAGCCCTAGGATAGTCTTAGGCTTAGGGTTACGCTTAGCATCAGCCCTAAGATAGTGTTAGGGTTAGGGTTAGCATCAGCCCTTGGATAGTGTTAGGGTTAGGGTTAGCATCAGCCCTAGGATAGTGTTAGGGTTAGGGTTAGCATCAGCCCTAGGATAGTGTTAGGGTTAGGGCTGGTGTTAGCATCAAACCTAGGATAGTGTTAGGGTTATGGTTAGCATCAGCCCTAGGATAGTGTTTGAGTTAGGGTTAGGGTTAGCATCAGCCCTAGGATAGTGCTAGGGTTAGGGTTAGCATCAGGCCTAGGATAGTGTTATGTTTAGGGTTAGCATCATCCCAAGGATAGTGTTAGGGTTAGGGTTAGCATCAGCCCTAGGATAGTGTTAGGGTTAGGGTTAGGTTTAGCATCAGCCCTAGGATAGTGTTATGTTTAGGGTTAGCATCAGCCCTAGGATAGTGTTAAGGGTAGGGTTAGTGTTAGCATCAGACCTGGGATAGTGTTAGGGTTATGATTAGCATCAGCCCTAGAATAGTGTTTGGGTTAGGGTTAGATTTAGCATCAGCCCTAGGATAGTGTTAGGGTTGGGGTTAGGGTTAGCATCAGCCCTAGGATAGTGTTAGGGTTAGGTTAGGGTTAGCATCAGCCCTAGGATAGTGTTAGGGTTATGGTTAGCAGAAGCCCTAGGATAGTGTTTGAGTTAGGGTTAGGGTTAGCATCAGCCCTAGGATAGTGCTAGGGTTAGGGTTAGCATAAGGCCTAGGATAGTGTTAGGGTTAGGGTTCGCATCAGCTCTAGGATAGTGTTAGGGTTATGGTTAGGGTAAGCATCAGCCCTAGGATAGTGTTAGGGTTAGGGTTAGCATCAGCCCTAGGATAGTGTTAGGGTTAGGGTTAGCGTTAGCATCCGCCCTAGGATAGTGTTAGGGTTATGGTTAGCATGAGTCCTATGATAGTGTTAGGGTTAGGGTTAGGGTTAGCATCAGCCCTAGGATGGTGTTAGTGTTAGGGATAGCATCAGCCCTAGGATAGTGTTAGGGTTAGTTTTAGGGTTAGCATCAGCCCTAGGATAGTGTTAGGGTTAGGGTTAGCATCAGAACTAGGATAGTGTTAGGATTAGGGGTAGGGTTAGCATCAGGCCTAGGATAGTGTTAGGGTTAGCAGCAGCCTTAGGATAGTGTTAGGGTAAGGGTTAGGGTTAGCATCAGCCCTAGGATAGTGTTAGTGTTAGGGATAGCATCAGCCCTAGGATAGTGTTAGGGTTAGTTTTAGGGTTAGCCTCAGCTCTAGGATAGTGTTAGGGTTAGGGTTAGCATCAGCCCTAGGATAGTGTGAGGGCTAGGGTTAGTGTTAGCATGAGACCTAGGATAGTGTTACGTTCATGGTTAGCATCAACCCTAGGATAGTGTTTGGGTTAGGGTTAGGGTTAGCATCAGCCCTAGGATAGTGTTAAGGTTAGGGTTAGCATCAGACCTAGGATAGTTTTAGGGTTAGGGTTAGGGTTCGCATCAGCCCTAGGATAGTGTTAGGGTTAGGGTTAGCATCAGCCCTAGGATAGTGTTAGGGTTAGGGTTAGGTTTAGCATCAGCCCTAGGATAGTGTTAGGGTTCGGTTAGGGTTAGCATCAGCCCTAGGATAGTGTTAGGGTTAGGGTTAGCATCAGCCCTAGGATAGTGTCAGGGTTAGGGTTAATGTTAGCATCAGGACTAGGATAGTGTTAGCGTTATGATTAGCATCAGCCCAAGGATAGTGTTTGGCTTAGGCTTCGGGTTAGCATCAGCCCTAGGATAGTGTTAGTGTTAGGGTTAGGGTTAACATCAGCCCTAGGATAGTGTTAGGGTTAGGGTTAGGGTTAGCATCAGCCCTAGGATAGTGTTAGGGTTAGGGTTAGCATCAGCCCTTCGATAGTGTTACTGTTAGGGTTAGGGTTAGCATCAGCCCTAGCATAGTGTTAGGGTTAGGGTTAGCATGAGCCCTAGGATAGTGTTAGGGTTAGGGTTAGTGTTAGCATCAGACCTAGGATAGTGTTAGGGTTATGGTTAGCATAAGCCCTAGGATAGTGTTTGAGTTAGGTTTAGGGTTAGCATCAGCCCTAGGATAGTGCTAGGGTTAGGGTTAGCATCAGCCCTAGGATAGTGTTAAGGTTAGGGTTACGGTTACCATCAGCCCTAGGATAGTGTTAGGGTTAGGGTTAGGGTTAGCATCAGGCCTAGGATAGTGTTAGGGTTAGGATTAGCATCAGCGCTAGGATACTGTTAGGGTTAGGGTTAGGGTTAGCATCAGCCCTAGGATAGTGTTAAGGTTAGGGTTACGGGTAGCATCAGCCCTAGGATAGCGTTAGGGTAAGGGTTAGGGTTAGCATCAGCCCTAGGATAGTGTTAGTGTTAGGGTTTGCATCAGACCAAGGATAGTGTTAGTGTTAGGGTTAGGGTTAGGATCAGCCCTAGGATAGTGTTAGGATAGGGTTAGGGTTATCATCAGGCCTAGGATAGTGTTAGGGTTAGGGTTAGCATCAGCCCTAGGATAGTGTTTGGGTTAGGGTTAGGGTTAGCATCAGCCCTAGGATAGTGTTAGGGTTAGGGTTAGCATCAGCCCTAGGATAGTGTTAGTGTTAGGGTTAGGGTTAGCATCAGCCCTAGGATAGTGTTAGGGGTAGGGTTAGGGTTAGCATTAGCCCTAGGATAATGTTAGGGTTAGAGTTAACTTCAGCCCTAGGATAGTGTTAGGGTTAGGGTTAGGGTTAGCATCAGCCCTAGGATAGTGTTAGGGTTAGGATTAGCATCAGCCTTAGGATAGTGTTAGGGTTAGGGTTAGCACCAGCCCTAGGATAGTGTTACGGTTAGGGTTAGGGTTAGCATCATCCGTAGGATAGTGTTAGGGTTAGGGTTAGCATCAGCCTTAGGATAGTGTTAGGGTTAGGGATAGGGTTAGCATCAGCCCTAAGATAGTGTTAGGATTAGGGTTAGCATCAGCCATAGGATAGTGTTACGGTTAGGGTTAGGGTTAGCATCACCCGTAGGATAGTGTTAGGGTTAGGGTTAGCATCAGCCCTAGGATAGTGTTAGGGTTAGGGTTAGGGTTAGCATCAGCCATAGGATAGTGTTAGGGTTAGGGTTAACCTCAGCCCTAGGACAGTGTTGGGTTAGGGTTAGGGTTAGCATCAGCCCTAGGATAGTGTTAGGGTTAGGGTTAGGGTTAGCATCAGCCATAGGATAGTGTTAGGGTTAGGGTTAACCTCAGCCCTAGGAAAACGTTGGGTTAGGGTTAGGGTTAGCATCAGCCCTAGGATAGTGTTAGGGTTAGGGTTAGCATCAGCCCTAGGATAGTGTTAGGGGTAGGATTAGTGTTAGCATCAGACCTAGGATAGTGTTAGGGTGATGGTTAGCATCCCCCCTAGGGTAGTGTTTGGGTTAGAGTTACGGTTAGCATCAGCCCAAGCATAGTGTTAGGGTTAGGGTTAGCATCAGCCCTAGGATAGTGTTAGGGTTAGGGTTAGTGTTAGCATCAGACATAGGATATTGTTAGGGTTATGATTAGCATCAGCCCTAGGATAGTGTTTGGTTTAGGGTTAGGGTTAGCATCAGCCCTAGGATAGTGTTAGGGTTAGGGTTAGGGTTAGCATCAGCCCTAGGATAGTGTTAGGGTTAGGGTTAGGGTTAGCATCAGCCCTAGGATAGTCTTAGCGTTAGGGTTACGGTTAGCATCAGCCCTAGGATAGTGTTAGGGTTAGGGTTAGCATCAGCCCTTGGATAGTGTTAGGGTTAGGGTTAGCATCAGCCCTAGGATAGTGTTAGGGTTAGGGTTAGCATCAGCCCTAGGATAGTGTTAGGGTTAGGGTTAGTGTTAGCATCAAACCTAGGATAGTGTTAGTGTTATGGTTAGCATCAGCCCTAGGATAGTGTTTGAGTTAGGGTTAGGGTTAGCATCAGCCCTAGGATAGTGCTAGGG
This sequence comes from Lemur catta, assembly GCF_020740605.2. Taxonomy (NCBI): domain Eukaryota; kingdom Metazoa; phylum Chordata; class Mammalia; order Primates; family Lemuridae; genus Lemur; species Lemur catta. The sequence goes on along the minus strand of NW_025423858.1, from coordinate 643,143 downwards.
TTAGGGTTAGCATCAGGCCTAGGATAGTGTTATGTTTAGGGTTAGCATCAGCCCAAGGATAGTGTTAGGGTTAGGGTTAGCATCAGAACTAGGATAGTGTTAGGGTTAGGGTTAGGGTTAGCATCAGGCCCAGGATAGTGTTAGGGTTAGCAGCAGCCTTAGGATAGTGTTAGGGTTAGGGTTAGGGTTAGCATCAGCCCTAGGATAGTGTTAGTGTTAGGGATAGCATCAGCCCTAGGATAGTGTTAGGGTTAGTTTTAGGGTTAGCCTCAGCCCTAGGATAGTGTTAGGGTTAGGGTTAGCATCAGCCCTAGGATAGTGTGAGGGCTAGGGTTATTGTTAGCATGAGACCTAGGATAGTGTTACGTTCATGGTTAGCATCAACCCTAGGATAGTGTTTGGGTTAGGGTTAGGGTTAGCATCAGCCCTAGGATAGTGTTAAGGTTAGGGTTAGCATCAGACCTAGGATAGTTTTAGGGATAGGGTTAGGGTTCGCATCAGCCCAAGGATAGTGTTAGGGTTAGGGTTATCATCAGTCCTAGGATAGTGTTAGGGTTAGGGTTAGGTTTAGCATCAGCCCTAGGATAGTGTTAGGGTTCGGTTAGGGTTAGCATCAGCCCTAGGATAGTGTTAGGGTTAGGGTTAGCATCAGCCCTAGGATAGTGTTAGGGTTAGGGTTAATGTTAGCATCAGGACTAGGATAGTGTTAGCGTTATGATTAGCATCAGCCCTAGGATAGTGTTTGGCTTAGGGTTCGGGTTAGCATCAGCCCTAGGATAGTGTTAGGGTTAGGGTTAGGGTTAACATCAGCCCTAGGATAGTGTTAGGGTTAGGGTTAGGGTTAGCATCAGCCCTAGGATAGTGTTAGGGTTAGGGTTAGCATCAGCCCTTCGATAGTGTTACTGTTAGGGTTAGGGTTAGCATCAGCCCTAGCATAGTGTTAGGGTTAGGGTTAGCATCAGCCCTAGGATAGTGTTAGGGTTAGGGTTAGTGTTAGCATCAGACCTAGGATAGTGTTAGGGTTATGGTTAGCATAAGCCCTAGGATAGTGTTTGAGTTAGGTTTAGGGTTAGCATCAGCCCTAGGATAGTGCTAGGGTTAGGGTAAGCATCAGCCCTAGGATAGTGTTAAGGTTAGGGTTACGGTTACCATCAGCCCTAGGATAGTGTTAGGGTTAGGGTTAGGGTTAGCATCAGGCCTAGGATAGTGTTAGGGTTAGGATTAGCATCAGCGCTAGGATACTGTTAGGGTTAGGGTTAGGGTTAGCATCAGCCCTAGGATAGTGTTAAGGTTAGGGTTACGGGTAGCATCAGCCCTAGGATAGTGTTAGGGTAAGGGTTAGCATCAGCCTTAGGATAGTGTTAGTGTTAGGGTTAGCACCAGCCCTAGGATAGTGTTACGGTTAGGGTTAGGGTTAGCATCAGCCATAGGATAGTGTTAGGGTTAGGGTTAGCATCAGCCTTAGGATAGTGTTAGGGTTAGGGATAGGGTTAGCATCAGCCCTAGGATAGTGTTAGGGTTAGGGTTAGCATCAGCCCTAGGATAGTGTTACGGTTAGGGTTAGGGTTAGCATCACCCGTAGGATAGTGTTAGGGTTAGGGTTAGCATCATCCCTAGGATAGTGTTAGGGTTAGGGTTAGGGTTAGCATCAGCCATAGGATAGTGTTAGGGTTAGGGTTAACCTCAGCCCTAGGACAATGTTGGGTTAGGGTTAGGGTTAGCATCAGCCCTAGGATAGTGTTAGGGTTAGGGTTAGGGTTAGCATCAGCCATAGGATAGTGTGAGGGTTATGGTTAACCTCAGCCCTAGGAAAACGTTGGGTTAGGGTTAGGGTTAGCATCAGCCCTAGGATAGTGTTAGGGTTAGGGTTAGCATCAGCCCTAGGATAGTGTTAAGGGTAGGATTAGTGCTAGCATCAGACCTAGGATAGTGTTAGGGTGATGGTTAGCATCCCCCCTAGGGTAGTGTTTGGGTTAGAGTTACGGTTAGCATCAGCCCTAGCATAGTGTTAGGGTTAGGGTTAGCATCAGCCCTAGGATAGTGTTAGGGTTAGGGTTAGTGTTAGCATGAGACATAGGATAGTGTTAGGGTTATGATTAGCATCAGCCCTAGGATAGTGTTTGGGTTAGGGTTAGGGTTAGCATCAGCCCTAGGATAGTGTTAGGGTTAGGGTTAGGGTTAGCATCAGCCCTAGGATAGTGTTAGGGTTAGGGTTAGGGTTAGCATCAGCCCTAGGATAGTCTTAGGCTTAGGGTTACGGTTAGCATCAGCCCTAGGATAGTGTTAGGGTTAGGGTTAGCATCAGCCCTTGGATAGTGTTAGGGTTAGGGTTAGCATCAGCCCTAGGATAGTGTTAGGGTTAGGGTTAGCATCAGCCCTAGGATAGTGTTAGGGTTAGGGTTAATGTTAGCATCAAACCTAGGATAGTGTTAGGGTTATGGTTAGCATCAGCCCTAGGATAGTGTTTGAGTTAGGGTTAGGGTTAGCATCAGCCCTAGGATAGTGCTAGGGTTAGGGTTAGCATCAGCCCTTCGATAGTGTTACTGTTAGGGTTAGGGTTAGCATCAGCCCTAGCATAGTGTTAGGGTTAGGGTTAGCATCAGCCCTAGGATAGTGTTAGGGTTAGGGTTAGTGTTAGCATCAGACCTAGGATAGTGTTAGGGTTATGGTTAGCATAAGCCCTAGGATAGTGTTTGAGTTAGGTTTAGGGTTAGCATCAGCCCTAGGATAGTGCTAGGGTTAGGGTTAGCATCAGCCCTAGGATAGTGTTAAGGTTAGGGTTACGGTTACCATCAGCCCTAGGATAGTGTTAGGGTTAGGGTTAGGGTTAGCATCAGGCCTAGGATAGTGTTAGGGTTAGGATTAGCATCAGCGCTAGGATACTGTTAGGGTTAGGGTTAGGGTTAGCATCAGCCCTAGGATAGTGTTAAGGTTAGGGTTACGGGTAGCATCAGCCCTAGGATAGCGTTAGGGTAAGGGTTAGGGTTAGCATCAGCCCTAGTATAGTGTTAGTGTTAGGGTTTGCATCAGACCAAGGATAGTGTTAGGGTTAGGGTTAGGGTTAGGATCAGCCCTAGGATAGTGTTAGGATAGGGTTAGGGTTATCATCAGGCCTAGGATAGTGTTAGGGTTAGGGTTAGCATCAGCCGTAGGATAGTGTTTGGGTTAGGGTTAGGGTTAGCATCAGCCCTAGGATAGTGTTAGGGTTAGGGTTAGCATCAGCCCTAGGATAGTGTTAGTGTTAGGGTTAGGGTTAGCATCAGCCCTAGGATAGTGTTAGGGGTAGGGTTAGGGTTAGCATTAGCCCTAGGATAATGTTAGGGTTAGAGTTAACTTCAGCCCTAGGATAGTGTTAGGGTTAGGGTTAGGGTTAGCATCAGCCCTAGGATAGTGTTAGGGTTAGGATTAGCATCAGCCTTAGGATAGTGTTAGGGTTAGGGTTAGCACCAGCCCTAGGATAGTGTTACGGTTAGGGTTAGGGTTAGCATCATCCGTAGGATAGTGTTAGGGTTAGGGTTAGCATCAGCCTTAGGATAGTGTTAGGGTTAGGGATAGGGTTAGCATCAGCCCTAAGATAGTGTTAGGGTTAGGGTTAGCATCAGCCATAGGATAGTGTTACGGTTAGGGTTAGGGTTAGCATCACCCGTAGGATAGTGTTAGGGTTAGGGTTAGCATCAGCCCTAGGATAGTGTTAGGGTTAGGGTTAGGGTTAGCATCAGCCATAGGATAGTGTTAGGGTTAGGGTTAACCTCAGCCCTAGGACAATGTTGGGTTAGGGTTAGGGTTAGCATCAGCCCTAGGATAGTGTTAGGGTTAGGGTTAGGGTTAGCATCAGCCATAGGATAGTGTTAGGGTTAGGGTTAACCTCAGCCCTAGGAAAACGTTGGGTTAGGGTTAGGGTTAGCATCAGCCCTAGGATAGTGTTAGGGTTAGGGTTAGCATCAGCCCTAGGATAGTGTTAGGGGTAGGATTAGTGTTAGCATCAGACCTAGGATAGTGTTAGGGTGATGGTTAGCATCCCCCCTTGGGTAGTGTTTGGGTTAGAGTTACGGTTAGCATCAGCCCAAGCATAGTGTTAGGGTTAGGGTTAGCATCAGCCCTAGGATAGTGTTAGGGTTAGGGTTAGTGTTAGCATCAGACATAGGATAGTGTTAGGGTTATGATTAGCATCAGCCCTAGGATAGTGTTTGGGTTAGGGTTAGGGTTAGCATCAGCCCTAGGATAGTGTTAGGGTTAGGGTTAGGGTTAGCATCAGCCCTAGGATAGTGTTAGGGTTAGGGTTAGGGTTAGCATCAGGCCTAGGATAGTCTTAGGGTTAGGGTTACGGTTAGCATCAGCCCTAGGATAGTGTTAGGGTTAGGGTTAGCATCAGCCCTTGGATAGTGTTAGGGTTAGGGTTAGCATCAGCCCTAGGATAGTGTTAGGGTTAGGGTTAGCATCAGCCCTAGGATAGTGTTAGGGTTAGGGTTAGTGTTAGCATCAAACCTAGGATAGTGTTAGGGTTATGGTTAGCATCAGCCCTAGGATAGTGTTTGAGTTAGGGTTAGGGTTAGCATCAGCCCTAGGATAGTGCTAGGGTTAGGGTTAGCATCAGGCCTAGGATAGTGTTATGTTTAGGGTTAGCATCAGCCCAAGGATAGTGTTAGGGTTAGGGTTAGCATCAGCCCTAGGATAGTGTTAGGGTTAGGGTTAGGTTTAGCATCAGCCCTAGGATAGTGTTAGGGTTAGGGTTAGCATCAGCCCTAGGATAGTGTTAAGGGTAGGGTTAGTGTTAGCATCAGACCTGGAATAGTGTTAGGGTTATGATTAGCATCAGCCCTAGGATAGTGTTTGGGTTAGGGTTAGATTTAGCATCAGCCCTAGGATAGTGTTAGGGTTGGGGTTAGGGTTAGCATAAGCCCTAGGATAGTGTTAGGGTTAGGTTAGGGTTAGCATCAGCCCTAGGATAGTGTTAGGGTTATGGTTAGCAGAAGCCCTAGGATAGTGTTTGAGTTAGGGTTAGGGTTAGCATCAGCCCTAGGATAGTGCTAGGGTTAGGGTTAGCATAAGGCCTAGGATAGTGTTAGGGTTAGGGTTCGCATCAGCCCTAGGATAGTGTTAGGGTTATGGTTAGGGTTAGCATCAGCCCTAGGATAGTGTTAGGGTTAGGGTTAGCATCAGCCCTAGGATAGTGTTAGGGTTATGGTTAGCATCAGTCCTATGATAGTGTTAGGGTTAGGGTTAGGGTTAGCATCAGCCCTAGGATGGTGTTAGTGTTAGGGATAGCATCAGCCCTAGGATAGTGTTAGGGTTAGTTCTAGGGTTAGCATCAGCCCTAGGATAGTGTTAGGGTTAGCGTTAGCATCAGAACTAGGATAGTGTTAGGATTAGGGTTAGGGTTAGCATCAGGCCTAGGATAGTGTTAGGGTTAGCAGCAGCCTTAGGATAGTGTTAGGGTTAGGTTTAGGGTTAGCATTAGCCCTAGGATAGTGTTAGTGTTAGGGATAGCATCAGCCCTAGGATAGTGTTAGGGTTAGTTTTAGGGTTAGCCTCAGCTCTAGGATAGTGTTAGGGTTAGGGTTAGCATCAGCCCTAGGATAGTGTGAGGGCTAGGGTTAGTGGTAGCATGAGACCTAGGATAGTGTTAGGTTCATGGTTAGCATCAACCCTAGGATAGTGTTTGGGTTAGGGTTAGGGTTAGCATCAGCCCTAGGATAGTGTTAGGGTTAGGGTTAGCATCAGACCTAGGACAGTTTTAGGGTTAGGGTTAGGGTTCGCATCAGCCCTGGGATAGTGTTAGGGTTAGGGTTAGCATCAGTCCTTGGATAGTGTTAGGGTTAGGGTTAGGTTTAGCATCAGCCCTAGGATAGTGTTAGGGTTCGGTTATGGTTAGCATCAGCCCTCGGATAGTGTTAGGGTTAGGGTTAGCATCAGCCCTAGGATAGTGTTAGGGTTAGGGTTAATGTTAGCATCAGGCCTAGGATAGTGTTAGGGTTATGATTAGCATCAGCCCTAGGAGAGTGTTTGGGTTAGGGTTAGGGTTAGCATCAGCCCTAGGATGGTGTTAGTGTTAGGGTTAGGGTTAGCATCAGCCCTAGGATAGTGTTAGGGTTAGGGTTAGGGTTAGCATCAGCCCTAGGATAGTGTTAGGGTTAGGGTTAGCATCAGCCCTTCGATAGTGTTACTGTTAGGGTTAGGGTTAGCATCAGCCCTTGGATAGTGTTAGGGTTAGGGTTAGCATCAGCCCTAGGATAGTGTTAGGGCTAGGGTTAGTGTTAGCATCAGACCTAGGATAGTGTTAGGGTGATGGTTAGCATCAGCCCTAGGGTAGTGTTTGGGTTAGGGTTAGGGTTAGCGTCAGCCCTAGCATAGTGTTATTTTTAGGGTTAGCATCAGCCCTAGGATAGTGTTAGGGTTAGGGTTAGTGTTTGCATCAGACCTAGGATAGTGTTAGGATTATGATTAGCATCAGCCCTTGGATAGTGTTTGGGTTAGTGATAGGGTTAGCATCAGCCCTAGGATAGTGTTAGGGTTAGGGTTAGGGTTAGCATCAGCCCTAGGATAGTGTTAGGGTTAGGGTTACGGTTAGCATCAGCCCTAGGATAGTGTTAGGGTTAGGGTTAGCATCAGCCCTTGGATAGTGTTAGGGTTAGGGTTAGGGTTAGCGTCAGCCCTAGGATAGTGTTAGGGTTAGGGTTAGCATCAGCCCTAGGATAGTGTTAGGGTTAGGGTTAGTGTTAGCATCAAACCTAGGATAGTGTTAGGGTTATGGCTAGCATAAGCCCTAGGATAGTGTTTGAGTTAGCGTTAGTGTTAGCATCAGCCCTAGGATAGTACTAGGGTTACGGTTAGCATCAGGCCTAGGATAGTGTTATGGTTAGAGTTAGCATCAGCCCTAGGATAGTGTTAGGGTTAGGGTTAGCATCAGCCCTAGGATAGTGTTAGGGTTAGGGTTAGGTTTAGCATCAGCCCTAGGATAGTGTTAGGGTTAGGGTTAGTGTTAGCATCAGACATGGGATAGTGTTAGGGTTATGATTAGCATCAGCCCTAGGATAGTGTTTGGGTTAGGGTTAGATTTACCATCAGCCCTAGGATAGTGTTAGGGTTGGGGTTAGGGTTAGCATCAGCCCTAGGACAGTGTTAGGGTTATGGTTAGCATAAGCCCAAGGATAGTGTTTGAGTTAGGGTTAGGGTTAGCATAAGCCCTAGGATAGTGCTAGGTTAGGGTTAGCATCAGGCCTAGGATAGTGTTAGGGTTAGGGTTAGCATCCGCCCTAGGATAGTGTTAGGGTGAGGGTTAGGGTTAGCATCAGCCCTAGGATAGTGTTAGGGTTATGGTTAGCATAAGCCCTAGGATAGTGTTTGAGTTAGGCTTAGGGTTAGCATCAGCCCTAGGATAGTGCTAGGGTTAGGGTTAGCATCAGCCCTAGGATAGTGTTAGGGGTAGGGTTAGGGTTAGCATCAGCCCTAGGATAGTGTTAGGGTTAGAGTTAACATCAGCCCTAGGATAGTGTTAGGGTTAGGGTTAGGGTTAGCATCAGCCCTAGGATAGTGTTAGGGTTAGGGTTAGCATCAGCCTTAGGATAGTGTCAGGGTTAGGGTTAGCATCAGCCCTAGGATAGTGTTACGGTTAGGGTTAGGGTTAGCATCAGCCGTAGGATAGTGTTAGGGTTAGGGTTAGCATCAGCCTTAGGATAGTGTTAGGGTTAGGGTTAGGGTTAGCATCAGCCCTAGGATAGTGTTACGGTTAGGGTAAGGGTTAGCATCAGCCGTAGGATAGTGTTAGGGTTAGGGTTAGCATCAGCCCTAGAATAGTGTTAGGGTTAGGGTTAGGGTTAGCATCAGCCATAGGATAGTGTTAGGGTTAGGGTTAACCTCAGCCCTAGGACAATGTTGGGTTAGGGTTAGGGTTAGCATCAGCCCTAGGATAGTGTTAGGGTTAGGGTTAGCATCAGCCATAGGATAGTGTTAGGTTCATGGTTAGCATCAACCCTACGACAGTGTTTGGGTTAGGGTTAGGGTTAGCATCAGCCCTAGGATAGTGTTAGGGTTAGGGTTAGCATCAGACCTAGGACAGTTTTGGGGTTAGGGTTAGGGTTCGCATCAGCCCTAGGATAGTGTTAGGGTTAGGGTTAGCATCAGCCCTAGGATAGTGTTAGGGTTAGGGTTAGGTTTAGCATCAGCCCTAGGATAGTGTTAGGGTTCGGTTAGGGTTAGCATCAGCCCTAGGATAGTGTTAGGGTTAGGGTTAGCATCAGCCCTAAGATAGTGTTAGGGTTAGGGTTAATGTTAGCATCAGGCCTAGGATAGTGTTAGTGTTATGATTAGCATCAGCCCTAGGATAGTGTTTGGGTTAGGGTTAGGGTTAGCATCAGCCCTAGAATAGTGATAGGGTTAGGTTTAGGGTTAGCATCAGCCCTAGGATAGTGTTAGGGTTAGGGTTAGGGTTAGCATCAGCCCTAGGATAGTGTTAGGGTTAGGGTTACGGTTAGCATCAGCCCTAGGATAGTGTTAGGGTTAGGGTTAGCATCAGCCCTAGGATAGTGTTACTGTTAGGGTTAGGGTTAGCATCAGCCCTAGGATAGTGTTAGGGTTAGGGTTAGCATCAGCCCTAGGATAGTGTTAGGGTTAGGGTTAGTGTTAGCATCAGACCTAGGATAGTGTTAGGGTTATGGTTAGCATAAGCCCTAGGATAGTGTTTGAGTTAGGTTTAGGGTTAGCATCAGCCCTAGGATAGTGCTAGGGTTAGGGTTAGCATCAGCCCTAGGATAGTGTTAAGGTTAGGGTTACGGTTAGCATCAGCCCTAGGATAGTGTTAGGGTTAGGGTTAGGGTTAGCATCAGGCCTAGGATAGTGTTAGGGTTAGAATTAGCATCAGCGCTAGGATAGTGTTAGGGTTAGGGTTAGGGTTAGCATCAGCCCTAGGATAGTGTTAAGGTTAGGGTTACGGTTATCATCAGCCCTAGGATAGTGTTAGGGTAAGGGTTAGGGTTAGCATCAGCCCTAGGATAGTGTTAGTGTTAGGGTTAGCATCAGCCCTAGGATAGTGTTAGGGCTAGGGTTAGTGATAGCATCAGACCTAGGATAGTGTTAGGGTGATGGTTAGCATCAGCCCTAGGGTAGTGTTTGGGTTAGGGTTAGGGTTAGCATCAGACCTAGGATAGTGTTAGGGTTATGATTAGCATCAGCCCTAGGATAGTGTTTGGGTTAGGGTTAAGGTTAGCATCAGCCCTAGGATAGTGTTAGGGTTAGGGTTACGCTTAGCATCAGCCCTAGGATAGTGTTAGGGTTAGGGTTACGGTTAGCATGGGCCCCAGGATAGTGTTAGGGTTAGTGTTAGCATCAGCCCTTGGATAGTGTTAGGGTTAGGGTTAGTGTTAGCATCAGCCCTAGGATAGTGTTAGGGTTAGGGTTAACCTCAGCCCTAGGACAATGTTGGGTTAGGGTTAGGGTTAGCATCAGCCCTAGGATAGTGTTAGGGTTAGGGTTAGCATCAGCCCTAGGATAGTGTTAGGGCTAGGATTAGTGTTAGCATCAGACCTAGGATAGTGTTAGGGTGATGGTTAGCATCAGCCCTAGGGTAGTGTTTGGGTTAGGGTTACGGTTAGCATCAGCCCTAGCATAGTGTTAGGGTTAGGGTTAGCATCAGCCCTAGGATAGTGTTAGGGTTAGGGTTAGTGTTAGCATCAGACCTAGGATAGTGTTAGGGTTATGATTAGCATCAGCCCTAAGATAGTGTTTGGGTTAGGGTTAGGGTTGGCATCAGCCCTAGGATAGTGTTAGGGTTAGGGTTAGGGTTAGCGTCAGCCCTAGGATAGTGTTAGGGTTAGGGTTAGGGTTAGCATCAGCCCTAGGATAGTCTTAGGGTTAGGGTTACGGTTAACATCAGCCCTAGGATAGTGTTAGGGTTAGGGTTAGCATCAGCCCTTGGATAGTGTTAGGGTTAGGGTTAGGGTTAGCATCAGCCCTAGGATAGTGTTAGGGTTAGGGTTAGCATCAGCCCTAGGATAGTGTTAGGGTTAGGGTTAGTGTTAGCATCAAACCTAGGATAGTGTTAGGGTTATGGTTAGCATAAGCCCTAGGATAGTGTTTGAGTTAGGGTTAGGGTTAGCATCAGCCCTAGGATAGTGCTAGGGTTAGGGTTAGCATCAGGCCTAGGATAGTGTTATGGTTAGGGATAGCATCAGCCCAAGGATAGTGTTAGGGTTAGGGTTAGCATCAGCCCTAGGATAGTGTTAGGGTTAGGGTTAGGTTTAGCATCAGCCCTAGGATAGTGTTAGGGTTAGGGTTAGCATTAGCACTAGGATAGTGTTAAGGTTAGGGTTAGTGTTAGCATCAGACCTGGGATAGTGTTAGGGTTATGATTAGCATCAGCCCTAGGATAGTGTTTGGGTTAGGGTTAGATTTAGCATCAGCCCTAGGATAGTGTTAGGGTTGGGGTTAGGGTTAGCATCAGTCCTATGATAGTGTTAGGGTTAGGGTTAGGGTTAGCATCAGCCCTAGGATAGTGTTAGTGTTAGGGATAGCATCAGCCCTAGGATAGTGTTAGGGTTAGTTTTAGGGTTAGCGTCAGCCCTAGGATAGTGTTAGGGTTAGGGTTAGCATCAGAACTAGGATAGTGTTAGGGTTAGGGTTAGGGTTAGCATCAGGCCTAGGATAGTGTTAGGGTTAGCAGCAGCCTTAGGATAGTGTTAGGGTTAGGGTTAGGGTTAGCATCAGCCCTAGGATAGTGTTTGTGTTAGGGATAGCATCAGCCCTAGGATAGTGTTAGGGTTAGTTTTAGGGTTAGCCTCAGCCCTAGGATAGTGTTAGGGTTAGGGTTAGCATCAGCCCTAGGATAGTGTGAGGGCTAGGGTTAGTGTTAGCATGAGACCTAGGATAGTGTTAGGTTCATGGTTAGCATCAACCCTACGATAGTGTTTGGGTTAGGGTTAGGGTTAGCATCAGCCCTAGGATAGTGTTAGGGTTAGGGTTAGCATCAGACCTAGGACAGTTTTAGGGTTAGGGTTAGGGTTCGCATCAGCCCTAGGATAGTGTTAGGGTTAGGGTTAGCATCAGCCCTAGGATAGTGTTAGGGTTAGGGTTAGGTTTAGCATCAGCCCTAGGATAGTGTTAGGGTTCGGTTAGGGTTAGCATCAGCCCTAGGATAGTGTTAGGGTTAGGGTTAGCATCAGCCCTAGGATAGTGTTAGGGTTAGGGTTAATGTTAGCATCAGGCCTAGGATAGTGTTAGGGTTATGATTAGCATCAGCCCTAGGATAGTGTTTGGGTTAGGGTTAGGGTTAGCATCAGCCCTAGAATAGTGATAGGGTTAGGTTTAGGGTTAGCATCAGCCCTAGGATAGTGTTAGGGTTAGGGTTAGCATCAGCCCTTCGATAGTGTTACTGTTAGGGTTAGGGTTAGCATCAGCCCTAGGATAGTGTTAGGGTTAGGGTTAGCATCAGCCCTAGGATAGTGTTAGTGTTAGGGTTAGTGTTAGCATCAGATCTAGGATAGTGTTAGGGTTATGGTTAGCATAAGCCCTAGGATAGTGTTTGAGTTAGGTTTAGGGTTAGCATCAGCCCTAGGATAGTGCTAGGGTTAGGGTTAGCATCAGCCCTAGGATAGTGTTAAGGTTAGGGTTACGGTTAGCATCAGCCCTAGGATAGTGTTAGGGTTAGGGTTAGGGTTAGCATCAGGCCTAGGATAGTGTTAGGGTTAGAATTAGCATCAGCGCTAGGATAGTGTTAGGGTTAGGGTTAGGGTTAGCATCAGCCCTAGGATAGTGTTAAGGTTAGGGTTACGGTTAGCATCAGCCCTAGGATAGTGTTAGGGTAAGGGTTAGGGTTAGCATCAGCCCTAGGATAGTGTTAGTGTTAGGGTTAGCATCAGCCCTAGGATAGTACTAGGGTTAGGGATAGCATCAGGCCAAGGATAGTGTTATGGTTAGAGTTAGCATCAGGCCTAGGATAGTGGTAGGGTTAGGGTTAGCATCAGCCCTAGGATAGTGTTAGGGTTAGGGTTAGGTTTAGCATCAGCCCTAGGATAGTGTTAGGGTTAGGGTTAGCATCAGCCCTAGGATAGTGTTAAGGTTAGGGTTAGTGTTAGCATCAGACCTGAGATAGTGTTAGGGTTATGATTAGCATCAGCCCTAGGATAGTACTTGGGTTAGGCTTAGATTTAGCATCAGCCCTAGGATAGTGTTAGGGTTGGGGTTAGGGTTAGCATCAGCCCTAGGATAGTGTTAGGGTTAGGGTTAGGGTTAGCATCAGCCCTAGGATAGTGTTAGGGTTATTCTTAGCATAAGCCCTAGGATAGTGTTTGAGTTAGGGTTAGGGTTAGCATCAGCCCTAGGATAGTGCTAGGGTTAGGGTTAGCATCAGGCCTAGGATAGTGTTAGGGTTAGGGTTAGCATCAGCCCTAGGATAGTGTTAGGGTTAGGGTTAGGGTTAGCATCAGCCCTCGGATAGTGTTAATGTTAGGGTTAGCATCAGCCCTAGGATAGTGTTAGGGTTAGGGTTAGCGTTAGCATCCACCCTAGGATAGTGTTAGGGTTATGGTTAGCATCAGTCCTATGATAGTGTTAGGGTTAGGGTTAGGGTTAGAATCAGCCCTAGGATAGTGTTAGTGTTAGCAGCAGCCTTAGGATAGTGTTAGTGTTAGGGTTAGGGTTAGCGTCAGCCCTAGGATAGTTTTAGGGTAAGGGTTAGCATCAGCCTTAGGACAGTGTTAGGGTTAGGGTTAGCATCAGAACTAGGATAGTGTTAGGGTTATGGTTAGGGTTAGCATCAGCGCTAGGACAGTTTTAGGGTTAGGGTTAGGGTTAGCATCAGCCTTAGGATAGTGTTAGGGTTAGGGTTAGCATCAGCCCTAGGATAGTGTTAGGGTTAGGGTTAACCTCAGCCCTAGGACAATGTTGGGTTAGGGTTAGCGTTAGCATCAGCGCTAGGATAGTGTTAGTGTTAGGGTTAGCATCAGCCCTAGGATAGTATTAGGGCTAGGGTTAGTGTTAGCATCAGACCTAGGATAGTGTTAGGGTGATGGTTAGCATCAGCCCTAGGGTAGTGTTTGGCTTAGGGTTAGGGTTAGCATCAGCCCTAGCATAGTGTTAGAGTTAGGGTTAGCATCAGCCCTAGGATAGTGTTAGGGTTAGGGTTAGTGTTAGCATCAGACCTAGGATAGTGTTAGGGTTATGATTAGCATCAGCCCTAGGATAGTGTTTGGGTTAGGGTTAGGGTTAGCATCAGCCCTAGGATAGTGTTAGGGTTAGGGTTAGGGTTAGCATCAGCCCTAGGATAGTGTTAGGGTTAGGGTTACGGTTAGCATCAGCCCTAGGATAGTGTTAGGGTTAGGGTTAGCATCAGCCCTTGGATAGTGTTAGGGTTAGGGTTAGGGTTAGCATCAGCCCTAGGATAGTGTTAGGGTTAGGGTTAGCAGCAGAACTAGGACAGTGTTAGGGTTAGGGTTAGTGTTAGCATCAAACCTAGGATAGTGTTAGGGTTATGGTTATCGTAAGCCATAGGATAGTGTTTGAGTTAGGGTTAGGGTTAGCATCAGCCCTAGGATAGTACTAGGGTTAGGGTTAGCATCAGGCCTAGGATAGTGTTATGGTTATAGTTAGCATCAGCCCTAGGATAGTGTTAGGGGTAGGGTTAGCATCAGCCCTAGGATAGTGTTAGGGTTAGGGTTAGGTTTAGCATCAGCCCTAGGATAGTGTTAGGGTTAGGGTTAGCATCAGCCCTAGGATAGTGTTAAGGTTAGGATTAGTGTTAGCATCTGACCTGGGATAGTGTTAGGGTTATGATTAGCATCAGCCCTAGGATAGTGTTTCCGTTAGGGTTAGATTTAGCATCAGCCCTAGGATAGCGTTAGGGTTGGGGTTAGGGTTAGCATCAGCCCTAGGTTTGTGTTAGGGTTAGGGTTAGGTTTAGCATCAGCCCTAGGATAGTGTTAGGGTTAGGGTTAGTGTTAGCATCAGACCTGAGATAGTGTTAGGGTTATGATTAGCATCAGCCCTAGGATAGTGTTTGGGTTAGGGTTAGATTTAGCATCAGCCCTAGGATAGTGTTAGGGTTGGGGTTAGGGTTAGCATCAGCCCTAGGATAGTGTTAGTGTTAGGGTTAGGGTTAGCATCAGCCCTTGGATAGTGTTAGGGTTAGGGTTAGCATCAGCCCTAGGATAGTGTTAGGGTTAGGGTTAGTGTTAGCATCAAACCTAGGATAGTGTTAGGGTTATGGTTAGCATCAGCCCTAGGATAGTGTTTGAGTTAGGGTTAGGGTTAGCATCAGCCCTAGGATAGTGCTAGGGTTAGGGTTAGCATCAGGCCTAGGATAGTGTTATGTTTAGGGTTAGCATCAGCCCAAGGATAGTGTTAGGGTTAGGGTTAGCATCAGCCCTAGGATAGTGTTAGGGTTAGGGTTAGGTTTAGCATCAGCCCTAGGATAGTGTTAGGGTTAGGGTTAGCATCAGCCCTAGGATAGTGTTAAGGGTAGGGTTAGTGTTAGCATCAGACCTGGAATAGTGTTAGGGTTATGATTAGCATCAGCCCTAGGATAGTGTTTGGGTTAGGGTTAGATTTAGCATCAGCCCTAGGATAGTGTTAGGGTTGGGGTTAGGGTTAGCATCAGCCCTAGGATAGTGTTAGGGTTAGGTTAGGGTTAGCATCAGCCCTAGGATAGTGTTAGGGTTATGGTTAGCAGAAGCCCTAGGATAGTGTTTGAGTTAGGGTTAGGGTTAGCATCAGCCCTAGGATAGTGCTAGGGTTAGGGTTAGCATAAGGCCTAGGATAGTGTTAGGGTTAGGGTTCGCATCAGCCCTAGGATAGTGTTAGGGTTATGGTTAGGGTTAGCATCAGCCCTAGGATAGTGTTAGGGTTAGGGTTAGCATCAGCCCTAGGATAGTGTTAGGGTTAGGGTTAGCGTTAGCATCCGCCCTAGGATAGTGTTAGGGTTATGGTTAGCATCAGTCCTATGATAGTGTTAGGGTTAGGGTTAGGGTTAGCATCAGCCCTAGGATGGTGTTAGTGTTAGGGATAGCATCAGCCCTAGGATAGTGTTAGGGTTAGTTCTAGGGTTAGCATCAGCCCTAGGATAGTGTTAGGGTTAGCGTTAGCATCAGAACTAGGATAGTGTTAGGATTAGGGTTAGGGTTAGCATCAGGCCTAGGATAGTGTTAGGGTTAGCAGCAGCCTTAGGATAGTGTTAGGGTTAGGTTTAGGGTTAGCATTAGCCCTAGGATAGTGTTAGTGTTAGGGATAGCATCAGCCCTAGGATAGTGTTAGGGTTAGTTTTAGGGTTAGCCTCAGCTCTAGGATAGTGTTAGGGTTAGGGTTAGCATCAGCCCTAGGAGAGTGTGAGGGCTAGGGTTAGTGGTAGCATGAGACCTAGGATAGTGTTAGGTTCATGGTTAGCATCAACCCTAGGATAGTGTTTGGGTTAGGGTTAGGGTTAGCATCAGCCCTAGGATAGTGTTAGGGTTAGGGTTAGCATCAGACCTAGGACAGTTTTAGGGTTAGGGTTAGGGTTCGCATCAGCCCTGGGATAGTGTTAGGGTTAGGGTTAGCATCAGTCCTTGGATAGTGTTAGGGTTAGGGTTAGGTTTAGCATCAGCCCTAGGATAGTGTTAGGGTTCGGTTATGGTTAGCATCAGCCCTCGGATAGTGTTAGGGTTAGGGTTAGCATCAGCCCTAGGATAGTGTTAGGGTTAGGGTTAATGTTAGCATCAGGCTTAGGATAGTGTTAGGGTTATGATTAGCATCAGCCCTAGGAGAGTGTTTGGGTTAGGGTTAGGGTTAGCATCAGCCCTAGGATGGTGTTAGTGTTAGGGTTAGGGTTAGCATCAGCCCTAGGATAGTGTTAGGGTTAGGGTTAGGGTTAGCATCAGCCCTAGGATAGTGTTAGGGTTAGGGTTAGCATCAGCCCTTCGATAGTGTTACTGTTAGGGTTAGGGTTAGCATCAGCCCTTGGATAGTGTTAGGGTTAGGGTTAGCATCAGCCCTAGGATAGTGTTAGGGTTAGGGTTAGTGTTAGCATCAGACCTAGGATAGTGTTAGGGTTATGGTTAGCTTAAGCCCTAGGATAGTGTTTGAGTTAGGTTTAGGGTTAGCATCAGCCCTAGGATAGTGCTAGGGTTAGGGTTAGCATCAGCCCTAGGATAGTGTTAAGGTTAGGGTTACGGTTAGCATCAGCCCTAGAATAGTGTTAGGGTTAGGGTTAGGGTTAGCATCAGGCCTAGGATAGTGTTAGGGTTAGGATTAGCATCAGCGCTAGGATAGTGTTAGGGTTAGGGTTAGGGTTAGCATCAGCCCTAGGATAGTGTTAAGGTTAGGTTTACGGTTAGCATCAGCCCTAGGATAGTGTTAGGGTAAGGGTTAGGGTTAGCATCAGCCCTAGGATAGTGTTAGTTTTAGGGTTTGCATCAGACCAAGGATAGTGTTAAGGTTAGTATTAGGGTTAGCATCAGCCCTAGGATAGTGTTAGGGTTAGGGTTAGGGTTATCATCAGGCCTAGGATAGTGTTAGGGTTAGGGTTAGCATCAGGCCTAGGATAGTGTTTGGGTTAGGGTTAGGGTTAGCATAAGCCCTAGGATAGTGTTAGGGTTAGCGTTAGCATCAGCCCTAGGATAGTGTTAGTGTTAGGGTTAGGGTTAGCATCAGCCCTAGGATAGTGTTAGGGGTAGGGTTAGGGTTAGCATCAGCCCTAGGATAGTGTTAGGGTTAGAGTTAACTTCAGCCCTAGGATAGTGTTAGGGTTAGGGTTAGGGTTAGCATCAGCCCTAGGATAGTGTTAGGGTTAGGGTTAGCATCAGCCTTAGGATAGTGTTAGGGTTAGGGTTAGCATCAGCCCTAGGATAGTGTTACGGTTAGGGTTAGGGTTAGCATCAGCCGTAGGATAGTGTTAGGGTTAGGGTTAGCATCAGCCCTAGGATAGTGTTAGAGTTAGGGTTAGGGTTAGCATCAGCCATAGGATCGTGTTAGGGTTAGGGTTAACCTCAGCCCTAGGACAATGTTGGGTTAGGGTTAGGGTTAGCATCAGCCCTAGGATAGTGTTAGTGTTAGGGTTAGCATTAGCCCTAGGATAGTGTTAGGGCTAGGGTTAGTGTTAGCATCAGACCTAGGATAGTGTTAGGGTGATGGTTAGCATCAGCCCTAGGGTAGTGTTTGGGTTAGGGTTAGGGTTAGCGTCAGCCCTAGCATAGTGTTATTTTTAGGGTTAGCATCAGCCCTAGGATAGTGTTAGGGTTAGGGTTAGTGTTAGCATCAGACCTAGGATAGTGTTAGGATTATGATTAGCATCAGCCCTTGGATAGTGTTTGGGTTAGTGATAGGGTTAGCATCAGCCCTAGGATAGTGTTAGGGTTAGGGTTAGGGTTAGCATCAGCCCTAGGATAGTGTTAGGGTTAGGGTTACGGTTAGCATCAGCCCTAGGATAGTGTTAGGGTTAGGGTTAGCATCAGCCCTTGGATAGTGTTAGGGTTAGGGTTAGGGTTAGCGTCAGCCCTAGGATAGTGTTAGGGTTAGGGTTAGCATCAGCCCTAGGATAGTGTTAGGGTTAGGGTTAGTGTTAGCATCAAACCTAGGATAGTGTTAGGGTTATGGCTAGCATAAGCCCTAGGATAGTGTTTGAGTTAGCGTTAGTGTTAGCATCAGCCCTAGGATAGTACTAGGGTTACGGTTAGCATCAGGCCTAGGATAGTGTTATGGTTAGAGTTAGCATCAGCCCTAGGATAGTGTTAGGGTTAGGGTTAGCATCAGCCCTAGGATAGTGTTAGGGTTAGGGTTAGGTTTAGCATCAGCCCTAGGATAGTGTTAGGGTTAGGGTTAGTGTTAGCATCAGACCTGGGATAGTGTTAGGGTTATGATTAGCATCAGCCCTAGGATAGTGTTTGGGTTAGGGTTAGATTTACCATCAGCCCTAGGATAGTGTTAGGGTTGGGGTTAGGGTTAGCATCAGCCCTAGGACAGTGTTAGGGTTATGGTTAGCATAAGCCCAAGGATAGTGTTTGAGTTAGGGTTAGGGTTAGCATAAGCCCTAGGATAGTGCTAGGTTAGGGTTAGCATCAGGCCTAGGATAGTGTTAGGGTTAGGGTTAGCATCAGGCCTAGGATAGTGTTAGGGTGAGGGTTAGGGTTAGCATCAGCCCTAGGATAGTGTTAGGGTTATGGTTAGCATAAGCCCTAGGATAGTGTTTGAGTTAGGCTTAGGGTTAGCATCAGCCCTAGGATAGTGCTAGGGTTAGGGTTAGCATCAGCCCTAGGATAGTGTTAGGGGTAGGGTTAGGGTTAGCATCAGCCCTAGGATAGTGTTAGGGTTAGAGTTAACATCAGCCCTAGGATAGTGTTAGGGTTAGGGTTAGGGTTAGCATCAGCCCTAGGATAGTGTTAGGGTTAGGGTTAGCATCAGCCTTAGGATAGTGTCAGGGTTAGGGTTAGCATCAGCCCTAGGATAGTGTTACGGTTAGGGTTAGGGTTAGCATCAGCCGTAGGATAGTGTTAGGGTTAGGGTTAGCATCAGCCTTAGGATAGTGTTAGGGTTAGGGTTAGGGTTAGCATCAGCCCTAGGATAGTGTTACGGTTAGGGTAAGGGTTAGCATCAGCCGTAGGATAGTGTTAGGGTTAGGGTTAGCATCAGCCCTAGAATAGTGTTAGGGTTAGGGTTAGGGTTAGCATCAGCCATAGGATAGTGTTAGGGTTAGGGTTAACCTCAGCCCTAGGACAATGTTGGGTTAGGGTTAGGGTTAGCATCAGCCCTAGGATAGTGTTAGGGTTAGGGTTAGGGTTAGCATCAGCCATAGGATAGTGTTAGGTTCATGGTTAGCATCAACCCTACGACAGTGTTTGGGTTAGGGTTAGGGTTAGCATCAGCCCTAGGATAGTGTTAGGGTTAGGGTTAGCATCAGACCTAGGACAGTTTTGGGGTTAGGGTTAGGGTTCGCATCAGCCCTAGGATAGTGTTAGGGTTAGGGTTAGCATCAGCCCTAGGATAGTGTTAGGGTTAGGGTTAGGTTTAGCATCAGCCCTAGGATAGTGTTAGGGTTCGGTTAGGGTTAGCATCAGCCCTAGGATAGTGTTAGGATTAGGGTTAGCATCAGCCCTAGGATAGTGTTAGGGTTAGGGTTAATGTTAGCATCAGGCCTAGGATAGTGTTAGTGTTATGATTAACATCAGCCCTAGGATAGTGTTTGGGTTAGGGTTAGGGTTAGCATCAGCCCTAGAATAGTGATAGGGTTAGGTTTAGGGTTAGCATCAGCCCTAGGATAGTGTTAGGGTTAGGGTTAGGGTTAGCATCAGCCCTAGGATAGTGTTAGGGTTAGGGTTACGGTTAGCATCAGCCCTAGGATAGTGTTAGGGTTAGGGTTAGCATCAGCCCTAGGATAGTGTTACTGTTAGGGTTAGGGTTAGCATCAGCCCTAGGATAGTGTTAGGGTTAGGGTTAGCATCAGCCCTAGGATAGTGTTAGGGTTAGGGTTAGTGTTAGCATCAGACCTAGGATAGTGTTAGGGTTATGGTTAGCATAAGCCCTAGGATAGTGTTTGAGTTAGGTTTAGGGTTAGCATCAGCCCTAGGATAGTGCTAGGGTTAGGGTTAGCATCAGCCCTAGGATAGTGTTAAGGTTAGGGTTACGGTTAGCATCAGCCCTAGGATAGTGTTAGGGTTAGGGTTAGGGTTAGCATCAGGCCTAGGATAGTGTTAGGGTTAGAATTAGCATCAGCGCTAGGATAGTGTTAGGGTTAGGGTTAGGGTTAGCATCAGCCCTAGGATAGTGTTAAGGTTAGGGTTACGGTTATCATCAGCCCTAGGATAGTGTTAGGGTAAGGGTTAGGGTTAGCATCAGCCCTAGGATAGTGTTAGTGTTAGGGTTAGCATCAGCCCTAGGATAGTGTTAGGGCTAGGGTTAGTGATAGCATCAGACCTAGGATAGTGTTAGGGTGATGGTTAGCATCAGCCCTAGGGTAGTGTTTGGGTTAGGGTTAGGGTTAGGGTTTGCATCAGCCCTAGCATAGTGTGAGGGTTAGGGTTAGCATCAGCCCTAGGATAGTGTTAGGGTTAGGGTTAGTGTTAGCATCAGACCTAGGATAGTGTTAGGGTTATGATTAGCATCAGCCCTAGGATAGTGTTTGGGTTAGGGTTAAGGTTAGCATCAGCCCTAGGATAGTGTTAGGGTTAGGGTTACGGTTAGCATCAGCCCTAGGATAGTGTTAGGGTTAGGGTTACGGTTAGCATGGGCCCCAGGATAGTGTTAGGGTTAGTGTTAGCATCAGCCCTTGGATAGTGTTAGGGTTAGGGTTAGTGTTAGCATCAGCCCTAGGATAGTGTTAGGGTTAGGGTTAACCTCAGCCCTAGGACAATGTTGGGTTAGGGTTAGGGTTAGCATCAGCCCTAGGATAGTGTTAGGGTTAGGGTTAGCATCAGCCCTAGGATAGTGTTAGGGCTAGGATTAGTGTTAGCATCAGACCTAGGATAGTGTTAGGGTGATGGTTAGCATCAGCCCTAGGGTAGTGTTTGGGTTAGGGTTACGGTTAGCATCAGCCCTAGCATAGTGTTAGGGTTAGGGTTAGCATCAGCCCTAGGATAGTGTTAGGGTTAGGGTTAGTGTTAGCATCAGACCTAGGATAGTGTTAGGGTTATGATTAGCATCAGCCCTAAGATAGTGTTTGGGTTAGGGTTAGGGTTGGCATCAGCCCTAGGATAGTGTTAGGGTTAGGGTTAGGGTTAGCGTCAGCCCTAGGATAGTGTTAGGGTTAGGGTTAGGGTTAGCATCAGCCCTAGGATAGTCTTAGGGTTAGGGTTACGGTTAGCATCAGCCCTAGGATAGTGTTAGGGTTAGGGTTAGCATCAGCCCTTGGATAGTGTTAGGGTTAGGGTTAGGGTTAGCATCAGCCCTAGGATAGTGTTAGGGTTAGGGTTAGCATCAGCCCTAGGATAGTGTTAGGGTTAGGGTTAGTGTTAGCATCAAACCTAGGATAGTGTTAGGGTTATGGTTAGCATAAGCCCTAGGATAGTGTTTGAGTTAGGGTTAGGGTTAGCATCAGCCCTAGGATAGTGCTAGGGTTAGGGTTAGCATCAGGCCTAGGATAGTGTTATGGTTAGGGATAGCATCAGCCCAAGGATAGTGTTAGGGTTAGGGTTAGCATCAGCCCTAGGATAGTGTTAGGGTTAGGGTTAGGTTTAGCATCAGCCCTAGGATAGTGTTAGGGTTAGGGTTAGCATTAGCACTAGGATAGTGTTAAGGTTAGGGTTAGTGTTAGCATCAGACCTGGGATAGTGTTAGGGTTATGATTAGCATCAGCCCTAGGATAGTGTTTGGGTTAGGGTTAGATTTAGCATCAGCCCTAGGATAGTGTTAGGGTTGGGGTTAGGGTTAGCATCAGTCCTATGATAGTGTTAGGGTTAGGGTTAGGGTTAGCATCAGCCCTAGGATAGTGTTAGTGTTAGGGATAGCATCAGCCCTAGGATAGTGTTAGGGTTAGTTTTAGGGTTAGCGTCAGCCCTAGGATAGTGTTAGGGTTAGGGTTAGCATCAGAACTAGGATAGTGTTAGGGTTAGGGTTAGGGTTAGCATCAGGCCTAGGATAGTGTTAGGGTTAGCAGCAGCCTTAGGATAGTGTTAGGGTTAGGGTTAGGGTTAGCATCAGCCCTAGGATAGTGTTTGTGTTAGGGATAGCATCAGCCCTAGGATAGTGTTAGGGTTAGTTTTAGGGTTAGCCTCAGCCCTAGGATAGTGTTAGGGTTAGGGTTAGCATCAGCCCTAGGATAGTGTGAGGGCTAGGGTTAGTGTTAGCATGAGACCTAGGATAGTGTTAGGTTCATGGTTAGCATCAACCCTACGATAGTGTTTGGGTTAGGGTTAGGGTTAGCATCAGCCCTAGGATAGTGTTAGGGTTAGGGTTAGCATCAGACCTAGGACAGTTTTAGGGTTAGGGTTAGGGTTCGCATCAGCCCTAGGATAGTGTTAGGGTTAGGGTTAGCATCAGCCCTAGGATAGTGTTAGGGTTAGGGTTAGGTTTAGCATCAGCCCTAGGATAGTGTTAGGGTTCGGTTAGGGTTAGCATCAGCCCTAGGATAGTGTTAGGGTTAGGGTTAGCATCAGCCCTAGGATAGTGTTAGGGTTAGGGTTAATGTTAGCATCAGGCCTAGGATAGTGTTAGGGTTATGATTAGCATCAGCCCTAGGATAGTGTTTGGGTTAGGGTTAGGGTTAGCATCAGCCCTAGAATAGTGATAGGGTTAGGTTTAGGGTTAGCATCAGCCCTAGGATAGTGTTAGGGTTAGGGTTAGCATCAGCCCTTCGATAGTGTTACTGTTAGGGTTAGGGTTAGCATCAGCCCTAGGATAGTGTTAGGGTTAGGGTTAGCATCAGCCCTAGGATAGTGTTAGTGTTAGGGTTAGTGTTAGCATCAGACCTAGGATAGTGTTAGGGTTATGGTTAGCATAAGCCCTAGGATAGTGTTTGAGTTAGGTTTAGGGTTAGCATCAGCCCTAGGATAGTGCTAGGGTTAGGGTTAGCATCAGCCCTAGGATAGTGTTAAGGTTAGGGTTACGGTTAGCATCAGCCCTAGGATAGTGTTAGGGTTAGGGTTAGGGTTAGCATCAGGCATAGGATAGTGTTAGGGTTAGAATTAGCATCAGCGCTAGGATAGTGTTAGGGTTAGGGTTAGGGTTAGCATCAGCCCTAGGATAGTGTTAAGGTTAGGGTTACGGTTAGCATCAGCCCTAGGATAGTGTTAGGGTAAGGGTTAGGGTTAGCATCAGCCCTAGGATAGTGTTAGTGTTAGGGTTAGCATCAGCCCTAGGATAGTACTAGGGTTAGGGATAGCATCAGGCCAAGGATAGTGTTATGGTTAGAGTTAGCATCAGGCCTAGGATAGTGTTAGGGTTAGGGTTAGCATCAGCCCTAGGATAGTGTTAGGGTTAGGGTTAGGTTTAGCATCAGCCCTAGGATAGTGTTAGGGTTAGGGTTAGCATCAGCCCTAGGATAGTGTTAAGGTTAGGGTTAGTGTTAGCATCAGACCTGAGATAGTGTTAGGGTTATGATTAGCATCAGCCCTAGGATAGTACTTGGGTTAGGGTTAGATTTAGCATCAGCCCTAGGATAGTGTTAGGGTTGGGGTTAGGGTTAGCATCAGCCCTAGGATAGTGTTAGGGTTAGGGTTAGGGTTAGCATCAGCCCTAGGATAGTGTTAGGGTTATTCTTAGCATAAGCCCTAGGATAGTGTTTGAGTTAGGGTTAGGGTTAGCATCAGCCCTAGGATAGTGCTAGGGTTAGGGTTAGCATCAGGCCTAGGATAGTGTTAGGGTTAGGGTTAGCATCAGCCCTAGGATAGTGTTAGGGTTAGGGTTAGGGTTAGCATCAGCCCTCGGATAGTGTTAATGTTAGGGTTAGCATCAGCCCTAGGATAGTGTTAGGGTTAGGGTTAGCGTTAGCATCCACCCTAGGATAGTGTTAGGGTTATGGTTAGCATCAGTCCTATGATAGTGTTAGGGTTAGGGTTAGGGTTAGAATCAGCCCTAGGATAGTGTTAGTGTTAGCAGCAGCCTTAGGATAGTGTTAGTGTTAGGGTTAGGGTTAGCGTCAGCCCTAGGATAGTTTTAGGGTAAGGGTTAGCATCAGCCTTAGGACAGTGTTAGGGTTAGGGTTAGCATCAGAACTAGGATAGTGTTAGGGTTATGGTTAGGGTTAGCATCAGCGCTAGGACAGTTTTAGGGTTAGGGTTAGGGTTAGCATCAGCCTTAGGATAGTGTTAGGGTTAGGGTTAGCATCAGCCCTAGGATAGTGTTAGGGTTAGGGTTAACCTCAGCCCTAGGACAATGTTGGGTTAGGGTTAGCGTTAGCATCAGTGCTAGGATAGTGTTAGTGTTAGGGTTAGCATCAGCCCTAGGATAGTATTAGGGCTAGGGTTAGTGTTAGCATCAGACCTAGGATAGTGTTAGGGTGATGGTTAGCATCAGCCCTAGGGTAGTGTTTGGCTTAGGGTTAGGGTTAGCATCAGCCCTAGCATAGAGTTAGAGTTAGGGTTAGCATCAGCCCTAGGATAGTGTTAGGGTTAGGGTTAGTGTTAGCATCAGACCTAGGATAGTGTTAGGGTTATGATTAGCATCAGCCCTAGGATAGTGTTTGGGTTAGGGTTAGGGTTAGCATCAGCCCTAGGATAGTGTTAGGGTTAGGGTTAGGGTTAGCATCAGCCCTAGGATAGTGTTAGGGTTAGGGTTACGGTTAGCATCAGCCCTAGGATAGTGTTAGGGTTAGGGTTAGCATCAGCCCTTGGATAGTGTTAGGGTTAGGGTTAGGGTTAGCATCAGCCCTAGGATAGTGTTAGGGTTAGGGTTAGCAGCAGAACTAGGACAGTGTTAGGGTTAGGGTTAGTGTTAGCATCAAACCTAGGATAGTGTTAGGGTTATGGTTATCGTAAGCCATAGGATAGTGTTTGAGTTAGGGTTAGGGTTAGCATCAGCCCTAGGATAGTACTAGGGTTAGGGTTAGCATCAGGCCTAGGATAGTGTTATGGTTATAGTTAGCATCAGCCCTAGGATAGTGTTAGGGGTAGGGTTAGCATCAGCCCTAGGATAGTGTTAGGGTTAGGGTTAGGTTTAGCATCAGCCCTAGGATAGTGTTAGGGTTAGGGTTAGCATCAGCCCTAGGATAGTGTTAAGGTTAGGATTAGTGTTAGCATCAGACCTGGGATAGTGTTAGGGTTATGATTAGCATCAGCCCTAGGATAGTGTTTCCGTTAGGGTTAGATTTAGCATCAGCCCTAGGATAGCGTTAGGGTTGGGGTTAGGTTTAGCATCAGCCCTAGGTTTGTGTTACGGTTAGGGTTAGGTTTAGCATCAGCCCTAGGATAGTGTTAGGGTTAGGGTTAGTGTTAGCATCAGACCTGAGATAGTGTTAGGGTTATGATTAGCATCAGCCCTAGGATAGTGTTTGGGTTAGGGTTAGATTTAGCATCAGCCCTAGGATAGTGTTAGGGTTGGGGTTAGGGTTAGCATCAGCCCTAGGATAGTGTTAGTGTTAGGGTTAGGGTTAGCATCAGCCCTAGGATAGTGTTAGGGTTATGGTTAGCATAAGCCCTAGGATAGTGTTTGAGTTAGGGTTAGGGTTAGCATCAGCCCTAGGATAGTGCTAGGGTTAGGGTTAGCATCAGGCCTAGGATAGTGTTATGGTTAGGGATAGCATCAGCCCAAGGATAGTGTTAGGGTTAGGGTTAGCATCAGCCCTAGGATAGTGTTAGGGTTAGGGTTAGGTTTAGCATCAGCCCTAGGATAGTGTTAGGGTTAGGGTTAGCATTAGCACTAGGATAGTGTTAAGGTTAGGGTTAGTGTTAGCATCAGACCTGGGATAGTGTTAGGGTTATGATTAGCATCAGCCCTAGGATAGTGTTTGGGTTAGGGTTAGATTTAGCATCAGCCCTAGGATAGTGTTAGGGTTGGGGTTAGGGTTAGCATCAGTCCTATGATAGTGTTAGGGTTAGGGTTAGGGTTAGCATCAGCCCTAGGATAGTGTTAGTGTTAGGGATAGCATCAGCCCTAGGATAGTGTTAGGGTTAGTTTTAGGGTTAGCGTCAGCCCTAGGATAGTGTTAGGGTTAGGGTTAGCATCAGAACTAGGATAGTGTTAGGGTTAGGGTTAGGGTTAGCATCAGGCCTAGGATAGTGTTAGGGTTAGCAGCAGCCTTAGGATAGTGTTAGGGTTAGGGTTAGGGTTAGCATCAGCCCTAGGATAGTGTTAGTGTTAGGGATAGCATCAGCCCTAGGATAGTGTTAGGGTTAGTTTTAGGGTTAGCCTCAGCCCTAGGATAGTGTTAGGGTTAGGGTTAGCATCAGCCCTAGGATAGTGTGAGGGCTAGGGTTAGTGTTAGCATGAGACCTAGGATAGTGTTAGGTTCATGGTTAGCATCAACCCTACGATAGTGTTTGGGTTAGGGTTAGGGTTAGCATCAGCCCTAGGATAGTGTTAGGGTTAGGGTTAGCATCAGACCTAGGACAGTTTTAGGGTTAGGGTTAGGGTTCGCATCAGCCCTAGGATAGTGTTAGGGTTAGGGTTAGCATCAGCCCTAGGATAGTGTTAGGGTTAGGGTTAGGTTTAGCATCAGCCCTAGGATAGTGTTAGGGTTCGGTTAGGGTTAGCATCAGCCCTAGGATAGTGTTAGGGTTAGGGTTAGCATCAGCCCTAGGATAGTGTTAGGGTTAGGGTTAATGTTAGCATCAGGCCTAGGATAGTGTTAGGGTTATGATTAGCATCAGCCCTAGGATAGTGTTTGGGTTAGGGTTAGGGTTAGCATCAGCCCTAGAATAGTGATAGGGTTAGGTTTAGGGTTAGCATCAGCCCTAGGATAGTGTTAGGGTTAGGGTTAGCATCAGCCCTTCGATAGTGTTACTGTTAGGGTTAGGGTTAGCATCAGCCCTAGGATAGTGTTAGGGTTAGGGTTAGCATCAGCCCTAGGATAGTGTTAGTGTTAGGGTTAGTGTTAGCATCAGACCTAGGATAGTGTTAGGGTTATGGTTAGCATAAGCCCTAGGATAGTGTTTGAGTTAGGTTTAGGGTTAGCATCAGCCCTAGGATAGTGCTAGGGTTAGGGTTAGCATCAGCCCTAGGATAGTGTTAAGGTTAGGGTTACGGTTAGCATCAGCCCTAGGATAGTGTTAGGGTTAGGGTTAGGGTTAGCATCAGGCCTAGGATAGTGTTAGGGTTAGAATTAGCATCAGCGCTAGGATAGTGTTAGGGTTAGGGTTAGGGTTAGCATCAGCCCTAGGATAGTGTTAAGGTTAGGGTTACGGTTAGCATCAGCCCTAGGATAGTGTTAGGGTAAGGGTTAGGGTTAGCATCAGCCCTAGGATAGTGTTAGTGTTAGGGTTAGCATCAGCCCTAGGATAGTACTAGGGTTAGGGTTAGCATCAGGCCAAGGATAGTGTTATGGTTAGAGTTAGCATCAGCCCTAGGATAGTGTTAGGGTTAGGGTTAGCATCAGCCCTAGGATAGTGTTAGGGTTAGGGTTAGGTTTAGCATCAGCCCTAGGATAGTGTTAGGGTTAGGGTTAGCATCAGCCCTAGGATAGTGTTAAGGTTAGGGTTAGTGTTAGCATCAGACCTGAGATAGTGTTAGGGTTATGATTAGCATCAGCCCTAGGATAGTGTTTGGGTTAGGGTTAGATTTAGCATCAGCCCTAGGATAGTGTTAGGGTTGGGGTTAGGGTTAGCATCAGCCCTAGGATAGTGTTAGGGTTAGGGTTAGGGTTAGCATCAGCCCTAGGATAGTGTTAGGGTTATTCTTAGCATAAGCCCTAGGATAGTGTTTGAGTTAGGGTTAGGGTTAGCATCAGCCCTAGGATAGTGCTAGGGTTAGGGTTAGCATCAGGCCTAGGATAGTGTTAGGGTTAGGGTTAGCATCAGCCCTAGGATAGTGTTAGGGTTAGGGTTAGGGTTAGCATCAGCCCTCGGATAGTGTTAATGTTAGGGTTAGCATCAGCCCTAGGATAGTGTTAGGGTTAGGGTTAGCGTTAGCATCCACCCTAGGATAGTGTTAGGGTTATGGTTAGCATCAGTCCTATGATAGTGTTAGGGTTAGGGTTAGGGTTAAGCATCAGCGCTAGGATAGTGTTAGTGTTAGCAGCAGCCTTAGGATAGTGTTAGTGTTAGGGTTAGGGTTAGCGTCAGCCCTAGGATAGTTTTAGGGTAAGGGTTAGCATCAGCCTTAGGACAGTGTTAGGGTTAGGGTTAGCATCAGAACTAGGATAGTGTTAGGGTTATGGTTAGGGTTAGCATCAGCGCTAGGACAGTTTTAGGGTTAGGGTTAGGGTTAGCATCAGCCTTAGGATAGTGTTAGGGTTAGGGTTAGCATCAGCCCTAGGATAGTGTTAGGGTTAGGGTTAACCTCAGCCCTAGGACAATGTTGGGTTAGGGTTAGCGTTAGCATCAGCGCTAGGATAGTGTTAGTGTTAGGGTTAGCATCAGCCCTAGGATAGTGTTAGGGCTAGGGTTAGTGTTAGCATCAGACCTAGGATAGTGTTAGGGTGATGGTTAGCATCAGCCCTAGGGTAGTGTTTGGCTTAGGGTTAGGGTTAGCATCAGCCCTAGCATAGTGTTAGAGTTAGGGTTAGCATCAGCCCTAGGATAGTGTTAGGGTTAGGGTTAGTGTTAGCATCAGACCTAGGATAGTGTTAGGGTTATGATTAGCATCAGCCCTAGGATAGTGTTTGGGTTAGGGTTAGGGTTAGCATCAGCCCTAGGATAGTGTTAGGGTTAGGGTTAGGGTTAGCATCAGCCCTAGGATAGAGTTAGGGTTAGGGTTACGGTTAGCATCAGCCCTAGGATAGTGTTAGGGTTAGGGTTAGCATCAGCCCTTGGATAGTGTTAGGGTTAGGGTTAGGGTTAGCATCAGCCCTAGGATAGTACTAGGGTTAGGGTTAGCATCAGGCCTAGGATAGTGTTATGGTTAGAGTTAGCATCAGCCCTAGGATAGTGTTAGGGGTAGGGTTAGCATCAGCCCTAGGATAGTGTTAGGGTTAGGGTTAGGTTTAGCATCAGCCCTAGGATAGTGTTAGGGTTAGGGTTAGCATCAGCCCTAGGATAGTGTTAAGGTTAGGATTAGTGTTAGCATCAGACCTGGGATAGTGTTAGGGTTATGATTAGCATCAGCCCTAGGATAGTGTTTCCGTTAGGGTTAGATTTAGCATCAGCCCTAGGATAGCGTTAGGGTTGGGGTTAGGGTTAGCATCAGACCTGAGATAGTTTTAGGGTTATGATTAGCATCAGCCCTAGGATAGTGTTTGGGTTAGGGTTAGATTTAGCATCAGCCCTAGGATAGTGTTAGCGTTGGGGTTAGAGTTAGCATCAGCCCTAGGATAGTGTTAGGGTTAGGGTTAGGGTTAGCATCAGCCCTAGGATAGTGTTAGGGTTATGGTTAGCATAAGCCCTAGGATAGTGTTTGAGTTAGGGTTAGGGTTAGCATCAGCCCTAGGATAGTGCTAGGGTTAGGGTTAGCATCAGGCCTAGGATAGTGTTAGGGTTAGGGTTAGCATCAGCCCTAGGATAGTGTTAGGGTTAGAGTTAGGGTTAGCATCAGCCCTAGGATAGTGTTAATGTTAGGGTTAGCATCAGCCCTAGGATAGTGTTAGGGTTAGGGTTAGCGTTAGCATCCACCCTAGGATAGTGTTAGGGTTATGGTTAGCATCAGTCCTATGATAGTGTTAGGGTTAGGGTTAGGGTTAGCATCAGCCCTAGGATAGTGTTAGTGTTAGCAGCAGCCTTAGGATAGTGTTAGTGTTAGGGTTAGGGTTAGCGTCAGCCCTAGGATAGTTTTAGGGTAAGGGTTAGCATCAGCCTTAGGACAGTGTTAGGGTGAGGGTTAGCATCAGAACTAGGATAGTGTTAGGGTTATGGTTAGGGTTAGCATCAGCGCTAGGACAGTTTTAGGGTTAGGGTTAGGGTTAGCATCAGCCTTAGGATAGTGTTAGGGTTAGGGTTAGCATCAGCCCTAGGATAGTGTTAGGGTTAGGGTTAACCTCAGCCCTAGGACAATGTTGGGTTAGGGTTAGCGTTAGCATCAGCGCTAGGATAGTGTTAGTGTTAGGGTTAGCATCAGCCCTAGGATAGTGTTAGGGCTAGGGTTAGTGTTAGCATCAGACCTAGGATAGTGTTAGGGTGATGGTTAGCATCAGCCCTAGGGTAGTGTTTGGCTTAGGGTTAGGGTTAGCATCAGCCCTAGCATAGTGTTAGAGTTAGGGTTAGCATCAGCTCTAGGATAGTGTTAGGGTTAGGGTTAGTGTTAGCATCAGACCTAGGATAGTGTTAGGGTTATGATTAGCATCAGCCCTAGGATAGTGTTTGGGTTAGGGTTAGGGTTAGCATCAGCCCTAGGATAGTGTTAGGGTTAGGGTTAGGGTTAGCATCAGCCCTAGGATAATGTTAGGGTTAGGGTTACGGTTAGCATCAGCCCTAGGATAGTGTTAGGGTTAGGGTTAGCATCAGCCCTTGGATAGTGTTAGGGTTAGAGTTAGGGTTAGCATCAGCCCTAGGATAGTGTTAGGGTTAGGGTTAGCAGCAGAACTAGGATAGTGTTAATGTTAGGGTTAGTGTTAGCATCAAAACTAGGATAGTGTTAGGGTTATGGTTATCGTAAGCCATAGGATAGTGTTTGAGTTAGGGTTAGGGTTAGCATCAGCCCTAGGATAGTACTAGGGTTAGGGGTAGCATCAGGCCTAGGATAGTGTTATGGTTAGAGTTAGCATCAGCCCTAGGATAGTGTTAGGGGTAGGGTTAGCATCAGCCCTAGGATAGTGTTAGGGTTAGGGTTAGGTTTAGCATCAGCCCTAGGATAGTGTTAGGGTTAGGGTTAGCATCAGCCCTAGGTTTGTGTTAGGGTTAGGGTTAGGGTTAGCATCAGCCCTAGGATAGTGTTAGGGTTATGGTTAGCATAAGCCCTAGGATAGTGTTTGAGTTAGGGTTAGGGATATCATCAGCCCTAGGATAGCGCTAGGGTTAGGGTTAGCATCAGGCCTAGGATAGTGTTAGGGTTAGGGTTAGCATCAGCCCTAGGATAGTGTTAGGGTTAGGGTTAGGGTTAGCATCATCCCTAGGATAGTGTTAGGGTTAGGGTTAGCATCCGCCCTAGGATAGTGTTAGGGTTAGGGTTAGCGTTAGCATCTGCCCTAGGATAGTGTTAGGGTTATGGTTAGCATCAGTCCTATGATAGTGTTAGGGTTAGGGTTAGGGTTAGCATCAGCCCTAGGATAGTGTTAGTGTTAGGGATAGCATCAGCCCTAGGATAGTGTTAGCGTTAGTTTTAGGGTTAGCATCAGCCCTAGGATAGTGTTAGCGTTAGGGTTAGCATCAGAACTAGGATAGTGTTAGGGTTAGGGTTAGGGTTAGCATCAGGCCTACGATAGTGTTAGGGTTAGCAGCAGCCTTAGGATAGTGTTAGTGTTAGGGTTAGGGTTAGCGTCAGCCCTAGGATAGTTTTAGGGTAAGGGTTAGCATCAGCCTTAGGACAGTGTTAGGGTTAGGGTTAGCATCAGAACTAGGATAGTGTTAGGGTTATGGTTAGGGTTAGCATCAGCGCTAGGACAGTTTTAGGGTTAGGGTTAGGGTTAGCATCAGCCTTAGGATAGTGTTAGGGTTAGGGTTAGCATCAGCCCTAGGATAGTTTTAAGGTTAGGGTTACGGTTAGCATCAGCCTTAGGATAGTGTTAGTGTTATGGTTAGGGTTATCATTAGGCCTAGGATAGTGTTAGTGTTAGGATTAGCATCAGCGCTACGATAGTGTTAGGGTTAGGGTTAGGGTTAACATCAGCCGTTGGATAGTGTTAGGGTTAGGGTTAGGGTTAGCATCAGCCCTAGGATAGTGTTAAGGTTAGGGTTAGCATCAGCCTTAGTATAGTGTTAGGGTTAGGATTAGCATCAACCCTTGGATAGTATTACGGTTAGGGTTAGGGTTATCATCAGGCCTAGGATAGTGTTAGGGTTAGGGTTAGCATCAGGACTAGGATAGTGTTAGGGTTAGGGTTAGGGTTAGCATCAGCAATAGGATAGTGTTATTGTTAGGGTTAGCATCAGCCCTAGGATAGTGTTAGTGTTAGGGTTAGGATTAGCATCAGCCCTAGGATAGTGTTATGTTTACGGTTACGGTTAGCATCCGCCTTGGATAGTGTCAGGGTTAGGGTTAGCATCAGCCCTTGGATAGTGTTAAGGTTAGGGTTATGGTTATCATCAGGCCTAGGATAGTGTTAGGGTTAGGGTTAGCATCAGCCCTAGGATAGTGTTAGGGTTAGGGTTAGGGTTAGCTTCAGCCCTAGGATATTGTTAGGGTTAGGGTTATCATCAGCCCTTGGATAGTGTTAGGGTTAGGGTTAGGGTTAGCATCAGCCCTAGTATAGTGTTAGGGTTAGGGTTACGGTTAACATCAGCCCTAGGATAGTGTTAGGGTTAGGGTTAGCATCAGCCCTTGGATAGTGTTACAGTTAGGGTTAGGGTTATCATCAGGCCTAGGATAGTGTTAGCGTTAGGGTTAGCATCAGCCCTAGGATAGTGTTAGGGTTAGGGTTAGGGTTAGCATCAGCCCTAGGATAGTGTTCGGCTTAGGGTTAACATCAGCCCTAGGATAGTGTTAGTGTTAGGGTTAGGGTTATCATCAGCCCTAGGATAGTGTTTGGGGTAGGGTTAGGGTTAGCATCAGCCCTAGGATAGTGTTAGGGTTAGAGTTAGCATCAGCCCTAGGATAGTGTTAGGGTTAGGGTTAGGGTTAGCATCAGCCCTAGGATAGTGTTAGGGTTAGGTTTAGCATCAGCCTTAGGAGAGTGTTAGGGTTAGGGTTAGCATCAGCCCTAGGATAGTGTTAGGGTTAGTGTTAGGGTTAGCATCAGGCCTAGGATAGTGTTAGGTTTAGGGTTAGCATTAGCCTTACGGCAGTGTTAGGGTTAGGGTTAGGGTTAGCATCAGCCCTAGGATAGTGTTAGGGTTAGGGTTAGCATCAGCCCTAGGATAGTGTTAGGGTTAGGGTTAGCATCAGCCCTAGGATAGTGTTAGGGTTAGAGTTAGGGTTAGCATCAGCCATAGGATAGTGTTAGGGTTAGGGTTACCCTCAGCCCTAGGACAATGTTGGGTTAGGGTTAGGGTTAGCATCAGCCCTAGGATAGTGTTAGGGTTAGGGTTAGCATCAGCCCTAGGATAGTGTTAGGGCTAGGGTTAGTGTTAGCATCAAACCTAGGATAGTGTTATGGTGATGGTTAGCATCAGCCCTAGGGTAGTGTTTGGGTTAGGGTTAGAGTTATCATCAGGCCTAGGATAGTGTTAGGGTTAGGGTTAGCATCAGCCCTAGGATAGTGTTAGGGTTAGGGTTAGTGTTAGCATCAGACCTATGATAGTGTTAGGGTTATGATTAGCATCAGCCCTAGGATAGTGTTTGGGTTAGGGTTAGGGTTAGCATCAGCCCTAGGATAGTGTTAGGGTTGGGGTTAGGGTTAGCATCAGCCCTAGGATAGTGTTAGGGTTAGGGTTAGGGTTAGCATCAGCCCTAGGGTAGTGTTAGGGTTAGGATTACGGTTAGCATCAGCCCTAGGATAGTGTTAGGGTTAGGGTTAGCATCAGCCCTTGGATAGTGTTAGGGTTAGGGTTAGGGTTAGCATCAGCCCTAGGATAGTGTTAGGGTTAGGGTTAGCATCAGCCCTAGGATAGTGTTAGGGTTAGGGTTAGTGTTAGCATCAGACCTAGGATAGTGTTAGGGTTATGGTTAGCATAAGCCTTAGGATAGTGTTTGAGTTAGGGTTAGGGTTAGCATCAGCCCTAGGATAGTGCTAGGGTTAGGGTTAGCATCAGGCCTAGGATAGTGTTAGGGTTAGGGTTACGGTTAGCATCAGCCCTAGGATAGTGTTAGGGTTACGGTTAGCATCAGCCCTTGGATAGTGTTAGGGTTAGGGTTTGGGTTAGCATCAGGCCTGGGATAGTGTTAGGGTTAGGATTAGCATCAGCGCTAGGATAGTGTTAGGGTTAGGGTTAGGGTTAGCATCAGCCCTAGTATAGTGTTAAGGTTAGGGTTACGGTTAGCAGCAGACCTAGGATAGTGTTAGGGTAAGGGTTAGGATTAGTCTCAGCCCTAGGATAGTGTTAGTGTTAGGGTTTGCATCAGACCAAGGATAGTGTTAGGGTTAGGGTTAGGGTTAGCATCAGCCCTAGGATAGTGTTAGGGTTAGGGTTAGCATCAGCCCTAGGATAGTGTTAGTGTTAGGGTTAGGGTTAGCATCAGCCCTAGGATAGTGTTAGGGGTAGGGTTAGGGTTAGCATCAGCCCTAGGATAGTGTTAGGGTTAGAGTTAACATCAGCCCTAGGATAGTGTTAGGGTTAGGGTTAGGGTTAGCATCAGCCCTAGGATAGTGTTAGGGTTAGGGTTAGCATCAGCCTTAGGATAGTGTTAGCGTTAGGGTTAGCATCATCCCTAGGATAGTGTTAGGGTTAGGGTTAGGGTTAGCATCAGCCCTAGGGTAGTGTTAGGGTTAGGGTTAGCATCAGCCTTAGGATAGTGATAGGGTTAGGGTTAGGGTTAGCATCAGCCCTAGGATAGTGTTAGGGTTAGGGTTAGGGTTAGCATCAGCCCTAGGATAGTGTTAGGGTTAGGGTTAACCTCAGCCCTAGGACAATGATGGGTTACGGTTAGGGTTAGCATCAGCCCTAGGATAGTGTTAGGGTTAGGGTTAGCATCAGCCCTAGGATAGTGTTAGGGCTAGGGTTAGTGTTACCATGAGACCTAGGATAGTGTTAGGTTGATGGTTAGCATCAGCCCTAGGATAGTGTTTGGGTTAGGGTTAGGGTTAGCATCAGCCCTAGGATAGTGTTAGGGTTAGGGTTAGCATCAGACCTAGGACAGTTTTAGGGTTAGGGTTAGGGTTCGCATCAGCCCTAGGATAGTGTTAGGGTTCGGGTTAGCATCAGCCCTAGGATAGTGTTAGGGTTAGGGCTAGGTTTAGCATCAGCCCTAGGATAGTGTTAGGTTTAGGGTTAGGGTTAGCATTAGCCCTAGGATAGTGTTAGGGTTAGGGTTAGCATCAGCCCTAGGATAGTGTTAGGGTTAGGGTCAGCATCAGCCCTAGGTTAGTGTTAGGGTTAGGGTTAGTGTTATCATCAGACCTAGGATAGTGTTAGGGTTATGATTAGCATCAGCACTAGGATAGTGTTAGGGTTAGGGTTTGGGTTAGCATCAGGCCTGGGATAGTGTTAGGGTTAGGATTAGCATCAGCCTTAGGAGAGTGTTAGGGTTAGGGTTAGCATCAGCCCTAGGATAGTGTTAGGGTTAGTGTTAGGGTTAGCATCAGGCCTAGGATAGTGTTAGGTTTAGGGTTAGCATTAGCCTTACGGCAGTGTTAGGGTTAGGGTTAGGGTTAGCATCAGCCCTAGGATAGTGTTAGGGTTAGGGTTAGCATCAGCCCTAGGATAGTGTTACGGTTAGGGTTAGGGTTAGCATCAGCCCTAGGATAGTGTTAGGGTTAGGGTTAGCATCAGCCCTAGGAGAGTGTTAGGGTTAGGGTTAGGGTTAGCATCAGTCATAGGATAGTGTTAGGGTTAGGGTTAACCTCAGCCCTAGGACAATGTTGGGTTAGGGTTAGGGTTAGCATCAGCCCTAGGATAGTGTTAGGGCTAGGGTTAGTGTTAGCATCAGACCTAGGATAGTGTTAGGGTGATGGTTAGCATCAGCCCTAGGGTAGTGTTTGGGTTAGGGTTAGAGTTATCATCAGGCCTAGGATAGTGTTAGGGTTAGGGTTAGCATCAGCCCTAGGATAGTGTTAGGGTTAGGGTTAGTGTTAGCATCAGACCTATGATAGTGTTAGGGTTATGATTAGCATCAGCCCTAGGATAGTGTTTGGGTTAGGGTTAGGGTTAGCATCAGCCCTAGGATAGTGTTAGGGTTAGGGTTAGGGTTAGCATCAGCCCTAGGATAGTGTTAGGGTTAGGGTTAGGGTTAGCATCAGCCCTAGGATATTGTTAGGGTTAGGATTACGGTTAGCATCAGCCCTAGGATAGTGTTAGGGTTAGGGTTAGCATCAGCCCTTGGATAGTGTTAGGGTTAGGGTTAGGGTTAGCATCAGCCCTAGGATAGTGTTAGGGTTAGGGTTAGCATCAGCCCTAGGATAGTGTTAGGG
Organism: Lemur catta; assembly: GCF_020740605.2. Taxonomy (NCBI): domain Eukaryota; kingdom Metazoa; phylum Chordata; class Mammalia; order Primates; family Lemuridae; genus Lemur; species Lemur catta. Next base: position 607,571 of record NW_025423858.1, on the reverse strand, counting down.
TTAGGGTTAGTGTTAGCATCAGACCTAGGATAGTGTTAGGGTTATGGTTAGCATAAGCCTTAGGATAGTGTTTGTGTTAGGGTTAGGGTTAGCATCAGCCCTAGGATAGTGCTAGGGTTAGGGTTAGCATGAGGCCTAGGATAGTGTTAGGGTTAGGGTTAGCATCAGCCCTAGGATAGTGCTGGGGTTAGGGTTAGGATCAGCCCTAGGATAGTGTTAGGGTTAGGGTTAGTGTTAGCATCAGACCTGGGATAGTGTTAGGGTTATGACTAGCATCAGCCCTAGGATAGTGTTTGGGTTAGGGTTAGGTTTAGCATCAGCCCTAGGATAGTGTTAGGGTTAGGGTTAGTGTTAGCATCAGCCCTAGGATAGTGTTAGGGTTAGGGTTAGGGTTAGCATCAGCCCTAGGATAGTGTTAGGGTTATGGTTAGCATAAGCCCTAGGATAGTGTTTGAGTTAGGGTTAGGGTTAGCATCAGCCCTAGGATAGTGCTAGGGTTAGGGTTAGCATCAGGCCTAGGATAGTGTTAGGGTTAGGGTTAGCATCA